>NW_027176372.1:823123-1108123 GCF_023349555.1 Cebidichthys violaceus | reverse complement strand
TGGTTTGTGGACTGATGTTTTTGGTCGTCGCCATCTTTGCTTTTCTTCAGCCAGTGAACAGGAAGTGACCACATCTGGACTGAGGAGGAGTGATGTAGAGACGCCGTATACGTCTCTGGTAGAGACCTGTCAATCACTGTGTAGCCCCGCCCCTAAATCATCCCCTCTTTATGGTGTGTTTGACTCTAAATGGAGCATAATGTACTAAATGAACATCATGCTGTATTGAAGAAGACTGTAAACTAGAGATTGAGACCATAAACTCATGTTTACAATGTTTACTGAGGGAATAAATCAAGAGAGAAGTAGAGTCATTTTAGACTAGACTTCTATACAACCAGAGGAGTCGCCCCCTGGTGGACACTAGAGAGAATGCAGCTTTAACATGTGAAGCTTTGACTTCACTCTGTAGAACCGGAGGTTGTCTAAACTGAGCTTAAGGATCTGTGTCCTGGAGGATGAGAGAAGTTGTATCTGGTTTTAAGGTTTACTGATCACCGGTCATCACACCCTTTAACTTAAACTCGGCCTAGTTAAACTCCTCCCCAGAACCGGGCCCTCACACAGGCAGCGGCGTGTTGCCTGAGCGTTGCAGTCGGTCTGCAGATGTCTGTGTGTGTGTTTGTTTGAACGGTCACAGACAGCTGTTAATGCAGATTATTGCCACTGTGAAGCACCGACGGCACCGCTGCACCGCAGGAGCTGACAGATGCAACTGTTTGTGAGCCGCTGAGAGCTGCTGTTCTGACCAGAACCATCACAGAACCAGCAGAGCCGCTGCAACTGGACGGGAAACTGCAAACATGCTGGTTTGTGTATTGTTTGTGTATTGTGGTCATACTGCTGACTGACTCCTTGTTTGGAGTGAATGGAGAGTGAAGGAGTAAAAGATGGGCTGTGTGTGTGTGTGTGTGTGTGTGTGTGTGTGTGTGTGTGTGTGTGTGTGTGTGTGTGTGTGTGTGTGTGTGTGAGAGAGAGAGAGAGAGAGTGTGTGTGTGTGTGTGTGTGTGTGTGTGTGTGTGTGTGTGTGTAAATGAATGTTTTTAATTTGCTCTCCTGCTTCTGCTTAGCCAGCAGTCAGAGCTGCTGCCTGTTTGAATACACAGTGATGGATGAGGGGCTGCTACACACACACACACACACACACACACACGTTGTACTGCACTTGTGGGGACCCTGGTTAACATACTACATGTCCTGTCTCCCAGGAATGTAACTCTTCACATGGACTATAAGCCACATGTATTTGCTCTGACTGTCTCAGTGTGAATGCTCAAACAGCCTCCTCAGGGAGGAAGCAGCAGGAAGGAAGATGGCTTCAGATGGTCGTCACGACTACACAACAGACACACCGTGGCTTTGATCTGTTCCTTCTGACACTATTGTTCTTATTTCTGTCATTTGAATACTGTACTTGTGTGTAATCCACGTAATCATGAACCAGAAAGCAGTGGAGTAAACACATGAAAACAGACTTTAGTGCAGTTCTTTCCTCATGTGAAGCCAGCAGTCAATGTTGAAACAACACAACACAGGAAGACGTCTTCCTACATGTGATATGATAAACGGTTATCACACAGATACTATAGAGCAGCAGCGGGTCTCACACAGACACACAGCGCAGCTGTCCGTGGTGCTGAACCTGAACACAGAAGACTCTTCAGTGAGGAAGAGCAGCATGTGATGAAGAGCACGATGACAGGAGCGTTGCTGATGACGATCGTTATGAAGATGATGACAAAGGTGACGGTAAAGATGATGATGGTATTGATTACGCCGGTGAGGATAACAGAGGCGCTGATGACAGTAATAGAGGTGACCATGAAGGTCCTGATGAATAATCCAGAAAGATCATGATGATGATGATGATGATGATGATGATGATGATGCTTTTATTTATTTATGATATTTCTTGTTCTGTAGTTCAGGTTGTCCTCTGCATGTCTTTAATGCAGAATGTATCAACCTGATATGTCTCTCATTCACTTCTACTCATCTTCCTTCTTTCTTGCTATTTATTCCAGTGTGATTTTAAACATTCATGAAGCAGATCATGATGCTGATGAAGAGAAGGATGAAGATGCTCTTCACCTTTCTCTTATTATTGTCAGGCTGCTGCTCGTCTTCGTCTTCGTCTCTCATAGTTTCACATTTCCTGTGACCTCCGATTGATTTCAGTTTGGCTTCCTGTCGATGCTCTTCCTCCTCCACATTCATCATATTTCGGGTGTTGTTCTCCGCTGTGGTTTTATTTTGCTCACCACTTAATATCAGCGGCTCATCAATGCTTAATGTGATCAAAGCCGAACAGGAACTACAGGCGGAGACGTTCAGCTGGAGGAAACCATCACCATCACCATCGTCTTCGTCGTCTTCAGGGTTTACCTCCCTGATCCTGACAATCCTCTTCCTCTTTCTCTGCTCCTCTTCATCACCCTCTCTCTCTCTCTCTCTCTCTCTCTCTCTCTCTCTCTCTCTCTCTCTATGGAATCATATCTCCTCTTCTTCTTTCATGTCTTCTTCATGGAGAGAAGAAGAAGTCACACAACATGAAAACAAAGGCTTTACTCACACAAATCTATTGATTTAAATGGATAACAATGTGTTTGAATCACGGTTAAATGCTGTATATTGATGAGCATTGAGACGGTGATGACTCTCTCACATTTACCATTTGTGATGCGACTCAAATGCAAGGATCACACGAGGAGGAGCAACAAGTTTACTGAACTCATGTTCCCAAAAGTCAAACAGAGACACAGTCAGCAGGTCCCAACACCGGCTGAGGTGAATCACAGGGAACCAATCACAACGCTGCAGCGCTAGTGAGACACCATCACACGTTCATTCCTCTTTAATCTGAAGCTCCTACAGCGAGCTGTGTTCACACGTCATCCAGAGACTCACTCATTGTATTCATAAAACATGAAGAACATGGATGTTCTTCATGGCTGTTGACGGTGTTTTGGAGTGAAACAAAGAGAAATCATGAATTCTCTGTAAAAGCAGAAGCATTCTGGTTCTGTCTTCATCCTCTGTTCACATGTATTATCTGGATATGGATGAAAAGTGGCTCCTTTGTAAACACAACATTTTAGAAAACACCTGTCGGATTCTAATACCAGCTTTGACCTCTGACCTCAGGCCTCTTCATCATCGTCATCGTCGCCCTCTTTGACCTCGTGTCTCTGCTTCCTCCTCCACTTCCTCATCACCTTCCTCCCTGTTCTTTCCCTTCTTCCCTGCTTCTTGTCATTGTGACCCTCCTCCTCCTCTTCCTCTCAATCCAGCAGCTAATCGATGAGGCTTTTCTTAAGAATACCACACACACGCACACACACACACACACACACACACACACACACACACACACACACACACAGATAGCTGGCCCATTGGAGCGCTCACAGCTGGAGGAATGATGAGGAGTGTTTGGAGCAGCAGTGTGAACGTCTAAACACACTTTTTTAAAAACACTGCCTGATAAGAAACCTGAGAATGAAATAGACACTCAATACGCCTTTTTGAACATTTGAAACGGTCGGCTTTGATGAATATCAACGAGCTAATATCCTCCTGACTGATAGCTCCTTTAATGCAGCTGTTAGCGCGCTGCACAGGGAGAGCGCTAACAGCTGCAGCACAAACCGAACCGTCTTTGATCTATCAGAGGAAATAGAGATTTCATGTGTGAGTGTGACAGACTGAAGACGGAAAACAGCACCAGACTAAAAACCCACAAACAAAGAGAAAGTAATGACTGATCCAGAGAACCACACTTTATTTATATCTCCACATCCAAACTCTTCCTCCTCCCAATCCTGTCAGAGCCTTCAGGCCCGGCTGGACTCATTGAT
The DNA here is from genome assembly GCF_023349555.1 of Cebidichthys violaceus. Classification (NCBI taxonomy): domain Eukaryota; kingdom Metazoa; phylum Chordata; class Actinopteri; order Perciformes; family Stichaeidae; genus Cebidichthys; species Cebidichthys violaceus. The sequence continues at coordinate 1,104,266 of NW_027176372.1, read as the reverse complement.
CTTATTGGTGACACCTCTTCTGTTTCCCTTCAGAACCTCAGCTTCATCTGATAACGCAGATCTTCTTCACGCACCGGTTAAAATGGCTCCAAGCTGCACCTGTACTGAACTGTGTCCTCACGTCAGAGGACAACCACACCGAGACACGCGAGTCTTTGTCCAAACTCTACAGTGACGAAGGAGAGCCAATGAAAGGTGCGTTTATCTATGTCTCATCAAAGTCTGCATACGTCCACTGAGGGAGGAGGTTTGGGCGGAGGGACGGGTCAAACAAACAAACACAGGACTTTCACCCAGGAGGCCTTTGTGGAACCAGAAGTCAACATTACATTGGATCATTGGTTACATGCTTATTTTAATTCAAATCAGGATCTATTACTAAAGCTAACCAAGAGATGTTTTGTGTTAAATGTGTGTGATCGTCATGCTGGAGGAGCTTCAGCAGCTTGTGAATGTTTCTACTTTGTCACTTTCAGCAGCATCCTAATCACAATCGACCCTTGAAGAAGAGTCAGAACTCGATCATGTAGGTTCATTCCACCGCTAGCAGGAAGCCGATGCTCTGTCTCTTTAAATCATAACGATATCAAATGATCCCTCATGTCTGATGTAAGCTGCAGACTTAAACTGAGCTTTCTCGAATAACTTGTTTCCATTCTTACACGTCGTTACATCACAAGGCTACACAGCGTCTCATCTTCTTCTATACGCTTTTATTTGTTCAAAGATTAGTTTTCAATGATTTCTCTTCCTTTACAGTGTTCTGTGTTTCTTCCTAACAACGTCTGGGAGACTTCTGAAGGAGTCAGCAGGTGGAAGAAGAAGAGTTCTTCTCTGGGACGTTTGTCTGGATGAAGAGGTGGCAGAGCGTCGACATGAACGTGTTCAGGGAGAGTCAAACTTTTCACCACTTCTGTGTTCTGAGCAGAAGTGAAACCAGACGAATGGCGTCTGCCTTCCCTCTCGTTCTCAGTGGACTCACTCCAGACCGGTGTGAGACATCGAGCTTGTGTTGCGTTCACGTACTTGTGACTTATTGTACTTCCTACTGACTAAGTCCTTTAAATGAAATGAAGACAAGGAGGAACAACTAGTGGTCTAGCTGCTCAAGTTAAATGTGAGCGTCATTAATGCACCTGAAGCTGCTCAGCAGGTGACTTCTCAGACTTCTGATTCCTCCTGTTAAAACCCTTTCTTCTTTGTCTTCTTAATGTTGTGAAGCACATCTGGAATGTGCAACACAAACGACTGATGTTCAGGCTAACTCTTGATTACGTTGAGCTTCTGAATCCCACAAAGACCCTGATGGGTCACGTGACTGTGAAGCCACAGTGAGTCCTCACAAGGGTAGTGAGAGTGTTAAATGTGTGTGTGTGTGTGTGTGTGTGTGTGTGTGTGTGTGTGTGTGTGTGTGTATCAAACAAAGTGTGTGCAGGACAATCTGTATGTGAATATGAATAACTGTGAGTAAGGAGATGCATGAATCTGTGAATATCTGTTGGTGAATTTGTCAACTCTGAGTATTTTTGTGTGAATAAGATAGTAAGTGTGTGTGTGTGTGTGTGTGTGTGTGTGTGTGTGTGTGTGTGTGTGTGTGTGTGTGGTGGAGCGGCACAGTGCCGAGCTGCATTTCAGTGATAAGCGGTGATGAGTGAGCGCAGGGAGAGCGAGGGGGGGGCTGGAGTGTGACATCCAGCCAGGGGCTTATTAATGGGGGGGTGGGGGGGGGGGGGGGGGGAGCACGCAAACACCCATATCAACCCCTCCACCCATCACCCACTGGGGCCCCCACCCACCCAACCACTCTCCATTTCTGAGTGGAGAAATGAGAGCTGCTGCACGGTGGCTGACTCCGCCCGCCGCCTCGCCGCCGCTGTCAGCTCTCCCGCTCCGACAGCGCGGGGTTACAGAATCGAATCCGTCATCAGATACGCCTCTCGAACCCTCTCGGCGCTGGAATTGAACACAGATTGCGAGAGAGTCTAACCGGCTGCTGGCACGCGTGGCTGCGCCGCCGCTGGATGGATCCACCATTTCGGATTAAGGCGTTAACCCGCTTCCCGCTCCAACGGCGCCGCCGTCGCCGAGCCTGACGGGATGGAGGCCCGAGGCCCGGCCGGGCTTGTTGGCGCTCCGGACCGCCGCCACCGCGCGGAGACGGAGTTAAACGGCCAGCTGGGTGTCACCACGGCGGATGAGACGCGGCAGAGCGTGGCGGCGACTGCGCTCCAGCAGATAGGAGGACTGACCTGAGTTCAGAGCAGGACGGCGGGGACACGTGGAATGCATTGATAATGAAGAGACACGCTGCCCTGCTGCAGACTGAACACACTGCAGCACGGAGACGCCAAGGAACAACCATGACATGCTCCTTAAAAACAAGAAGTTCTTTCTTTCATTTTTCGCTCCTGGTTTTGGTTTTGCAGCACACTTCCTGTCTGGTTCAGAGAGTTTCTAAACCCACTGTTCACTACCTGCTCAGCAGCAAGCAGCCCACCGTCCTAATTATGAACCAGCTGGTGAACAAAGTGGAGCTTCTAGCAGCTAAAGAGACGTCCCTCGGGAGGTGGTGGAGACCAAAAACAGAGCTAAAAGAGAGAGACTACTGGAACGAACACAAAGACTCAATGAATCATCAGTTTGTCTGGAGCTGCTAGATGTGGCAACAGGAAACAGCGTTCCAGCTTCTTTCAGTGACCAAAGACGTATTGTAGCTTAGAGCTTTCAGCTCGTTCTAGAGCAGCGTAGGGCGTGGCCGTGGTGTTCAAAGAGCATCCTGTCGGGAGGAGGTCGGGTGGGTAGATGAGGTAAACAGATACCAGGAAACCAAAAGTCAACGTTTACTTACTTCAAGCTATGTAACCACGATCTCTTCCCTAACCTAAACAAGTTGTTTCCTGTAGAGACAGAGTTTTATTTTGAAAGACGTGTATGCAAGCGACCATATTTGAAGAGTCGGAGTTAGAAGGTGTTGGGTATTCATTGTTGTACAGTCTTGAATGATCTGTCTCTGCGTCTCCTCATCATAAACAGGAAGTAGAGAGGACTTGAAGAGAGCTGGGAGCAGGTTTGGGGGATCTGGATCTACACGTCAGGTGGAGGGTCTGAACTTCTACCTGGACACTGGTTAAACACGGAGCCTTGAGCTCCCGTCACTCGTAATGACGGTCTTGCAGTGGGCTTGAAGGTGTCGAGGTGTTTGGGCTTCAGAAGGGAATGAAAGTGGTTTTGACTTCACTTCTTCTCTCATCTAAAAAAGAAAAACTTCAGTTTCATCTGAGATGAACTCGGTGTGTCTGATCTGCCCGGCAGGGTGGAACTTCATTTCTTTAACACTGATTTGTGAGGGGAAGCTTCACTGCTTCTCTGCTGCACACACACACACACACACACACACACACACACACACACACACACACACACACACACACACACACACACACACACACACACACACACACACACACATCAGGTCACACACTGGGAGTATAACCGGTCTGGACTAGCTCTGTGTTGTTTTCAGGCATTTATTTGTCTTTATTGTGGTGGATTGTGTTGATTTTGGGGGAAGCTGCAGAAATAAAGGGTTTAATCTCAGCTGAACAGCAGCAGCTCCGGGTTTTTACTTCTGTTGACAAAACTCACTTTAGAAACTCTGTTAAAGCATCTTCAAAAGGTTCTTTAAAAACGTATTTCAACGCTTTGCTGTTATTAATCACAGCTGGCACCTTTTGTACCGAGTGAAGCGTCGGTGCATCTTTAATGCATGTTTGTTTCTTTGAAAACATGGCTAGCTGCAGGTCAGACTGGAGGTTCATGTGTTTCTTCTCTGACTCGTGTCCGTTCTCTCTGGACGCTGCAGTAACAGTTTGATTCACACTAAATAAAGGACGCAAGGACGTGTTGTGTCCTGCAGTGAAAAGTACAATAAGAATAGTGTGATCTGAGTTCATGAATCCAGAAAATAAGCAACACAAAGACCTGTTCTCAACAAGGGAGTCCTCGTCTTCTGGTCCTGGTTTTGTGGGACTCGGCTGGTTCTGGTCTCTGCAGGAGGTTTTCTCTCTCCGGCCTCGTTTCAGACCTGCAGGGTTCTTGTGATGGTGGAGCTGGTGTGAGCGCTCAAGTCCTCTTCTCTCCAACAGCAGATCCGTGGACAAAGTCCATTTTGGTTTATTTCAATTCTTCTTTTTTAATTCACCGTCAGCAGAAATCATAAGACCTTCAGTCCGTCTCAGGCTGAGCTGGACACCAAGCTCTGTTAGCGGTAGCATGCTAACTCGTAGAGGCGTACAGACACGAGATCATCCGTCCAACAGACAAAGTGGTCCGGAACCGGAGGGGGGAGTGGCTTATACCGCACGTCACGCTGTGGTTTGTTCAGATGCAATGCTGGCGTGTAGCTTATTACTTCATTTGGTAAACTAAACATCGATCGAGTGAAATCTTGACGTTGTCGTCTTGAGGCTTTAGAGAACATGAGAGTTTCCTTCACAGTAAATGTGCTGAACTCACTCAAATGTTGGAACGAGTTCTTTCTGTAAATAGTAGAACTGTCGTCATCATCTCTGGACCGAAACCCATCGACACCAGCGCCGCGGTGTGACCGGAGCTCCGAGCCCGTCGGCGGTGTGCAGGTCTGCAGCCCCCCCCCCCCCCCCCCCCGGAGACATGAAGGTGTAAAACAGCTGGACGGGAGTTAGTGCAGCTGCTGTTGTACATCACTCGCCCCACTGCTCCCAATTAAAGCCTCCGGGCAGATTGGTCCGCAGCTCCGCGGAGACTGACCTTTGAGTGACAAAGCTTTTGACTCTCATTAGTCAACCAAGTAGCTGGAACTAAACACAATCCAGCATTGATTTTGGAGCTGACACCAGATCCGCTGCTCAGCCCGGTGTCTGCTGTGCTCCTGTCCTCCTGTCCTCCTGTCCTCCTGTCCTCTTGCAGAGGTTATCTGTGCTTCAGCTTCAGAAGCTACAGCTTCATTTCAAGCTGAAGGCCTCACGCGTCTGACTGTAGAAGGAGTGTCTGAAGACATGTTTACCTTGTTCGTACATTTGTACATTTTAATTCTGACGTTCTGACAGTAAACTCCAAACAGTAACCTTTCAACAGGGACCAGGACCATGACTGCACTCAGCAGGATTTCATTTTAAATTGTATTTCAATTTCCGTTGCTTCAGATCATGATACATAATCACTACATGTGAATGTTCATGAGGCGCCGCGTGATCAGAGGTGATCCACAGTGGACCCAAAAGGACTTCTTTCCTCTCCTCAGGAGTTCTCCTAACCTCCTTCTCTTCATCCTGAACCTGTAGAGTGAGTGTGTGTCGCTGTTTAACCCGCGATGTAACTCACTGTTGTGTTCCATAAAGTTATTTTCAGGTTTTTGTGGTTCGAGAGGGAAAAAAAAGAAAAAAGATTTAATTCTGCTGAGAGGAGAGCCGCTCAATAACACACACACACACACACACACACACACACACACACACACACACACACACACACACACACACACACATGCTGAGGAATAGTGCTGATTAGGCTAAATAATTGATGAGCAGTCCAACCTGCTGCTGGAGTCCGTCCGCTGATGTTGTTCTCCCTCCTGTGTTTATAGCGTTGACCCTGTTTCTTACATAATCTGAAGTTTATGAAAAGTAAAAGTATGATTCCAACATTGATGAGCTTCTAACCACAGAGACACACTCAGCCTCACAGATCAACTGCTTTGTTTCACCTCAAACTGTATCGATAGCAGAACAACCTATATGTTCATCCAGGTATGAAAGCTTGTACCTGTTATTAATAACAGTAATAACAGGAGCGTCTAGAAGGACTGATCCACAGTCCCTGAGGCAGAGACAGCTGTGTTTCAAACGTAGGACAGACAGACACAACGTGACACGGAGAAGCAGTTAGATGATTCTGTAAACATACACTTGTTTGGATATTCTTTATGTTTTGGCCCGACAATGAACTTCAAAACGCTGAGCACAGCAGAAAGTATGGCATGGTTATAAATCAGTGAGAACAATCAGAGGCTATTGTGGAGATCATTAGGCGCCCGATCAGCTGGGTAAAAGGTCAGTTCAACTAAATCAATACACATATATATATATATATATATATATATATATGTACTCCTCGTCTCTACAGTAGCCCAGAGCGGACAAACCAAACAGACTCCACAGAGACACGCTCATGTCTCTACAAAGACCACAGAGTGTTCCTGCACGCTTGCTAAGAGGCTGGCGAGCTCAGGGGTATCCCTTTGGTTGCAATCTGCAAAGCCACCACTAGAGGCCTCTACATGTGTCACACTGCTCCTTTAAATGGTGTTCAAAGACCACGAGTTCTCTACCTGTTGCCTCATCTGAAGCACAGACTAGATGACCTTCTATCACTTGTGTCTCTGCTCATGATTGGACGTTCAGACTCAAGTCAGACTTTAGGTTTGTGTGGTTCTCACTGAACAGACCTCTTCTTTGTTTTGGTTGAGCCTCTCCACTCATATTTCAATCCTCAAGCAAATAGAAAGCAACATGTTTAGGTTTCCTGAAACAGAAGTGCAGTTTAGGCTCTTTTCCATAAACTGGTGCAGATGTTCACGGTCAGAAGCACAGCTGGAGGTTCCTCTCTGCACAGTTGGGTTTGATTGGCAGAGTTTAAATAGTTCTTTCATGTGTTGATTATGAATATGTATCAGACGCTTCAGTCTTGTGACGTGTTCGTGCACAACTGAGGAATGTTTCTGTTTCCATTCACTTTAAATGAACATGTGTAAATGAGACACGCTTTGCCTCCAGTTTAACTTTGTCACCTTCATTCATAACTGTGAATAAACAGCTCAGATTGACATGAATGCAAACCTGCCAGCCAATCAGCATTGAGAACATCCAGAGGTCAGGATGTCACGTGGCTTCTGTTGTGTTTCAGACATACGAGACCCTGAGATCAGGCTCTGAGTGTTTCCTCAGCTGGAGACACACACACACACACACACACACTCTCCTGACTGACTCAGAGATGGGCTCTCTCTTCTTCTTCTTCTTCTTCTTCTTCTTCTTCTTCTTCTTCTTCTTCTTCTTCTTCTCTTTCAAACAAGCACAGCCTTAAATGTCTCATGACGGAGCATCAGAGGAGCTTCTTCCTGACTCAGATAGGATCTGTGAGTCAGGAAGTGATTATCCGCTCACTCCGCTCCGCTTTCATCTGTTAATATCATGTTAATTCACTATTAATATTCCAAATTCTCTCAAATTTAACTTACAGTCTGCTCAAAGTTGAATTTAATTTCATCAGTAGTTTAAATGTTTAAACTTGTGACCCTGACAGTGGGCTCATTTTCACACACACACACACACACTAATAATTAGATTTGAACCAGATTAAAGAGAAACTCGTCTTTAATCTGATTATCTTTAATGTCAGCGAGGTTATAATCAGATTAGCTCGGAGACAGATCTCTGCTTAGCGCTTTGTTGTCCCAGCGGGGGTCAGAGGTCAGGTGACCGGGGACGTGAGGATTATGAGAGTGCGATGGAAGCAGTGAAGTGCTGATGAACTGATGAATGATGAGCTGAGCTGCTCACTCTGTTGTTCCTGTAAGTCCTCTGTTTCATTCTGAAGGACTGGAGCGTTCTCACTGCTCCACTGGAGGACGTTTAGGAGTTCAGTGTCTCAACACCTCTGTGACGTTATGTGTCTCTGTAATACCAAGCACATTTCCATGGTGTTGTATTCACATGAAAAGTTCACACCCACGCACCTGAACATGCACTGTGTAGAGTGGGACAGATAGTCATCCTGTGTGCTTCACAGAAGCTACAGAATCTGTTGCAGAAAAGACATTTTTAGAAAATGACTCATTACTTTTCCGCGTTTTCCGACTGAAATCCAGCAACACAAGAACATTCCCATTTCAAAATAACCTTCTGTCTTCACAGGAAACTACTCAGTTACTTAGGTAGTGAGGACTCACTGTCTCCGCATGTTAATGTCCTCTAACAGTGGACTTCCTCCGTCCTCGTCCTCCATGTGTGTGTGTGTGTGTGTGTGTGTGTGTGTGTGTTGTCCGTCATTCCCTGTGGAGCTGCTTCACTTCACTCAGGTTAGCTGGGATCTCTCGGTGTTTTTCTCTGTTTCTGTCTATAAATAAAAACATAGCAGCGTCGCCCCGCGGTCATCTGCAGACGGGTAATTTGCTCCCTCAGGCCGGCGTCTCAGGAGGAACGCTTGCTTCACAGGAACTGAGCGCCACTTCCTCAGTTTGCAGCTCACAAAGTTTGAGCTGAAACCTGAGGAAGAGGTGGAAGAAACCCGAAGGCTGCCGGTGTGAGAGGGTTAAATAAAGTCTGAAGAAGATGACTGATGTATCGGTGACCAGGTGACCACAGTGGTGAAGAGCTACTGACTAATTCTACAGCTCAGCAGTATCTGTCCGTGGTTTTATTTGTATTCTGACCTCTGTTGTCTGATCCAGTTTACTCGTGTAAAATCTCGTCTTTCTGAACTTGACTTAACTGAGCCACGGTTTTGTGTTTGGGTTCATTATTTGCTGTTAAAGACTAACAAGGGTTTGGATCTCAAGCTCTCGTTCACTGATCCAAAGACGTTGTAGACGTCCCGACTACGGGGAGTGAAGACAGAGACGTGGCTGCTGGTTCTCACGTCTCAGACCTTCTGAACCCTCAACTATCCTGCAGGTCTGTGAGGTCCTCTGGTCCTGGTCCTGGTGTTTCGGTTGTGGAGCAGCGTTCCTCTTCATACATCTCATCTGACAGAGTTTGTATTTGTTGCCTTTTGGACCCAAACTTCCTCTTCTGTTCTTTAGCTTGTTCAGCACTTTGGTAACTGGTTCTCAAAGTTTCTCTGTGACAGAAAACAAATCAAGTGAAGTCACTTTTCATTTATATTCATATTCATTTCAGCACATGGAACTCTGAATCTTCTTTCTGAATCAAACATTGTGCCTCATCGGTGACTTTAATCTCAACATGTTTCCTTTGTGATGTGGGACTTTGTTTTGACTCTTCTGAACTCGGATTGGCTGTTTTTCCACTTTAAAAACAACAGCAACAGAAATCATGATAAAGTACAGTATTTTACAGTAAATAAACCTTCAATACAAATCACTGTATCTGCTGAATGTCTGACGACGGGGACGTTGATGATGAAGTGGAGTTTTTTTACGACACATGTGATCTAATTACTTTGTTAATTCATGATTATGAACCCATTGTTAGACATTCTCTCCTCAAAGAGGATGAGCATTTGCTGGACACTCAGTCAGGATGATGATTGATTAATTGATTCATTGATTAATTGATTGATTAGCTGTCAGTCTGCTTGACTTCCTACACCATATAAATGTGTCTGTTGGTGTTTTTTCCTCTCCCTGTGGGGTAAAGAAGATAAAGAAAGAATCGGTTTGATGACACTGCTTTCCTCGGCGCCAATTTCAATAGATGAAAGTGGAAATTAAATCTTGTTTATGAGACAGCGCTGATGGCGGATGCAAAGAGTCAAGGCGAGCGCGCCCGGCGCCGGGTCGGCACCGGCAGATTGCTCCACAAGTGTCGACATGATTGACTAAGTGAAAGCATATGGCCGGGGACACGGGGACCCGGGGGACCTTCAGCTCGCTCGCTGTCGAAGACGTCCTTCTACCTTCTGTTTGTCTCTGTGTCTGTCTCTGTGTCTGTCTCTCTCTCTCTCTCTCTCTCTCTCTCTCTCTCTCTCTCTCTCTCTCTCTCTCTCCCTCTCGCTCTCCCTCTCTCTGTCTTTCTCTCTCTCTCTCTCTCTCTCTCTCTCTCTCTCTCTCTCTCTCTCTCTCTCTCTCTCTCTCTCTCTCTCTCGCTCTCCCTCTCTCTGTCTCTCTCTCTGTCTCTCTCTCTCTCTGTCTCTCTGTCTGTCTCTCTCTGTCTCTCTCTCTCTCTGCCATTCAGATGATAATCTTCCATTTTTCTTTTCTCTCCCACATTTCTTTTTCCTCTCCTTCCTCTCCAGGTTCATAATCACTACACGTTTTTAATCAGATCTAATCAACTCAGCAGGATCAGCACAGTGAGCTGCTACCCTGCCTTATATAAGAAACACACGCACACACACACACACACACACACACACACACACACACACACACTGAGCGATTAGCTTGTTGTGTTAGTACAGGAAACTCTCGTCATGCAGTAAACTTGTTTGTTTCCTGCAGAAACACAGAGATAGATGTTGCTCACACGTGCTACATTATGGTTGTTAGCTCCTTTGTCTATTGACACCATAACAGACATCAACATTTAGCTTGACGTATCTACATTTGGTAATATGAATATTTGGTTCTAGAAATTTTGCCATGTTAGTGTTAAAGTTGGATTTAATGGAGAACATGTTGTTCAATAAGCTCCATGTTTATCATTATTGTCAGATCTGACACATCTGTCTAGATGTAATCTCAAATGTTACTGATTATAACTGCTTCTGTAACAGTCTTTTATCTACAGCAGCGGTCTGCGATGAAGAAATAACAGATGTAGTTGAGTATTAGTAGACTGCTGAAGCGGAAAATCTTCCACGGAGTGTATTTCGGGACCTAGGGAGGCCACATTAACCCACACACAGTCTTCAGCAGTTCATGTTCCACTAACTTATCTTATCACAAACAAACAATCCGTACTGCCGGAGCGCACTTAGTCTTGTCCCCCTGAGGACGCCCGAGTGGAACCCCAGACACCGTACCTCCCTCCATCCAGCGGCACACTTCCTCGGGGCTACTGGCTACATGTAGCGTTGCTGCGGATGATAACATCGTCAAAGTAGGCGGCAGCATACGCAGTGTGTGGACGAGGTACCCGCCCCATGAGACCGAACAGCCCGAAAGGAAGTGTGACAAACTGGTACAACCCGTACGGAGTGGAGAACGTCTGCCGGTGGCCCTTGGTCAGATCCGGTGGTAGTGCCGAGCCAGACCAGAAGCTCGTCGACCCGGGGAATTGAGCAGGCATCAAACCGTGCCGCGTCATTCACCTTGCGGTAGTCCACACAGAACCGTACAGACCCATCCTTCTTGACGACAACAACAATGGGAGCTTCCAATTCTTTCTGAACTACCTTTCTCTTGTGTTCAGGCAACAGGGAGAACACATCAGCAAAACGCTGCTGCAACGCGGCAACATGTGCTCTCTGGTACCGGGTAAGACTCACAAACTCATCTCTCTCTTTCACGCCAGTCACCAGAGAGACAGGCTCCGCCTCTCTCCGTGCTTCGAGGAGGTCGAGGTGGTAGATTTGTGTCGCCCCTCCCCTGTCAGATCGCACAACCTCGTAGTCCACATCGCCCACTCGCTGTGTGAGCACAAAGGGCCCTCGCCACTTAGCGAGCAGTTTGGAGCTGGAGGAGGGAAGTAATACAAAGTACTTTATCTCCCGGTGCAAATTGTGTAGACGCTCCTGGGCGCTGAGCAAATCCTCCCGTGAACAATGCCCAGGTGTGTGGAGTTTTGCTCTTAGGTCCAGGACATATTTCATTTTTGCTTGGGCTCAGACCCTCCTCCCAGTTTCCCTTAACTAGGTCCAGTACCTTACGTGGTTTTCTGCCAAACAACCAATTAACTTCAATCATGGACCTAAAGGTCTTATTCGGACGCTCAACGAGGCCGTCGGTTTGTGGATGGTATACACTAGTCCAAATTGTTTTGACGCCCAATAATCCGTACAGTTCCCTTAGTGTGACATGACATACCAATGTAGCAAAGTTCATGGACGCTAACAGCCCCAGCGTGGACATGCAGTCGACCAATCAGAATCGATACATCAATACATTCAGTGTTTGTGTTCTTAGCCGGAAACAAAATCTTGATTTGAAACGTCCCCGTTCATAGTCACACTCTCTGGACACCTCTGTGGTAACTGGGTGGGTAAATTGTTAAATGGAGTGAAGGCTGAAGCCTGAGTGGAGTGGTGAGTCTGCAGATGCTTCCACGAAAGTCACATTTTGTTTTGCAGCAAATTTTGCTTCATGTGCCGCCCAAAAGGAAATCACCGGCAGCCGCCGCCGCAGCTGTCAGCGAAGCTTCAGCTTTGGCAGGAGGCCGGCGGGTTACGGCTCGCGGCGTACAGAGTGCAGAGAGACGCGAGCAGATAAGATGAGGAGGATGTGTGTGTGTAAACAGATGGCTGTAAACAAAGTAATGATAAGTAACTAAACTCAACACTCAACCGCCAGCTGAACGCCGCTCAGGGTCTCTGAGGAAATCGATGAAAAGGAGGCGCTTCTCACATCTTGTGTGTGTCTAAGACTTCTCTTGCAAACTCTCCCGGGTTCTCCTCCTCCTCTCCATCGCACTTTTGGGAGGTGACATCGCCCCGCCACTCCGGAGCTAAGAAATAAATAAACTGAGGTGGTAGCTGCTGCTGTTACTGCTTCATGGGTAGAATTGATCCCCAGCGAGATGTGGACTTTCTTCCATCTGCTCACCGCTAATTAACAGACAAGAGCTTCCCAGAAGAGAATCTCGCGCTGCTCTTCTTCCTCCTCCTCCTCCTCCTCCTCCTCCTCCTCCCGCTTCTCCTCGGCTGCGGATCTGCAGGGAAACAACACGTCGGCCTCGGCAGACGCTTCAGCCTGCGAGGTGAGACAGCCAATCAACAAGCACGGTCGCTTTAATCAGCGGGAACGGCGAGGCGCTGCAGCAGCTTTTTATGGGGGAAGCTGATGTGGAGACGGAGACGGAGACCATCAGAGTCGAACATCTGAACACTCCTGAGGGAACAAACTAAAATCATATCTCATATTTTATATCAGCAGCAGTAGTATCTGGAGGTGTACTATAACTAAACATAACTTAACCGTCACATTCTCCTACTTTTTATTTTAGATATTGTCCGTGGGCTTCCTTTGTTCCTTCTTTTCACTGTGAACTAATGAAGAGACTTCTAAAAACAAATGGAAACATTAAGAACTCCTACAGTGACTTCTCAAACCTCTAAGGTAGAAAAACTCAAAGTCAAGACCAGTATGTTTGCAGGTTATGAATCTTTGTATCTAGTTAATAACTGAAATCTAACAACAGAATGGTTACCTTAATCTGACTTCAACCTGACCATGTATAGATTACTGCCTACAAGCCCAACATGTCTGCCTTCATTTACAAAATGTCACTCAAAGGGACACTAACAGCAGGAAGAGACTCAAAACGACCACAAAGAGACATGAGTCTACAAAGAGACTCAAAACAACTACAAAGAGACACAAAACAACTACAAAGAGACATAAAACAACCACAAAGAGACACAGAATGAACACAAAGAGACACAAATCAACCACCAAGTAACAGAGACACACTGAAGCGCAACAACCACCAGAAAGAGGCTAAGCAGCTGTACAGTCTGTCTGTGTTGGTCCTCTGTTGGAGAGGTGATGAGGCGTTTTGCATGTCTGTGCTCTCATACTCTGCCCGTCAATCTGACCGTGTTTCACACAAACACTCTGAGTGTCCACAGGCCCAGAAGAGCAGCTCCTCAGCCTTCAGAAGTCCTCCAGATGGACTCGTTGGCTGCAGGGCCACATTCACCAGCCAATGGCACCAGAGAGGGGAGGAGGAGCTGAGGAGCTCAACATCATGGAGAATGCAACTACATCTCATCTGTTATGAGTCATTATGTTAACGTTGAAACTAAATGTAGACTGAGTTCAAGGGAAGTTGGAAGACGGGAAGAAAACTACAACATTGTGAAGTTCGATGGATAATCAGCGTACACACTTCATCATTTCCTGTCACAAATAACTGTTCTAAACTACATCCTGGAACTGGGACTTCTCTTTTGGGATGATGTGGGAGGAAAAGTGTAGTTTGTGGGGGTCAAACAGCCATCGCTGTTGCCTTAGTAATGCAGCTTTTAGTCCACGTATAGCCGGGGTATACTGTACGTTGCTCAGCCTGGATTAATGTGCAGCTGTCTTTACTAACACCGAGTCCGTCCTCGCCCAGCAAAAGCTCTCCGTCACATCTGAGAACATGCAGCGTCTGGAAATCAGCCTTTATGAAAGAGATGCTGATTCAGGCCGAGCAGCCGTGATTTGCAGCCGAGCTTCATTTGCAAAAATCATGACCGGGGCAATACGCCCGACAGGCTGTGTGTGTGTGTGTGTGTGTGTGTGTGTGTGTGTGTGTGTGTGTGTGTGTGTGTGTGTGTGTGTGTGTGTAGTTGACGGACAGGCGGAGGGAAAAGGAGGCAGAGTTACAGCCTCCACCAGGAGCTCAGTGACACAGAAACACTCCGATATAATGAAGAAAGTGCAAAACGAAGGAAATACCAAGCAGAGCAGTGTGTCTGTAATCTGACTCCAATCTGACACGACTGACGTTTAAGTTCCTGCTGAAGAAAGTACATCTTGTCCCGGGTATGGAGCACATTTAAACCAGAACTAGACCTCCATTCAGTTCATCACAACGGTCGGTATCAGTGTAGACTGGCCAAATCCCAATGTCCCCCCTTACGTGAGGGTCTAGGGATGTCCCACTGTCAGATCATCGAGTGTTTGAGGCTCTCTGGCAGACATTTTGAGCCCTTTATGAACCCTTTCCGTCAGTCAGCATGGTATGTTGACTTAGCCTGAGGGAATTACCCACAAGTCATAGCAACGTGACGTTAAAGACGGGGTAACCAGTCTTTAGACGCATGGAGACGTTAAATAACTTGATGTTAAGTGAATGGAACAGAGTAGACTAGAGTTGAGTGAAAAGAGTAAATGTTGTAGGAGGTTGAATGTCCATCATGTGGTTTATAGAAACCAGATTTAATTTATTTCATTTATTACCTTGATGCTAAACCCCTCCCCCAAACAGCGACTATCCAATAGCAGCTCAGCGACCACATCAGGCCTGTCGAGCTTTGCATTTGGAATCTTTCTTCTCTTTTCGTTGGCGTTCCTCTCTCTCCTCTGCAGCCTCTTCTTTGTTTCTTCTCCTGCTTCTATTCAGTGGACTGAAACGTCTCCTGGCAGCGACACTCAGCCGCAGAAAACTTTTAAGTGCGTTTAATTCAAAAGCAGACTGTTTGTTTACCTCCTCTTCCTTCACAGTTTGCTGTGTTTCTGCTTTAACGATGTTCCATGCACCTCCGCTGCTCTCACGCTCAGATGACACTGAGCGGTCTGAAGCAGAGGCGTGAGGCAGGAGAAGCAGAAGTGTGAGTCTGCAGAAGGGAGAAGCCTTTGAGAGGTCAGGTGGGAGAGCCTTTGATGGATATTTAACGCGGAGCAGCTGAGCCGGGTTAATCACGCCTTTTGTTCAGCCTGCAGACGCCACGGCTTCAGAGCGGACCAGAGAGCAAACTTCAAAAGGTCGAGGGCTCGGACGCCTCCTGATCCACCTGCGGCGCCGATAAGACCTCCACAAAGGCTCTGAAACCGGGCTGAGGACAATGACCCGCCGTCACCCCCCAACACCACCAACAGTACCCACAGAACCAACCAGCAGCTGATATTTTACCTGAAAAATGAAACGTCTTAACAGCAAACCTGAGCTCAACATGTGAACCAGGAAGTAGAGCAGGTGGACAAAACACTGGTGTTTATTTATGAAATGATTACTCAATTAACTGATCAGTAATCAACAGAAAACATGTCTTTCTTCATGTACTTCTTCACAAGTCATGGATCAGGTTTATCAGGGTCTGCTGGAAGGAAGGAAGTTGAACATGTTGAGTTTAGTCCTGTTGGTCAGATAAAATAAATGATATGAAGATGACACATTTGGCTCTGATCTGTTGTGTCAAATGGAAATGTTAAATGGAGTGAATTACAAAAGTGTCTTCATGGACACATTGGTGGTGTAATGAGTCTCGTGTCTTTCTGAAGCTCATCTCTCATCTCTTCTAACGAGCTGCTTCTTGACTGTTGAGCGCGGACCAAGTGTAACGAGGTTAGTTTGAACCAGCTGTGTCCGTCCTCGTTAGCGAGTCCACGGCTCTCTGTCTCTGTGTTTGTGTGTGTGTGTGTGTGGTACAAACTGTTTCACAGATCCAGGTTTCACATCAAGAACTCTTGATAAAGTCTATGTAAAGTTTATTGAAGACTTCAATCTGTCCCTTAAATGAAGTTGAGCAGACCTTCACACTTCTCAGAAACAGTAATTGTGCCGTTGTTCTATTAACATAACACACCAGCAACAACAAAAAACAAGTCAATATTCCATAAACACTACTCCAATAGCAACACCAGCACTCACAGTGCAACAGTTTGTTTAATATTGTATGTAAAGTTACTCCTCATTTTTCATTCGTTTAAGTAGTCTTTTCAAAATAAACTTCAGTCTTTAAAGGAAACTACTATGGGGTTAGACAACTAAACTACTTAGTTAGGTTAAGACAACAACACTACTTAGTTAGGTTGAGACAACTAAAGCCCTGAGCCCTGAACCCTCAAGGACTTAATTGACGTCACCTGGTGAGTGGCTGAGTGTGAGAGGCTGTGAGGCTCCAAATGGTGTAAATATGAACGGGACAGCACTCTGCTGCAACTTATCACGTTACCATGAAAACGACAACAAATAAGATGTATAATGTTGTGTATTTATTTTATACTTTCTACTCCCTGATTTGAATGTCTTCAGGCTCTTTCCTCACAAGATGAGGTTGTTTCATATCATCTTTGACAAAATCAAATATTTGATGGATAAATAAATAAATATCCTCTGATTTCAAGTTTATTTTGTGTTCCATCGTCAACCCTTAATGTTTCTGTGTAAATATAATAAGACTTTACCTTTTTTAATGTCATTGGTAATATTTTGGGCATTACTATGATAATATTAGTCAAAATGCTTCTCTATTCAGCCTCTGTTTCAGCTAAATATAGACCATGATAATAATGAGCGTAGATTCCACTTTTAAGAAACCTTTTGCAACGAGGTTAAAAAGTTTGGTGAAAAACAAAAAGGACAAATGAACAAATGTGAAAATAGATTGGACTAAAACACGAAACAACTAAATGAAACGAGCAGAAGCGGGAGCAGAGAGAGCACCTCGAGTCGGACCAAAGAAGAAGAGTAGAAGAGTGACGCTCATCATAGAACAGAGGAAACGTGTTGTTGAAGGCGCTGACTGGAGACTAACGCTAATTACCTGCTACCTGCTAAAACTGTAATTTTCAGAGGTGATCAAAAGTCTTTTAATCAGCTGTGCATACTTAATGCTGCAGCAATAAAGTGGAGCTGCAACGAGGCCGTAATAATAACAATAATAAAATATATCTGAACACAACGGCTGCCGGAATGAATCATTTGTTAATTTTCATGAATAAATTATCTCTTCATGCATTAAAAACCCACTTAATGAGGAAATCACCCTTTGTTCTTCCACTGTGTGTGTGTGTGTGTGTGTGTGTGTGTGTGTGTGTGTGTGTGTGTGTGTGTGTGTGTGTTCTGTGAATAATTGTCTGAGACAATGTCTCTTTAATACACAGAAACCAGCCTCTGCTGCAGCATTCAGAATGAGTTGTTTTTGCTTTTCGGTCATTAAACCCAACTGTTGAATATCAAATGACACGTTTTCATTTGAGTAAGATGAAGTCAAACAAACACACACGTCTCACAGGCTGGCATGTGTGTGTGTGTGTGTGTGTGTGTGTGTGTGTGTGTGTGTGTGTGTGTGTGTGTGTGTGTGTGTGTGTGTGTGTGTGTGTGTGTGTTCCTTTAAACCAGCAGGTACCCAGAGATCACTAACTGGAGACACCTGGGCCCGGTGCTCCAGTATAAAGCTCCGCCTTCCTGGAGACCTCTGTCCTCTGTCATCACCGCGTGGACCAACGAGGACGGCTCGTTCTCCAACGCCACACTTTGATCCTGTGCTACGTTTAATAAACGGCTTACTTCTGAAAACCAGCAGTCTGTCTCTGTCTGCTGATTGGCTGCAACGAGGTCCTCTCTCGTGTTCACCTGAAACCAGACTGAGTCTCCAGAGTTCAGTGTCAGTTATCTAACGCTGAGGTCTGAGGGTTTTGTTTCCTTATCAACAGTCTACGGATGACGCATGTCATCAAGTAAATGGAATAATTGTTATAAATACAAAACATGCACTCTAGCATCTGACTTTATTTAGAAACAAACGATGAAAGGCAACAAAGAGTTGTATTATTATTATTATTATTATTATTGGCTGATGACAAAAACCGTGATCTTCTGAATGTGTCTGTGCACGTTTTTTTATCCTTTCATCAATAAAATGTGAAAAAAACCCGTCACAAATAAACGATACGTTACTGTTTTATTTCACAGAGTTCCCCCCTCTATGAGCTGACCTCCAGCTGCTCCTCGTTCTCCTCCTTCTCAATGGGCTCCAGTGAGTTCATACGAGGATGTCAGAGGTCAGACCGGCGCTCCAGCTGCCTGCTCAGTTTCCTGTCTGCTGACAACTAGAAGCCTGTTTCTGAACCACATCTGTGTCCAGATGTTCATGTTGATGTGACATGAGGTCCGACATCACGGAGGTGTTCTCTGTCAGTAACCACGCTGGATTAACACCGCCTCTCTTATTTAGCTCAGAGCAGTTTCACCAAACATTATTGACATTTCTCTCATTTTTCAGATATCTGTTAACTCAACATACAATAAACAACCTCTGTGTGAAAGTTGATTTCATCTTCATTTTACCTTTTGGGTTTTTACGGTAAACTTGGCACACTTTAAGACTGTCAAAGTGTTGAATGGTGAAAATCTAAACATTGATCTTCAATGCTGCTGCACCCTTCTTTTTAT
The DNA here is from genome assembly GCF_023349555.1 of Cebidichthys violaceus. NCBI lineage: Eukaryota > Metazoa > Chordata > Actinopteri > Perciformes > Stichaeidae > Cebidichthys > Cebidichthys violaceus. The sequence goes on along the minus strand of NW_027176372.1, from coordinate 1,085,505 downwards.
TTATTATAAATATATATATATATATATATATGTTTTATTTAATGCAGTCTACCTGAGGGATCGATGTTCCTCACATCGCTGACCAATGGGAGGCTTCGTCATGACGAGCTCCACCGCACTGCCATCGGTTTCCTTACTTCCTTTCTGATTTCATATCTTTCTTCTTCTTCTTCTTCTTCTTCTTCTTCTGTGTCGGCAGGCTGTTGCAGGAAGGAGCTGATCTGGGAGGTCCGGGGGAATAAACTTTAATTATACATGCCAGTGTCAGGGATACAGAGCGGCGAGTGGACGTAGTGATTGATTCACCGACAACGTGGAGGGGGGGGGGGGGGGGGGGTGTCAGTGATGGAGGTATCCGTGGCGACGAGCAGCGGGCCCTTCATCACCTGAGAGGCAGCCAGCATTAAGGCAGCTGTCAGGGACTTTGATTTGGAGTGGGAATTACAACACACACACACATGCTGACAAAACACACACTCTCACACAATACCCCAGCCTGCATAATATACATGATGCGCACACACACACACACACACACACACACACACACACACACCGTGGCTGTCCCCGCAGGCGGATGCTGCAGCAGCTACTTGACGTGACACCACATGAATAATTTGTGAGCGGCGGTTCAGGCTGGAGGTGAAACAGAAACACAAGGCTGAAAAATCCCACGCTTCACAAACACACCTCATGTAATGCTGTTGGCGCCGTTAAAAAAAAAAAAAAAACCCGACACTTCACCTGCAGGCTGAGACGAGCTGAAACACCTGAAACGCATCAACCCCAGAGAAAAATGCAAACCGCTCATACCAGAGCCCAGGGGCCGCAGAGACGGGAAGAGACCAAAGCAGCCGAACCCAGAGCGAGCAAACTGTCACCGCCGGACGTTTGACTGCCTGTCCCCCGACCGGATACACCTGCTTCAGGAAAACGCTGTGTCAAGACATGTTCCCTGTTTAATTATACAGAGGCAGCAGTATCTCTGCAAAACCCCCTCATGGGGAACCGGAGAGCTTCAGGATACGAACAGAGAGCAGAGAGGACTTTAACAGAATCAGGTGGCTGGTTAAAAAGCTGCAACCCAGCAGTTTAGTGATGCAATAAGATACACTGCACTGCATCTGGACAGCCAATCAGAAAGCTCTGTCTCAGCTTCACACGTTAAAGCTGCATTCTCTCTAGTGTCCACCAGGGGGCGACTCCTCTGGTTGTATAGAAGTCTAGTCTAAAATGACTCTACTTCTCTCTTGATTTATTCCCTCAGTAAACATTGTAAACATGAGTTTATGGTCTCAATCTCTAGTTTACAGTCTTCTTCAATACAGCATGATGTTCATTTAGTACATTATGCTCCATTTAGAGTCAAACAGACCATAAAGAGGGGACGCTTTAGGGGCGGGGCTACAAGGCATCTTTACATCAGTCCAGATCTGGTCACTTCCTGTTCACTCGAGGCTTCAAAACATCCTCAAACCAATGAATGACATCACCATGACAACATCCACTTATGATATACAGTCTATGAGCTACAGCTCTGGAAAATAATGCGCCGTAATTCATCGATACCCTCATGATGTGACCCAGTACGGAGCCACAACGTCTCCACAGACCCGTTCCACTCCTTTTCACTTCTTACATTTCACAATAAAAGCCTCACATTTCATTCACTCATCACGCCCCCGGTGTGTAGAGACCTTTATGAGTTCAGACACACCCCCTCTAGTGTTAATTCTGAAAATAATGTACTGTACATCAGCATGCCCGGTCCTCTACGCAGCAGAGTGGCTCACTCACTTTAATAGAATAATCGTTCCTTTAGTCTTACTCGAGTGTTCTCTCATGTTGCTACTTTTTCATTTTGAAAGTGTTTCTCCTCCGACTGAAATGAGCTGAAATTAACTCCCCCCCCCCCCCCCCCCAGCATATTGAACGATGCTATCAGAGCTGAAGTGACAGCTCGGCTCTGCTTTATTTACTTTACTCTCTGTGGTCAGAATGTGAAGCTCCTCATATTCACACTGATGAGAGAGAGAGGCTGCGGATCAGCGTGTCATCAATCAGCCGGGCCCAGCAAACATTAGCACAGAGCGGGGGGGGGGGGGAGAGGGAGGGAGGGAGGGCGGGAAGAGAGGGAGAGAGGGAGGGAGGGAGGGAAGAGAGGGAGAGAGGGAGGGAGGGAGAGGCCTCATTTGCAAAGTGAATGCACTGGTGTATTTATCCTGACATGGTTTATGATTACCAACCCCTCTAATATATATATACACACACACACACACACACACACACACACACACACACACACACACACACACACACACACACACACACACACACACCCCTCTGCAGACTGATGAATGAATAATGAAACCCAGGAGGCAGCCGTTGGATGAACACAGACTGGAGAATGGAGTTGGGAGAGATTATTCAAAGCGTTCAGGAGGAGAAGATCTGAGGTCAAAGGTGAACGAGCTGCTGCCAAACTGACCCTGACCACACGCTCTGGATCGACGCCTTTGATCCACTTCCAGTAACACAAATACAGCATTTACACTCGTGTTCTTCACACTTTGAAGAGGATCTGTGTTAAGAGAGGGGAACCCTCCCCAACCTGTTGCCACACAGAGCTTTGACATATAGAACTTAAGCCCGCCTCTATTCTTCCACCCTACTTCCTGTTTCTAAATATTCCAGAGTCATACCACGCTGTGGCTCAGGAGGTGGAGCGCGTCATCAACACCTTCAAACAGGTGATGGTCCTTCTCCCCCCCGTCCTCACGTCAAAGTGTCCTCGGGCGAGACAGTCAACCCAGAATGCTCCTGATGGTCAGGATCCAGCTTCTCAAGTGAAAATATCTTAACAAACAACAAAAGTCCAGGAACGCGTGTCAATTTCTGCTCAGATCAGTACAGTCTTTTCAAAATAAACCGTCTTCACAGGAAACTACTTGGTTCAAGACAGAACAACTGAAGCTTCACACGAGGAGGAGCGATGGTCTCTGTGTGTCGGGTTTTGAAGTTCTCACATTTCATCATTTTGGTGTGTAAAATAATACATCATTCATAAGGAAAAGCAGTAAAACAAAGGCCTACAGTATATGATAAGAACTGTCCTGTTGAGTGGCGCTTCGGACCAACGAGTAACCCTAAAAACTAAGTAAACCTGCGATGGACGTTTTATTTTGAAAGGACACGTGTTCGTTACAACACATCGTTCACACGTTAACCACATGAATATGAAACACGTTCTACTTCTTTTACTTTACTGTCGTCAGTCCCGTTCTTTCTGTCTGCCTTCATGGATCTACCCTCTTCAGTGAAGACGAGTATGAACTGGATCACATGTGAGCCTCTTCCCCCGTGAAGCGGCGTTCAGCTGTCTTTCTTCTCGTCCTCTCTGGACGCCGTCTCCGCCTCTGAGAGTCTGAGCTCGCCGCTGCCGGCGGTAATGGAAACACGGAGCACTGATGGCGTTATTATTCAAGGACACACACACACACACACACACACACACACACACACACACACACACACACACACTCCCTGTTTGTGGAATTGGTCTGCTTTGATGTGAATTGATAGAATGTGAACCTGCTGTTGATGTCGCAGCCGGGAGACATTTAAAATCACGTCTCCTGCATTTACATACAGTATGTAAATACTGTGTGTATACTGTGTGTACATACTGTGTATAGTGTAATATATCGGGGCACTTTGCATAGTGAAGAGTGTTGCCGCTCTGCTTTCCTGCTGAAAGTGTTTGTTTGTTTGTATGGATCGTCTTCACCTTAGAACAAGTCAATTAAAGCAGAAGGACGAATCTTCCTGTTCTGAAAGTCCGATTTTTACTGGAGAACGCCTCCGAACATGTTGCTTAAAGAATACATCTTTGACTGATATTTATTCAGCTGTTTGTGTTTCCTCAAGGAGAAGAACATCGATCGGTTCTCAGGAAGGGAAGGAACGAGGGGGCATGAAGGAGAAAAAAGAGGGAAGAGGATGAGGAGGTAGGAGAAATAAGAGGGAAGAAAACGAGGAGGTAGGAGAAATACGAGGGAAGAGGATAAGGAGGTAGGACAAATACGAAGGAAGAGGAGACGGGGAAGAAAAGAGAGAGGTCTCAGAGGGAACCATGAGGCCTTGGAGCTCCGTCTGCTCTTCAGCGTCTCTGAATGGAACTCTCTGAGAACTCTCTGAATGGAACTCTCTGAATTGAACTCTCTGAGAACACTCTGAAAACTCTCTGAATGGAACTCTCTGAGAACTCTCTGAATGAAACTCTCTGTGAACTCTCTGAAAACTCTCTGAGAACTCTCTGAATGGAACTCTCTGTGAACTCTCTGAAAACTCTCTGAGAACTCTCTGAATGGAACTCTCTGAGAACTCTCTGAATGGAACTCTCTGAGAACTCTCTGAATGGAACTCTCTGTGAACTCTCTGTGAACTCTCTGATAACTCTGAGAAATCTTTGATTGGAACTCTCTGAGAACTCTCTGAATGGAACTCCCTGAATGGAACTCTCTGAGAACTCTCTGAATGGATCTCTCTGAGAACTCTCTGAGAACTCTCTGAATGGAACTCTCTGAGAACTCTCTGAGAACTCTCTGAATGGATCTCTCTGAGAACTCTCTGAATGGAACTCTCTGAGAACTCTCTGAGAACTCTCTGAATGGAACTCTCTGAATGGAACTCTCTGAGAACTCTCTGAATGGAACTCTCTGAATGGAACTCTCTGAGAACTCTCTGAATGGAACTCTCTGAATGGAACTCTCTGAGAACTCTCTGACTGGATCTCTCTGAGAACTCTCTGAATGGAACTCTCTGAATGGAACTCTCTGAGAACTCTTTGAGAACTCTCTGAATCAAACTCTCTGAGAACTCTCTGAGAAGTCTCTGAATGGAACTCTCTGAGAACTATCTTAGAACTCTCTGAGAACCGTTCTGGATCTCCTCACAGCTGGAACCACAGACGAGTGGATTCCAGGGCGGCTCCTCTATGTGACAAGACATGTAATTATCTGCAGCTACTGCATGTACAAACAAACTCTCACTTCTATAATCTCATTAGGAGATTAGGAGCTCAGCAACGCGCTTAGCCACGGCTGTCTGCTGGGGGGGGAGAAAATAACTTATTTACTTCTTAATGGATTTGATTTTCACTTTCTCTCTCTGAAAAATGAGTGTGGAGCCGTCCTTAAGCAGCATGTTCGACCGACACACACACACACACACACACACACACACACACACACACACACACACACACACACACACACACACACACACACACACACACTTTAGCCTGAAGTCTATCAGCAGAGAGAACAAAAAGACAAGGTGGGATGAAGTTTGAAGTCTGGTTGAATTCAAATGACAATCCAATCACACAGCGAAGAAGAAGAAGACGAAGATGAAAACACATCTTGTGTACCGTTTTGAAAATAATCCCATTAAAACAGCAATTTGTTCCACTCGCAGCAGCGCAGTGCTGCCGTTATTGCACTGTGATAATACACGGCAGGAAGAGAAAAGACAACAACAAGAGGAAGAGAAGAGGCATGAAATGAGAGGGAATCTCATAATGAGAAGTTATGATGCAGGAGGAGGAGGAGGAGGAGGAGGAGGAGGAGGAGGAGGAGGAGGAGGAGGAGGAGCAGGGTTTACTTCATCCTTCTTGCTCTTTGCACTGCGCTGCTCTGACATTATTACAGAGTAATAATAATTTATCACAGCTTGGGTTTTATCTTTGATCATCTTATTTACGGGGCAAGAAAACGCTGATACAGGATTTTACAACGCCATTTTCATACAGCGTGTTAAAAACGGTAAGACGCTCTAGTTTCCACTAGTGTCAGGTTCCACTCATGACATGCAGAGCGTGCTTTTCAAAATAAAGCTCCGTGTCCACAGAAGATTTTTCGTTGTTCCATTTATACAGAAAACTAAAATCCATCTGGAAAGATATTATAATAAATTATAATCCAGAAAAACAGAGCTGTGTTCAGGAACCGGCATCTGGTTCTTTAACAATGGGAGTGATCTGGTTTGTACCTGTCATCTCATCTCACGGCCTCCCTTGAATCATCGGTGATGTTCTGATACACGTTGTGCTTCTCTTCAAAGTTGTTGAGCAGAACTTTAGTGCGTTCTGTTCAGACACCTGCCAGTCAGAGAGAAGGGTTTATTTTGTCCACATGCATCAGTCATTTTTGTCTTCAGGCTAATTTTTTTTTTAATTCTGATAAAATTGCATTTATACTTAAAGGAAAGTGTTGTGTGTCATGTGGTGTGAATCAAGATGGTCTTTGTGTGTGTGTGTGTGTGTGTGTGTGTGTGTGTGTGCTCAAACACTGCCTGTGAACAGATGGGACGGTCTATTTTCGTTGATGCTGTTTAACCTTTACTCAAAATAAATGAAAGCAGACGGAGCCATCTGTTAGCGGCTTCACCAACGCCGACTCTGTCGCTAAAAAGTCCCCAAAAACTCCAACCCACTTTGATCTTCACAGGTTCAGCTGCTGGAGCGACGCTGCCGGTGAAACCACAGCGTCAACGCCGCTTCAGCGCCGGCAGGAAAAACAAGAATGAACATACTTTGACTGTCCTTTTTAAAAAGTTCTGAGTTCTGAGACAGAATTCTGAACAGTTTTCAAGCTGATACACTCAAATAGACATGTATGCACTAATGAAAGAAACGTATTCATCCCAATGTGTCCGACACACAACAGTATCTGAGTCTTTGATAACGATGTGGACCAACATGGCATCGTGGTCACGCCCATCCAGACTCCAATGAAGGCTCTGGACCAATAGCAGACAGCTGTGAAAACATGAACAGAGGTCCGATACTGCAGCTCCCTCAATGTCATTTCATCCACACAGAGAACGCGTTGGTTGAGAACACGTTGCTTGAGAACACGTTGGCTGAGAACACGTTGGTTGAGAACGCGTTGGTTGAGAACGCGTTGGTTGAGAACACGTTGGCTGAGAACACGTTGGTTGAGAACGCGTTGGTTGAGAACGCGTTGGTTGAGAACGCGTCGTTTGAGAACACGTTGGTTGAGAACGCGTTGGTTGAGAACGCGTTGGTTGAGAACGCGTCGGTTGAGAACACATTGGTTGAGAACGCGTTGGTTGAGAACGCGTTGGTTGAGAACGCGTTGGTTGAGAACGCGTTGGTTGAGAACGCGTCGTTTGAGAACACGTTGGTTGAGAACGCGTTGGTTGAGAACGCGTTGGTTGAGAACGCGTCGTTTGAGAACACGTTGGTTGAGAACGCGTTGGTTGAGAACGCGTTGCTTGAGAACGCGTTGTTTGAGAACACGTTGGTTGAGAACACATTGGTTGAGAACGCGTTGGTTGAGAACGCGTTGCTTGAGAACACGTTTGAGAACGCGTTGTTTGAGAACACGTTGGTGCTTCAGCGATCTTTTCATGAATATCTTCCAATTGCAGCACATCCATTTTTTGTTGCTTTCGCTACGAGCGCTGCATGAAACCAGCCTGACTTCTGTGATTGTAATTTAATCCTGAAAGCAACTTCTCCAAAATCAAATCTAATCATTGTAAGATCTGCTCAGTGGAGCAGCAGGAAGCTCAAATGAGGAAAGAACAGAAGAGGAAAGGAAGAAAATAGAGCTGAAGCAATGTCCCTTTGTGTTCGTTCAGTCGGATCGTCTGATGGTGTTGAATCAGCTGATCTCTAAATGGAAACAAGAGGAGGCTCCTTTGAACAGGGATGGAAGCTAAAAGTCAGAACTTAACCCTGACAATCGAGACAACTATGCTGAGTCGGTGTTTTCTCTGTCAACGAGGACAGAATAATGTTCCACCACTCAACTCTGGTTTATTCCTTTATTGGAGAAACGCCACACATTACATGTAAAAGTGTGCGTGATAGTACAACACAGTCAGACAGTAATGACATTCTGGAGATAGTTGTGTTGTAATTATCCTCTGGTTTGATACTCAGACTAAACTGACGTTCATGTCTTCTGATGGAGGTGTGTTTTTGTGTTTTAGATGATGTGTCGACTTTCACTCCTCTGTGACTTCGTGTGTCAACAGAGAAACACAAATGTTAAACGTGACAGTCCTCTGAGTGTCAACCCAAACGCTTCCTCCATCAGCATAATGAGTCAGATCCTGAGGAGTCTACTTTGACTACTCCTCGTCAGCTCGCCTAAAGTCTGACAACATAAGAACGGCAATTAAAGCCGAGAAAACGCTGCGCTTCCTGTCTGATTGTTTCTTTTCTGAACTCATTAATCACAGGTTTTTCTCCATCTGAGACACATCTTCCAGGTCAGGAAGTCATCCCAAAGCGTCGCTGCAGGTTTCTCCTCAGACAGGAGAGAAAAAGTTTGTGCAGCAGCTTAATTTGAGGTCGTGAGCTCTTTAGAACATGACTGCTGAGAGGAAGACGCACTTTATCAGTAATCTCTCCTCCAGGAAGCTGGAGTAAAAAGGAAAGGAAGGGAAGAGATGGAGAAGAGAAGAGAAGAGAAGGGTGGGCAGAGATGGGGTTAATAAAGGAAGAAAGGAGGGGAGAAAGTACGGAAGGTAAGATGGAGATATAGAAAGAAGATTAGGAAAGAAAGGAGGAAGGAATGGAGGAAGTAGGAGAGGTAGGAAAACAAAACAAGGAAGTAGAAGACGAAGGAGAAGGATTAGTCTGAGGACATGGTGAGGCTGTCATTAAGGAGGCATGGAAGGACAGAAAGAAGGACAGCACATGAAATAAATGTTTCATACAAACAGACTTTATTTCGGGACCCACAGGATGATCCAATCACGTGTCTCGATCTTGCTGGTGGGCGGGGCTTCATCGCTGAATACATTGCTGTCATAAAAATGATTCATTTCCATGACTTAAAGGATAATGTTTCCTCTGGAGATGCGTTCGCTTCAGTGGGCATGTGGTTGTTCTTCTGTGGGGGGTTCTGGGGGACCTCCAGCCTCTGTCAATGCAGATCATCAGCCCGACAGTAATCTGATTACTATGGGGTCCCAGGGGCCTTTCAGCAATCACTGATTTATTAAAAGAAAAGAAAGCATTTCTCCCCGGAGGAGGCGTTCAGTCTAATTCCATGAGGAGCAGGACTGTGGATACAGATCGTACACTAGTTACCAGATCTCACTAAAAGGACCAGACCACAGGTTCATACTGATTCATGGACATCAGATACATGTTTCTTACAATCCTCTACTTCCAAACATTTATGGCTCCAGCCTCATTCTTTGTTCCCCTCTTATATCCTCAAACTCTGCCAACACTTGCATCCCACATTTCCCATAATGCAACTGAAGAGTATCTTTGTCCAGACTTCAAACCAGGTCTTTCTAACTCCTCCCCTCTGTTTTGTGACAGTCTTTCTGTTTCTTTAACTCACCTTCTCATTCGTGACAAAACTTCCTAAGTAGCGCTGAAGTCGTGCTCAACACATTATTAATTTATAGTTTTTTCACAAACTACCCAGAAGCCACTATGTTTGGGTTGACTCTCAGAGAAATTGATCTGAGTCCAGCTAGGAGCGTATTTCTATCAGCTGCATCAGAAAAGCGCTGGGAAACATCATCCTGAAGCCAAAAGTCCTGGACCAAAGGTGTGTGTGTGTGTGTGTGTGTGTGTGTGTGTGTGTGTGTGTGTGTGTGTGTGTGTGTGTGTGTGTGTGTGTGTGTGTGTGTGTGTGTGCAGAACCAGGAGGTCGATGTTTGAACGAGGCTGTACTTTGATTAAGAGCTAGATTTCACAGTAAACTTTGTCCTTCAGTGTTGCTACCAAGCGAGGGGGGCGGGGGGGTGTGTGTGGGGGGGTGTTGTGGCTCCTTCAGGGTCCCGCAGGCAAAGAAATGAAGCGCACCCTTGGCCGAGCACTGATTAGTATTTGACGTGGGCTATCTCCCCGGGGCGGTTTAGACGGCTGACCTAGTTCAGCCTCCATGGCCGACAGAGACGTTCGGTCCTCTGGCCTTTTAAATAAAAAAAAAAGCCGTCTTAGTCGGACGCCGCCGCCGTTAACCTTCCTCCAAAAACCCCTCAGTCCTCAGAGAGACGAGCTCAGCAGCCGGAGCACGAAGCCGCGGCGCATCGTGGTTTAGGGAGCGCGAGGTCAGACCTGGAATACCTTTTGCAGCTCCTGTTGGCAGCTCGCTCTGTTTGTGCTTAGGACAAACGATGATGTACCTTCACCTCCACGTTTACTCTGGGATTGCTTCGGGTAACGTGGGACCGACAGCAGCTCCACGCTCTCTGTTTGTATTGATGAGGAGCTGAGCACTCAGGGCTCACACAGCAAGAACCCACAAGTAAATAGGACCTACTGTAGCACAGGAATCACTAGATGTGACTCAAGTCACGTGAACCCAGGAAGGAAGACGTCTGTACATATGAATGTATGTTAAATGCACAATGCACCACTTCTGTAGATGAAATTGTTATATTTGTGGAAATTCTATTTACATCCATTCAATGAATTGAATAAAAAAATAAGAAACACTCTTGTATCTGTTGCTGTCTAACAATCCTGTCTAATCATTTCATTCGACCGAACAGCTGTGAGTTCTAACAGCGGCCATGTTTACGTTCAGCGTGATCATTTTGGGGGCGTGTCTTTGGAGTCCTGAAGGGATGGACAGTCAGTGATGAAGACTTGGAGCTCGTGCTGTTGGAGAAGAGGGCTGGTTTTTAGGATGGATGATGTTTAAACTATCGCTGGTGTCTCAACGTTTAAACCCTTTAAACCTAACAAAGTCCTTTAATATCTGTCGGCGCGTCATCTACATGAAAGTGTTTTGGATTTCTTGCTCACTACAACGTCTGAATGAAGTCTGAAGTGAAATATGTTTGAGTGTGAGCCGGGTGTGTTTGCAGTGCGTCTGTCTTTGACTTCATCATCAGACAGGAAGCTGGTCGTCCGTGAGGCCGCGGCGCTTCGTGCTTGTCTCCATATGCTCCTCCTGCTCCTCCTGCTCCTCGTGCTCCTTGTGAGTGGATCCGATGTGAACGTGCATGAATGCCTCATTAGCTCTAATACAATTGCCTCTGTTAGCATTGTTCTCCCGTCGTGGGTTTCTCAGCTCGTCCCAGCCACACGCCATGCGGGCTTCCTGGACTGTGGGCTTCTGGGTAACGTTGCGGGCGTTTGATTGGCCGTCTGGATCGTCGTCTGAGCAGCTGTAGTGTGAGTAATCGCATCTCGTGTAAATAGATCCCTTCATCTGGAGGCCGTGTTGCTTTTCAGACTGTAAACATATTGATGGGTTCATGTTTTGCTTTATTACACATCTGGAAGTGTGTGAAGACATCACATGCTATGAATACATATCATACAGAACTTACAGATACATGTTCTAATATTTCTAGAACAAAGAGGCTGTTTTTAATAATCATAACTGAAGACACTGATCAACATGCTGGAGCAAACGTATGGAGATGAACTGTTAAATGTAAAAATAAAACGTATTCCTGCATATTTAATGCACAGGAACACAGTGAATCATTTCCCTTGTTCTTTCAATAATAATGACTGAAACATATAAAGCATCTCTATGCTCCATAAATCTGTTATGACTTATAATAAACTAACCCTGCTTATACTGTAACTTACACAGTTGTGTTGTTCACTTACGTCCTTTCTATCCATGGAATTAGAGTTGGAGAAACTTCATGTACTTCAACTTAAAGTACCTTCTGACAGGATCGGAGTACCTGCTCCCTCCACGGCTGCTCTTGTTGTCAGAGCGATTAAACTTGGACGACAGTCGTGTTTATTCACAAAGTCTGTAAAACTGTGAATCCATGTCGGGCATCCTGTCTTCATATTTACCAAGGCTGTGTTTGTTAACGCAACAAGATAACACACACACACACACACACACACACACACACACACACACACACACACACACACACACACACACACACACACACACACACACACTACGATCGAACAACAACTAAACGCACAGAGAAGGAAACAAACATGGACTCCATGTGAAGGCAGCTGTCTATCTTCACATCCTCTGATGGAGTTTATCAGAAACACTCGGGTCTGCATCACGTATCCTCATCTCAGATTAATGCTGTAGTTTGAATTTAACATGATTAGTGATTTCCTGAGCAGGAAAAATGTCAATTAAAGAGTTCTTTCTGTCCGTTAATGTAGAACAGCTTGTTGAGTGTTGAACTCTGTGTGTCTCTGGAGCAGAAACATGACATCACCTTTTTTTAATCCTGCCTACAAAGCTGTGATTGGCTGAGTAGTTCTTCACAACACCATGCAGGTCAGAGATGTTCAGAGACGTTCAACATTCAGAGACGTTCAGAGACGTTCAGAGACGTTCAACTTTCAGAGACGTTCAGAGACGTTCAGATGTTCAACTTTCAGAGACGTTCAGAGATGTTGACGTTCAGAGACGTTCAGAGATGTTGACGTTCAGAGACGTTCAGAGACGTTCAACATTCAGAGACGTTCAGAGACGTTCAGAGACATTCAGACGTTCAACATTCAGAGACGTTCAGAGACATGCAACATTCAGAGACGTTCAGACGTTCAGACATTCAACATTCAGAGGCGTTCAGAAGTGTTCAGAGACGTTCAGAGACGTGCAACATTCAGAGACGTTCAGACGTTCAACATTCAGAGACGTTCAAAGACATGCAACATTCAGAGACGTTCAGAGACGTTCAGATGTTCAACATTCAGAGACGTTCAGAGATGTTGACGTTCAGAGACGTTCAGAGACGTTCAACATTCAGAGACGTTCAGAGATGTTCAGAGACATTCAGAGGCATGCAACATTCAGAGACGTTCTGAGACGTTCAGATGTTCAACATTCAGAGACGTTCAGAGATGTTGACGTTCAGAGACGTTCAGAGACGTTCAACATTCAGAGACGTTCAGAGATGTTCAGAGACATTCAGAGACGTTCAGAGACGTTCAGAAGTTCAACATTCAGAGATGTTCAGAGACGTTCAGACGTTCAACATTCAGAGACGTTCAGAGACGTTCAGAGACATGCAACATTCAGAGACGTTCAGAGATGTTTTCAGACGTTCAGACGTTCAACATTCAGAGACGTTCAGAGATGTTTTCAGACGTTCAGACGCTCAACATTCAGAGATGTTGACGTTCAGCGACTTTCAGAGATGTTGACGTTCAGCGACTTTCAGAGATGTTGACGTTCAGAGGCGTTCAGAGATGTTGACGTTCAGAGGTGTTCAGAGGTGTTCAGAGGCGTTCAGCGACGTTCAGAGACGTTCAGAGGTCTGCAGACCAGGAGAAGTCAGAAGATGACACCACTGTGCAACAGTGTGATAGCTTCTATAGAACTTCTCTCTCCCACCAACTACTTTAGATCAAATAAAAAGCAGGTGGTAAAATTTCAGAAGAAGAACTGCACGGAAAAGTCTTGATCTTATGAATCACACTTAAAGAGCAAGAACTTTCTCCAAAGAAAACATAATGTTTGTGCAAGAATGAGGATGTTAGTTGAATTTGAAATGAAGGACATAGAACGTAGTCGTGGAGACGGAAAGCACGACTTCACAGCAACACAAGCGCACATCAACACATCAGACGACAGCAAACAAGTCACAGCACGCCGCATTCATGGCCAAGGACGCTCAGAGGAGCATTCACATCCATTCAAAGTCTCTTTCTCAATACTTTAATAACTCTGACCTTCTGTTCTTCTGTTCCTCTGGTATCTGAGATGTTTACTTCATAATTATGGATGTCACTGGAGTTAATTTACTATATTTTAAAGATAAATAAGTCATAATTCTAAGAAAACATGCAGCTAATGGATGCTGTCTTTGTGTTTGAAAGTGACCAGACTTCATCTGCTGAGTCTGTACTTTGTTCACTGTTCACTGTTCACTCTGTGAGGGCAGCAGGTGGTGTCATGTTTGTCCTGGTGTTGTTGGCTGGCCTCTGCATCCTCCTCTGCCCAGGTCCATCACTAAACCCCCCCCCGCCCCCCCCCCCCCCCCCAGGAGTCAGAGGGGGTCAGGCAGGTTTAATCACTCCCAGCTGGGTTCACTGGCTGCAGCAGGAGAAACGTCTCTGAAGCTTTGAGTCGTCCTCTCGACGTCAGGGCGGTTTAGAGTGAAGCTCGTCTCCGTTGTCTGAGTCTGATGGAAGGAACAGCTGGTCGTCAACCTGCCGTGGACCAACTTTACTAACAATAGACAAATAGTCTTTACACGTTCAGTAGTGATTTGGACATAAAGCTGTAATATATCTATTATATTGTTGCCAGACTGGATTATTTTTATGATTATTTATAAGTTCTTCAGTGGCTGAAAAGACGACAGAGTAATCTACCAATACAAACTGTAATGTAACTCTCATACAACATGGACGTTGTATGAAGAGCAAATGTCCCACAGGAGCAGCAGTGGGTGATAAACATGCTAAAAGCTGCTGTTATTCACAACAAACAAACAAACCTTTAGTACCTTCATTACGAGGAGGTGTCAGTACGTGTTGAACTGTAGCTCATCTAACACACACGTTTGGTGTGTATTTCTGTCTCGTAGCGTGTTGTTTCAGTTTCTGCTGCACACACCTGTACATGAAGCAATGCAAAGCAGACTGTAACTTTGTCCACGTTGATGTGCAGATGTTCTACAGCTCTGCTTTGATTCTGGATAAAAAGGACTCGAGTGGTGAGAAACAGAAAGTCAGGACCACCTGAAGTCTTTAATCAGGACTCAGGGAAGCTGAGCAGCAGGCTCTTGAGATGAATGATTGAACTTTAACAGTTTGCTTGCTGAGTAAACTTCATGAAGTCATGAGATGAAGCAGGTTAACGCGTATATATCCACTTGTTGGAATACACCGATGTCTTTATTCCCAGCGTGGCTGAGCCCACGTCAGCACATTCACACTACTGTGTGTGACTAACACTACGACGCCCTGCAGCAGTTTACAACTACAGACACATTACACTCATACACTGAAGAACAGTATGAAGCCTAAATATACACGCTCTCCAGACTGAGCGGTCCGTAGAGACAAACCCTTCTCAAGTCGTCACATGCAGACGTTTGCTCTGGAACCCTTGGTGACTTCTGTAATGGTTTGGGTTTGTTTCATAACTTAGCTAACGTCTTTAAGTTAATGATGACGTGGACATGTGGGTTAGATGGGTCAGTGCGGTATGAGCGGTGGCTCAGCAGCGCTGTGACGACACACAGCACCAGCTCCAGGAGAGGTTCACTTGTGACGCGTAGAAGATCAACTGATCTCTCAAAGACGACGCTCAGTCAGAGAGAGAGCTCCTGTGTCTCTCTGTGGGTTCAGCACCATGGAGAGCGCTTCTCAGTGTGGGCGTTAAACACAATGTTAATAGCATCTTAAACGTGGAAGACACACAGACACACAAAACATGTGTCTGAACCAGCTTTGTGTTATCTGAGTGGGAATAGTTTAGCTGAAAATAAATTACCTGACACAAGATAACATCACTGTTAATATTACAAATATTGCTAAATGAATCCGTGTGTGTGTGTGTGTGTGTGTGTGTGTGTGTGTGTGTGTGTGTGTGTATGTGTGTGTGCGTGTGTGTGTGTGGTGGGGGGGGTTGCATAACCCTGTGCTGCCAATCACTGCACCACACACCGCTGATCAATTCAACGCCTCCCCTCCATTATTCAGGCCGCCTCCCTCGCAGTGAGAGAGTCTCCGTCGTGCGGTCATTAACCCCGTCGCCCAACCGGAAAACGGCATCGAGAGACAGAGAGGGGGGACCTCCAGACCCCCGGGGATCCTGTTTCCGGTCTTCTTCCCCTGAACCCCCCCCACACACACACACACACACCACCACCACGGTCGCATCCCCAGGTCCAATCGCAGCCTCCTGAATAATGCAGCGTGTTCATCAGCAGTAATCTGATTATTCACCGGCTACTGGAACATGAATAATGAAGGAGCCGAGCGGTGGCCATTTCCATATTCCACCTCCGTCTCCGTCTCAGTTTGCTGTGGGACGAGGACAGATGGACAAACAGATACACGGACACGCTGATGAGGAAGTGACGGGTGTTGGGGAAGTTTCCTCTTAGATCTGAGCAGAAGTAGAGGGACAACACACTGATACTGTCAACAGGCTTAGTCAGTGTGGGTCTGTTCTTCCTGGTTTGGACCGTTTAGTTCTGATGTAGGGACCTGATGACCTGATGACCTGTTTGACCTGTTTGACCTGTTTGACCTGTTTCATGTTCAAGAGCTTCAGCCTTGAACTCCACCTCGTCCACACCTCCGTTAAATCAGAGAGCTTCGGAGTCTTTTAGGTCCCAGTATTCACAAACCCCAATAGTCCAATGACCCATTTGTCCCACAGCCTGTTATCACAATTCCCCTGAACTACCAATCTCACTCCTCAAGCCTAAACCCAACCAAGACAACCAACGAAGGCAGTGAGGCCCAGCCAATCAGAGGCAGAGAAGGGCGGGTCTTACCTTTGTGAATTGGACCGTCTCCGTTTAGTTGAAGGTGTGTTTGGTCTCTTTAAATGTCGCTCAGCTTGAAGGTTCCAGTCTTTGTGCTAAGCTTGACCTAACCCTCTGATCACGTCTTCAACATGTTCCTTTATTACGTTAGTCCTCCACTTTCTTCATGCTTCACATTCCTTCCCTCTCTCTTCCTCGTTAACATTCAGAGCAGCTTCACAATAATTCACATTCAAATAATTGTTTTTTCTCTGTGGGCTGGACTGCTCAGTAAATAATGGATGTCTTCATCATCAGGGACGCTCAGACCCTAGAGGCTGAGTGACGGCTGGTACTAATAAACACACACACACACACACACACACACACTCACAAACCTGCACTTCCTGTCAGGATGGGCCTTTTCACTTCTCTGGGATACAGATGGTGGAGATGAGGAGAGGACGTGACAGCATGAACACAGCGTGGAGGAGAACAGGCTGGAGATCAGTCAGACTAAAGTGATCGAGATTTGTTTAATATGAATTACTTTCATTTCTTTACTTTAGCTTCTTTTAGCTTGAAACTGTAATTTTGCTCACTTTAATTAAAACTCGATAGATTATCTCACTCGCAACCGTTTGACAGTCAAAAGTAGGTTTTGGCTCAAAGAGGAGCAGAAAGGCTTGAACACAGGTGTGAGAGCAGAGTCACAGTGTTAAGCAGACAGTGAGGCTGTCTGTACTGTATACAGGTGCATTGACTCCATACTAAAACCTTCAGTTTACCTTTCATCCCCGACGGCTGCATGTGGTTGCTGTAATCCTGCTTCCAGCTTCGTACTGTTTATGTTGGTGCCGTCTTACTTCTTTTCTTCTTCTTCTCTCAAACCCTTTCAACAACTTCTGAAAGGCAAATCCAATCCCTCAGTGCGACCTGCCTCCATCAGCGCGCCGCGAAACACTCCTGCACTCAGCTGAAAGATTTGACTGAATAGATGCGGCGGCGCTTCAAAGAGCCGTGAAACGTTTAACGGGGCTCATTGTCGACCTCGTTCAGGTTACATAAGGAGGCTCCTCTCTCCTCCGCTGGAAGTGCATGAAGAGGAGACCTCTCTGACCCCTCACATAGACGAAGGGTGACGCGAGGTTCAGGTAAGTGCTCCTCTTTAATGAGACGGAATGCCCTTTAAAGCAGATTCTCTTCATATCGTCGGATCGTTCCTCTTTAGTAAATAATCAGGTCGATGCTCCGTGTCCGTCTGTTTCCTGGCCGTTCTTTTCCATGAAGACGTGCTTCCTGTCAGCGGTGATGCCCATGAATACGTGTTTCTTCTGCTTCAGAGCTCACCAGCCCGCCGTACCACAACAGCCTCCGTTCTTCAAAAGCAGCAGATTTAAAAAGAAAAACCCACTTCGGACTCGTCCGGACGAGTAGCTCGCCCGCTGAAGCGTGAGACTGTTTATGTTTCAAACAGTCAGGTATAAGTGGAGATGTTTGTGAAGCAGTGAGCACACGACCGGATACATGAGACCTGGAGTCTTCTGAGAGTTTGCAAACAGATGTTTGTGGTTTCAGGGTTGTTAACCGCCGTTTACCTCAATTCATCAAGACTCTTCTCTTCTTCTTGATGCTTGGATCACAGTGGAGGCATGAGAGGAATAACAATTCACAATGACACAATAATAATAATGATCTTTCAAGACGGCGGCGATAAAAGACAAATAGTCTGGAGCCTTGTAGACCAGCTATAACGAAACAAACCATCTGTATCGGCCGATAAGGCTCTAAACCAGGTCCAGTACCTGATCCAGTCCTCCTCTATTAAGACAGTTGAGGTAGTCAGCAGAGCTCACTCTTGTGTCAAAGATCACCAAAACTGATTTGATAATAAATCTATGCTTTGCTTCCACATGCAAATCCACTGACTGCAACAAATCTATCAGAAAGGATTGATTTGTGTCCAATAAGGCTGTGTGACTGGACCGGACCCAGAGTCACATCTCTGCATGTCAATCTAACAGTTTAAGTCTGCTAAGCTAACCCTAAACACTCTCTGCATGCACAGTTTATTGAACAATTGTAAAACCGACTGCTGAAATGAAAAGTGCGAGTGAATTCTATGATCTGAGTTCATAAGTCACAGCAGGCTGTGTGTGCGTTGTGATGAAGAGGAGGCGTGTCCACGGCTGCCCAGCACATCCTCCACGGTGACAGACTGAAGGAACGGCGGTGTGGAACATAAAGCTCCACTGTGTCAGCTCTGAATGCCAGCGGGTCAAAGAGCAGCACTATAATGTGGGCGAGCAATTACCGATGATTGGAGTCTCAGCATGCGCGTCCTTCAGGTCAGAGACACACTGCGGGACTTCATGTTTCTGCTCCGATGAACCGTGTGTTCAGCTGACCTGAGAAAAGCTGCAAATACAGAGCAGGAAAACCCTGCGTGTGTTGTCTTCACCTCAGTTATTATTCCTCCGAACCGGCAGTTAGGGAACATTTGGGCGTTTTTATCAGAAGTGCATCAGCGTGTTCGGCTGATGGAGTCGAGCTAACTGGATCGTGCTGCGTGTCCTGACCTGCTCACACCAGCAAACACTCAACTCCACTGAAATGATTCAACACAGCGGCTCCGAGGCTGCAGCAACAATCACAACTCGCTCCCTCGTTCACTCGCTCCCTCGCTCCCTCGCTCACTGTTTCCTGTTTGGGGGGTTCTCGACCTGAGGACCAGGGACTGGTTTCATGTTTCTATGCACATCTTAAACGTGTGGAATGACGTTTCTTCTTCTACTGAAGACGAAGCATTCACTCCCTGGTACTACACTCCATCACAGGTATCAGAAAGAGCAGAACATGAAGGTGAAGCGGTGGATGTTAGCTACATGAACAGGGCTGAAAGAGGTCTGGTATGGTCCGGTACGCCCTAACACTGAAAGACTCAGTGCTGGTCCACAGCTGTAGGCCAAACCCGACTAAACAACTCGTCTTTATCACATTTCATCAAGAAGACATATCCGCTGACGTTACGTCAGGTTCCACTAAATCCTCAGATAACAGGTCGTATCATCATAGACGACTTACTCCTCATGTTTCATGTTTCATGTTTCATGTTTCCTACTAAAGTCAAACGTGTTCATGTCTCCTCAATACAAAAATACAGTCTTTTCAAAATAAACTGCCGTCTTCACAGGAAACTACTTAGTTAGGTTGAGACAACTAAACTACTTAGTTAGGTTGAGACAACTAAACTACTTAGTTAGGTTGAGACAACTACACTACTTAGTTAGGTTGAGACAACAACACTACTCAGTTAGGTTGAGACAGCGGTTAGGTTGTGACCTCCCTCAGAGTCTCTTTGTTGGTACTCGTCATGTTTCACTTTCAGTCACATCGTGAGCCGTGTGTGCTGCGTTCGAGTGGTCTTGTATAGTTGGAATAATGAGTTCTGGACTGGGATGTCATTTTCACGTCTAATGCACATCATTGCAGCACTACTTGGTGGGATGTGTTCAGAGGTTTATGTGGAGTATAAATCTCACACAGAATGTAAAACACTCAATTAAGACTGCAGAAGGTAAATGTATAATTCATCAGGTAGCAGACAGTAACGTAGGATGTGGCCCAGGTAGAAAACAGCTCCGGCTTTTATACTGCTGGTGATTAAATATTCACACACAGTTATTGCAATTCATGTCAAAAGGCTTCACCCTTTTCATTTTGCATTATGACTACAGCCACAACTGTAATCAGCCTTTTTAATGTCGGCGGTTTATGTGCTGATTGTCAAGGATAAACATCTTTAGACCTGATTAGAGACCTGAGAGAAGACATTCCTCTGAATCCCGGTGTCATAACAGTGTGAGACGTTTGGCATACCTGCATGTCTTTCCGCCTTTCATTCCCGCCGTGTCCCCTGTCACTGTGAACCGTCCAATTAAGTCAAAAATGTTCAGAATCTAATGCAGCGTTGCTCTTCATGGTGAAGATACACCAACATCTGAAGTAGCAGAAGACAAGTTGTGTTGCTTGACCTCATCACGATGAAGTGAACGCAGAATGTAACGCTGATAGAACATTGACCTCATCTGAGTTTACAGTGAAGGCTCCATTAAACCAGAGAGGAAAACTCTTCAAACTGAATATGAATATGACTGACCAAACGTTCAGCTTTTAACTAACACAACTTTTAAACAACAAAGGCTTTTACAAACACACGTGATTGGTCAGATGGTTTACGTGTGTGATGATGTCATACATCGTGAAACTTTAAATCCTAGAGAGAGAGATGATTATCAATAATAAACAAACATTTACCCAACGTTGTGTTTTGGTTTAGTCTGGGTCAGCAGAGTAGATTAGTGCTGTGTGTGTGTGTGTGTGTGTGTGTGTGTGTGTGTGTGTTTGTGTGTGTGTGTGTGTGTGTGTGTGTGTGTGTGTGTGTGTGTGTGTGTGTGTGTGTGTGTGTGTGTGTGAGCCACAACGCCGCTCATGTGTGTCGACACTGAAACTCATCGACTGTGTGTTTGTGATGTGTGTTGTGTTTACAGACAAACATGAAACATCGACATGCAACACTCACCTTATCAGCTTTGTGACTAACACACACACACACACACACACACACACACACACACACACACACACACACACACACACACACACAGGATGTGTTGCATTGTGTCTTTGATCTGTCAGAGTGTGAGTACTTCACTGCCCGCCTGGAAAAACGGAACGAATCAGAGGATTAGGGAGGCCTGGGAGACACTGCAGGGCGGGTGTGTGGTTTTGTGTGTGTGTGTGTGTGTGTGTGTGTGTTTGTTGTGTGTGTGCATGTGAAGTCTTGGGGGGGTCACGCTATGTTTGGTGCCCTGATTGCTGATCCCCTTCCTCTTCATCAAAGAGACGAGGAGGAGTGACGCCGCCGCAGCCTGAAGCCTGCAGGAAATCCAGGGGGAGCTGGAGGTCGATGTGACATCGTGATGGGGGGGGGGGGGGGGGCACGGTCACATTTTGCCGATTAGGAGGAGGAGGGATGGTCACTTCCTGTTGACACTGTGCCAACAACAACAACAAAAGTATTTTTTTTCCCACTTTCTGCCTCCCCGTCCGGTCCGGGGCGGCGTCCGCCGGCCTGGAAGTGTGTGTCGAGTGTGTCGAGTGTGACGAGTGTGACGAGTGTGTCGAGTGTGACGAGTGTGACGAGTGTGTCGAGTGTGACGAGTGTGACGAGTGTGTAATCCTTCAGCGACGCGCGGGACGGTTTCACATGAGAGCAGCCGAGCTCCTCAAAACGAGCGCAAACACACAGAAAAGAGGCTTCAGCAGGCAGATGGCTCTGATTGGAAATCTAGTTTGAAATGAAAATACATGTTAGTGTGCAGCGATGCAGACCGTCTCTATCTCTGTGTCTGTCTGCTGTAATCCCCGTGTGCAACGCGCTGTCAATTTATTAATAACGCCGGAGTTTCAAGCTTTCTTCTTGATGTGAGAAGTTGTGCTGTGATCCAGTGCAATGGAACGTCTGTGCTGAGGCCAACTCACACAGTCGCCAACCAAATGTACAGTTAAAAAGTTAAAGAAGCACCTATGAATCATTGTGTGACCAAAATAAACACACAAACAAACATGGCCACCGCTCTGACCGGCCCGCTGCGTGGATTTAAGCTCTTCCTCACCTCAAACCTGTGTGGTCCTCAGCAGAGTTCAGAGGGTCACCGGGAGCATTTCAATTCACCCTCTGGGGACCATGAATATTCACGCAAACTTCCACGGCCAGTGGTCGCCTGGAGCTTCAGCCGTGGACCGAAGCGGCTTCATTCAGAACACAGAGTGCAGCAGGAATACAGAGCAGAGTGCTCACCGGGCTAGCTCCGTCAGCTAGCTCCGTCAGCTAGCTCCGTCAGCTAGCTCCGTCAGCGCGCTGCAGGGCACGTTTAGCCTCACCGGCACGGATCCCGCTCCGTCTGACGCGGATGTTAAGCTTATGTCAGCGTAGCCGGGGGGCATTTTAATTAAATCAAGGGCTCTTCACTCTATTGTTAAGCATAAAAAAATAATTCATATTTAATAAGAGAAAACGTTTACCGTCCATCTCATCTCCACTGTAGTTTACAGGACTGCAGTCGAAGCTGCAGAAAGTGACACTGCCAGCAGCATACAGATCAGTGTGTGTGTGTGTGTGTGTGTGTGTGTGTGTGTGTGTGTGTGTGTGTGTGTGGATTGTTTTCTCCAAGCGACTCTGGAGACAATTAAATCCCCAGAGGAGCGCTTCCTCCGCTCAGCGTGAACATCGTTCCTCTCTTCTGTTTCTCAGACTAACGATGAACGCTCGCTGGAAGGCTTTGCTCAAAGGTTCTGTGGCTCAACACGCTCTGAATTATGGGTAGTTAAAATGTGTAAACCAGCCACTGATGAATGTACAATGTAGAACAAAAACACGAACAAAAACATTGTTCAAATAAAACTGATGAAAGAGGTGAAACCGTTGACTGTTTAAGGACCCTCTCACACATTTTGAGCCATCTATGAACACTTTCTGTCAGGCTGCATTTCTGCAGCCTTTGCCTAATTACCCACAATTCATAGCAATGTGATGCAACGGTTCTGCAGAGTGAATCCAATGCTTCACATGTTAAAGCTGCATTCTCTCTAGTGTCCACCAGGGGGCGACTCCTCTGGTTGTATAGAAGTCTAGTCTAAAATGACTCTACTTCTCTCTTGATTTATTCCCTCAGTAAACATTGTAAACATGAGTTTATGGTCTCAGTCTCTAGTTTACAGTCTTCTTCAATACAGCATGATGTTCATTTAGTACATTATGCTCCATTTAGAGTCAAACACACCATAAAGAGGGGATGATTTAGGGGCGGGGCTACACGCTGATTGACAGGTCTCTACGTCACTCCTCCTCAGTCCAGATGTGGTCACTTCCTGTTCACTGGTTAAAAACAGATGATGAACCAATGGGTGACGTTGTCTCTTCTTCTGGCCTGCTGACTGAAACTGTTTGTCTCTTTCCAACAGTTTTTGAGTCCAAAGAATTGCTAAAAACAGCAAGATGTCAAACTATTTCTTTACTCTCTAAAATCGTTCCCATCTTAGAAGACATGAAGACGGAGAGTCAGAGGGAGACTAGCCGAGCTCAAAGTGGGACACACACACCTTCCAATTACTCCACAGCCGTCTGATTCACAAGTTGTGTCGTGTTTTTAACGAGCCGGTCACCATTTATCCGAGAACAAACCGAGAACAACCTTTGACCGGTTCCGTCAAAGGATGAATCTCAAGAACGCATCGTCACCCGATCCCTCGTTTCCTAGATACGTTTCCTGTCCAGGGATTTGGAAATATGCTGCCAAACTTTCAGTATGTTTCACCGCAGCAGTCTGAACTAAGTAGAGGAGAGACAATCCATGGTGAATATCCACTAATGTCACATCTACAATGTTTCTGACTCTCGTCACACTCGGTGTCCAATCCACTTGGAGGGAAGCATCCTACCAAGGAAGCATCCTACCAAGGAAGCATGCTGGACTTTGAGAATTTGCCACTGTTCTCCACCTGGGCACAGACTATAGCCTCATAACATAGCGGAGCATCAAGAAGACAGATTTCTGTTGTTGTTGTTGTTGTTGGTGGAGACCAAACCAGGTCCATCTAAAGGACTCACAAACACAACTCTAATCTCTAGCTGCCATGCTAACATGCTAGCATGCTACCTGTAACAACGTTATAAGGGAGGATGTTTCTTCTTCTAGTGGCGTGAACACAATGACTGTCGCTTTAAATCAATCCGACTGCTGGTAGAAGCATTGGCCAATCAGAATAATAAGAGCTCGTTTCACGTTTCCTGTTCACAGCGAGCGCTAACTGACGCTTGGCGTGATCGTGATGAACACGTGTTTCATATTTCACACAGCTTCTGGTGGAAAGAACGGGGTGTTGGTAGAACGGGTTCTGGAGCTGGTGTGTGTGTGTGTGTGTGTGTGTGTGTGTGTGTGTGTGTGCTATGTATCCCAGAGATCAATGCAGCGTTTGATCTGCATGTATCTGAGTGAAGTGAGCTTCCACAGAGCTTCCAGAACTACCAGCCCAGGGGGAGGCTCGGTGTAACGGGCAACATCTCGCTCCGCTACACCACCAAGCCCTCACATACACACACACACCCACACACACACACACACACTCATACAACCACACACTTTCATCTGCTCTGCTGTTTCATCTCGCTCACACACACACACACACACACACACACACACACACACACACACACACACACACACACACACACACACACACAGCAGCATCACGTCCATCATGTTCCTGCAGGAACAAAGACTCTGAGCTCCGATTTAAAAGCATGTGAAGCTGATTCTCACTCAGTCTGAAGGAGTTCTTCTTTCCCTTCACTGCAGTGTGACGGTGCGTCAGTGCATTCCATCAATGTTCAGCCTTTTCTTTACTGTGAAAGGTTAACAGGTCACCTACATCACTCTCCAGGTCACACGCTGGATTTGGACTAATCACAGCTAGCTAGCTAGCGAACAGTGCACTGCTAAGCTTCTGCATGAGCACAGATGTTTAGCTTGATGCAGATTACTTTAGTGCTCGTTTGTCAGATGTCAGAACGGGACAGTGTGTTCCGTGTCCTTGTTCTGTGTGAGTATTGTTCCTTCTTTTTCGAGTGTCAGAGGCAGCCTCAGCGTGTGATCCCTTCCTGGTGCTGCGCTCTGGATTTGTAATAAAGAACTCGTGTCACTTCCTGGGAGACGTGTTGGTGCCTCATCGCTTCACAGCGCTGTCGGCTTCTCTTCTTAACACGTCCACGCGTCTCATGTCCACATGTCCCACACCGCTGGAAGATGTTCACTTCCGGTTCCCACAGTCAGTGACATTCAGTGGAGAGTCCCTCTGTGGGCCACAGGAGACTCCCCAACATCTGGCCAGTAGCTTTTGTAGTTTGTTTTGTAGTTTTTCGGCTGAACAGAAACCTTGACAACAATAAGCTGTTTGTACTGTAAATGCATGAGTTTTTCTTTGTGTCTGAATAAAACAATCGTTATACAATCACATGCACACACAGAAATAAACTGCACATACAGTACAGTACGAGTCCTGAAACACGTGTCTGAAGCAGCATGAATTCCTGTTGGGATGCTCGATATAGACTCAGATCTAAGAACAAGCTCTCCACCTACAGCACACACACACACACACACACACACACACACACACACACACACACACACACACACACACACACCCGTGCACCTGCACACACACTTTCACTTTCACACAACCACTGCACACTGGAGCAACATGAATTCCAATTAAACCCACAGATACTCGGATTCATACACACACACCCACACACACACACACACACACACACACACACTCAGAACTTGTGTGCATTTGCTCACACACCATGCAACATGCACTCCTGCTGGTTATAAAACACACACGTGCACGCTCATCTCGCAGTCTCCCCCGGGCGCCGCTTGCAGCTTGTCAATGTGGAGTCGGCGTCCCGCGATACGGACGGGTCCAGATGGCGCCGTCACGCCTGTCACCGAACCGCATCTCCCAGAATACACCTGTGACAGCTGAAACATGTGCGCCCAGTCAGAGCGGCGCCGCTACAGAGACTAATTATCACCGGCAGTCCAGCCGCCGCCGCGTACACGGGGCCCCGCGCCTCATCGTCACCTTACAAGGTTGGCGAGACCACGGCGACAAATCAGCGGCGCCGTTAGTGTTCGCCCACTCGCAACCATGGAGACACACAAAGCTCAGTCTCACAACCGCGTCTCAAGGACGGAGACGAAGACGTGTCGTCTGCTTGTTCACCGGGACTGTTTTGAGTCACTTGTGCTGGTTGACTGTGTACCGACCGTTCACCACGTGTTGCTCCAGTTGTTGTTCCAGAACGCTCATCTGACAGTCGGAGTCAGAGGTTCCTCCTCACGGTGAGATCTACACACAGAGTGTGTCTTCTGTTGGAGATGGAGGCTTAAAGTGTGCACCACTGTACAACAGGATGCACAACCGTACAGCTACTGGAGGAGAGAGACGCATCAAATAACACCTGCAATGCTTTTAATCTGTCTATGCTCACTGATTGATGAGTATAATTCCTCACAATAATGTTTTACCAAGTGATCATAGGAAGATCCCAACAATGAATCTGTTTGAATGTCACAACTTCACATTTCTTGTCTGTTTGCTATGATGTGTGAGCACCAGAGAGAGAGGACTCTCCCTGCATGACGGGAAGGCTGAGGCATGTTTGGAGAGAGGACGGACGCTCATATCTTGATGTAGTGCGTGAGGAAACATCTCGTGGAGCCGGTGACGATTGTTTGGTTCCAGAGCTGAAGTTGGTTCAAGGAACAGCCTCCCCTCCCCCGCCGTCATCGTGACGCGCTGCAGAACGTTAAAAGACGCTCTGCAGCGCGTCACTCTGCTGCAGAAAGTTTCCGTCACTCTGCTGCAGAAAGTTTTCGTCACTCTGCTGCAGAAAGTTTCCGTCACTCTGCTGCAGAAAGTTTTCGTCACTCTGCTGCAGAACGTTTTCGTCACTCTGCTGCAGAACGTTTTCGTCACTCTGCTGCAGAACGTTTTCGTCACTCTGCTGCAGAACGTTAAAAGACGTTAGAACGTCACTCTGCTGCCGTTTGTAGTTCAGTGTAAACAGGAGACGCTCCTTCTTCTCTTGCTGACTCGTGATTATTTTAGAACCGTTCCTGCAGGCGACCAGATGCTGGCGAGCTCCGTGATGATTACCACTGCTATATAAAGCAACTTTTACCAATGTCATAAACAATACTATTCATTTTTCATATTTCATATCTATTGACATACCGGTAACAACTGATTTGTTATTTAACGTCATGGATACATAGAACCATTATTTCAACAGCATTTAAACGAGTATGTGCAAAATCAAATATGTGCTAGTAGTTTGATTGAACCTAGACTTGTTAAACATGGTCTAAGGTTAGACTTCAAACAGAGCCAGCTAGTTAGTTCACACTAGTGCTCTGAACCCCAAAAAGATGGATCATTTTATATTTACATGAACAACTTTATAGTTATGTTGTTATTATTATTAAAATCAAGACCACATGGAGACAAATGTGACTGAAAACACCCTGAAGCTGCTTAGTGTTTCAGAGGATCAACCTGATCCAAAACCTAATTTTCTAACAGAGGTTTGATCGGAACCAGAGCTGAAGTCACTGAGAACAAAACCCAGAATGAACCGAAGGGTTACTGAACATGGGATGAAGTCCTGTTCAAAGGAGAAACCCTCTGTGTGTGAAGCTGTTGCTTCATTCCTCGCTCCGAGGCAACGGCGCTCCTCTTCACCACGGATCACATGAAAGAACAAAGTCCCAGCGTTGAAGTAATCACAGAGGTGTTGCCTACGAGATAGACGCCCCCAAAAGAAGTGTGCATTGTGCTGAGCCTCATAAAGGAGGCTTGTGTGTCTGGACCAGAACACAATATTCACACTGGAAACAGCCGAGAGAAGAGTCTTTGGTGCTTCCAGAGACAGAGTTTAATGAAAAAGCTTTCATTGAAAGACGTGTTCTGAAATGTGGAAGTGTTCTGTTGGCTGGTTCTGAAACTCATTTAGAGATAACTAAGGAAGCTTCCCTCGGAACAATTGGATTTATCTCCACACAGTTGGGTGACATTTTGAAAAAAGAAGTCCTGCAGTGAAATGAGTTCTCAGGTGAAGGTTTGTTTTGCAGACTCATATAGATTTATTTATTTCTCCACAGAAAAGTCAACCCAAATGTGATGCATGCTGGGAAAGATCCACAACAACATGTCTTATTTGGGTGAGAGCATGAAAGTCCTCCGGTTGTGCTCGTGTTGACTTGAACTGATGACATTGAGTGAATAAGGACAGATAGCATCAGGGCTGTGAAGAAGGATCTGATGTGCTGCTGCGGCGCTGAAGAACCGGTCCGTTAATTGATATTTCTATCTCAGTCAAGGTCGATCAGGCAGCGCTTCCTCCCGCAGATGGAGTTATTTCCTCTCTCCTCTTTGTGTGCAGGATGAGTTGATTGTCACGCTGGGCTGGATGTGTTTTTTGTCGTTTTTTTTTTTACCCTTCCTCCGTCTCCTATTAGCGCGCCGCTCGCTCATTCGCTGGCTGTGGCTCGGGGACGGTGCGGGCGGCGAGAGGCAGATCCATCATGGCGCCGCGCTGCATATGGTAATTGTTATAATAGATGCAGAGCAGTTGCTTAAGGGCTGATGTTTTGGGAAACTGTTATTGAACTAATTACTCATTTGCATACTTTGTCTTCGGCGTTTAGCTCCAGATTCTCTCTCTCTCTCTCTGGAGTCACATTAAAAGTGGAGGAAAAGGGGAAACGTGGAGAGGCTGAGTGGCGTCTGCTTCCAGGCCTCAGCTCCCATCAGTCACACGGTTAAACATCCGGCTTCACCGCTGCTCTCCGTATTCTACAGTTAGCTTCAGTTAGCGAACATGATGTAACGCAACATGCAAATACTCTACACACCATTTAATGATTACGTCCTCCGGTAAAAGTCAACCTCTAGACTGTTCGTCCTGATTCTCGTCTTGTACCTTCACTGACGTGAGGTAAAGAAGGAGAAGTCCTCTCAGTCAAATCTGTTTGTTCCAGAAAAGCCAAGATGGCGACGGCGTGGCCTTTCACCCAGGAGACCACTGGCCGTGTCCTGAGGAGACTTGTCGTAAACGTCGTTAAAGAAAACTTTGACAGTTTGTCCCGTCAGGCGTCAGTGTTGTTAATCACATGACGGGGTGTTTTTTCGTTGCCTTACCTTCGGAGGAAGTTAGTTTATTTTGAAAGGACACCCTACATGAATATATTGACACGCTGATGCTAAAGGGGAGCGTAGCGTCAGTGTCGGGTGTGTTTGACGCATTGAGGTGAGAAGCCTTTAACAGTAAGAGATCGTATCAGACGTGAGGCTAGATGAGAGCTGCTGGTTTATTGGTTGTGAAACGCTGTGGTCTTCAAAAAGTGATCTTCAGACTAAAAAATGAATCAAAAAATAAAAAGAAGTTTGTGTTCATGAAGAGATAGAGTTATCGAACTCCACTCTGTTTTCATGCTGACTCTTATGTTTCTGCAGCGGTCTATAGTTTCTGGTATTAATTAAATACTGTTTATTCACACAAGTATTTGAAAAATCAAATATGGCACAATATGTGGCTCAATATATGGAATTCCATGTCTGATTTTCCATTTGTAACAGCTCTTTAAAGTGTGTCTACATCACTGTGTTCCCCTCAGGACAACACTTTACTAATTACTCGACCGCTACCAGAGCCTGCATACTATAATATATACATACACATATTTAAGAGTTTTGTTCTGGACTGAAGTTCATGGACGGATCCTGTTTCTACAAGGAAATAAAATAACCTTTTAAGAATGAAGGAATGATGGTGACGGAGGTTTAACGGTGTGATTCCGTCGTCGTTTGATGAACAGATGCCGCTGCGTTTCATTCCGAGCTTCCTCTTGTGCATAAATCTCTGGTGTCACGCGGTGTGACGGAGAATTGTGATCCGGCTAACGGCCCCACCTGTGCACGGCTGTAATCTAAAGTTCAGACGCCTGATGATTTGTTTCGCGCATTATTACAGAGGAGGACGTCACGTCCACGCGGCCCGGGGCTCACCGCAGTTATGCTTTAATCTGCGGAGCGGTTGACTGCCTGTAAAGCTGAGTTATTATTTGTTTACCACATATAAAGTGTACATTGATCACGAGCCGAGGGAGAGTGCGGCAAACAGAATCGCTCGGCTCAGCAGAAAGTCGCCGTCTGATCACGTCCCTCCTCCTTCTGTTGTGGTGACAAACTCCCCCGTCATTAACCTCTCTCTGCATTAATAGCGGCGTAATTAGTCCCTCGTCCTCCATCCGTAATGTTGAGTCAAGAAAGTGACGCTAATTTAGAGTTAATTAGGCTTTTTGCAACGCCATTAATGATGCTCCGATACTGCGAGGAGCTAACAACAGGACAAGATGAGAGATGAGAGATGAGAGGCGTCCGACGATCTGCTGAAGGACAGAAAGAGTGACGACTGAGGAGCAAAAGTTGTGAGAGGAGAAGCAACCTGTCTGTAGGATGAGAAACAGTCTGTCTGTAGGAGGAGAAACAGTCTGTCTGTAGGAGGAGAAACAGTCTGTCTGTAGGAGGAGAAACAATCTGTATGATGATAAACAGTCTGTCTGTAGGAGAAGCAATCTGTATGTAACAGGAGAGACAGTCTGTAGGAGGAGAAACATTCTGTAAGAGGAGAAGCAGTCTGTCTGTAGGAGGAGAAACAGTCTGTCTGTAGGAGAAGCAATCTGTCTGTAGGAGGAGAAACAGTCTGTAGGAGGAGAAACAGTATGTCTGTAGGAGGAGAAACAGTCTGTAGGAGGAGAAACAGTTTGTCTGTAGGAGGAGAAACAGTCTGTAAGAGGAGAAACAGTTTGTCTGTAGGAGGAGAAACAGTCTGTAAGAGGAGAAACAGTCTGTAGGAGGAGAAACAGTCTGTCTGTGAGAGGAAAAACAGTCTGTAAGAGGAGAAACAGTCTGTAGGAGGAGAAACAGTCTGTCTGTGAGAGGAGAAACAGTCTGTAAGAGAAGAAACAGTCTGTAGGAGGAGAAACAGTCTGTAAGAGGAGAAACAGTCTGTATGTAAAAGGAGAAACAGTCTGTAGGAGGAGAAGCAGTCTGTCTGTAGGAGGAGAAGCAGTCTGTCTGTAAGAGGAGAAACAGTCTGTAAGAGGAGAAACAGTCTGTCTGTAGGAGGAGAAACAGTCTGACTGTAGGAGGAGAAACAATCCGTCTGTAAGAGGAGAAGCAGTGTGTCTGTAAGAGGAGAAACAGTCTGTAGGAGAATAAACAGTCTGTCTGTAGGAGGAGAAACAATCTGTCTGTAAGAGGAGAAACAGTCTGTAGGAGGAGAAACAGTCTGTCTGTAAGAGGAGAAACAGTCTGTCTGTAGGAGGAGAAACAGTCTGTAAAAGGAGAAACAGTCTGTAAAAGGAGAAACAGTCTGTAGGAGGAGAAACAGTCTGTCCGTAAGAGGAGAAACAGTCTGTAAGAGGAGAAACAGTCTGTATGTAAGAGGAGAAACAGTCTGTCTGTAGGAGGAGAATCAGTCTGTCTGTAATAGGAGAAACAGTCTATAGGAGGAGAACCAGTCTGTCTGTAAGAGGAGAAACAGTCTGTAGGAGGAGAAGCAGTCTGTCTGTAAGAGGAGAAACAGTCTGTAGGAGGAGAAACAGTCTGTAGGAGGAGAAGCAGTCTGTCTGTAAGAGGAGAAACATTCTGTAGGAGGAGAAACAGTCTGTATGTAAGAGGAGAAAGAGTCTGTAGAAGGATAAACAGTCTGTCTGTAAGAGGAGAAACAGTCTGTAAAAGGAGAAACAGTCTGTAGGAGGAGAAACAGTCTGTCTGTAGGAGGAGAAGCAGTCTGTCTGTAAGAGGAGAAACATTCTGTAGGAGGAGGAGAAGCAGTCTGTCTGTAAGAGGAGAAACAGTCTGTCTGTAAGAGGAGAAACAGTTTGTAAGAGGAGAAACAGTCTGTATGAGGAGAAACAGTCTGTAGGAGGAGAAACAGTCTGTAAGAGGAGAAACAGTCTGTAAGAGGAGAAACAGTCTGTAAGAGGAGAAACAGTCTGTAGGAGGAGAAACAGTCTGTATGAGGAGAAACAGTCTGTAAGAGGAGAAACAGTCTTTTAGAGGAGAAACAGTCTTTTAGAGGAGAAACAGTCTGTAAGAGGAGAAACAGTCTTTTAGAGGAGAAACAGTCTGTAAGAGGAGAAACAGTCTTTTAGAGGAGAAACAGTCTGTCCGTACAGTTTAAATAATACAGTTTGAATAATAATACATGTCAGACGGTATAATTATGGATAAA
This sequence comes from Cebidichthys violaceus, assembly GCF_023349555.1. Taxonomy (NCBI): domain Eukaryota; kingdom Metazoa; phylum Chordata; class Actinopteri; order Perciformes; family Stichaeidae; genus Cebidichthys; species Cebidichthys violaceus. The sequence goes on along the minus strand of NW_027176372.1, from coordinate 1,053,134 downwards.
AAACTAATTGAAAGAAGTTTTTTCATATAAATATGTTATGTAAATATATAAAATAAAGTCCACGTTGTCCTGTAGGATGTGGTTTATACTGATGCATCCAGATGTTTAGTCACAGTGAATCTGTTCGTTATTAGCTAGGATTCTTCTATTGTGAAGTAAAGTTTTCTCCGCTCAGTTAAACTACTGATTGATTTGAGTCGGAGCCTTCAGTGACACTTTGATGTGAACTCCACACAAGTTTACAAAAGGAATTGTAAAGGTCTTTGTAGCTGAAAGGGGAACATTGGGTTTGTGGCTCAGGAAGCAGAGAGGCTGTGTTTTTAATCACAAGGTTGACGGTTCGATCCTCCTCCTCCTCCTCAGCCGCATGTTAAAGCATCCTTGAGCGAGAAACTGAACCTCAAGTTGCTCCGGTACACGGAGGCTTCTTTCTTCTTTCTTATTACACAATAATAAAGAATACGCTGCTAATGTGAGTCATGACGTGAAGTAGCACCGCGGTCGTGAGGCCACACCACGGTCTGTAACGGTGCTCATTCAGACTGAACTCGGTTCATTCCAGTGGAGTCACTGTAGACAAGAGGCGACGCCGTCCAATGACTGACGTCACGACATCCGGTCCAAGGGTCGCGGATGAATCGGACGGTAAAGATTCACGGTGCTGGAAATCCATTTATCTTTGTTTAGTTCAATCGCTGACTACTGATTACTACAAACCTGCCGCTCCATCGTCATCGTCATTGCGCTGGTTTTCCACATGTTCTTAGTGAAGTGTTGTTTCCACCACGAGCCTCCAGAACAGCTTCGGTTCTTCTGGTCACAGATTCAAAGCGTGGAACTGAGATGTTCCTCCAGAAGACTTCCCCTCGTTTAGTACATTCACGACGACGGTGGACTGTTTCCACAGCTCTTCAAATGAATCCCATCATGTTCTGTAGCTGTATGGAAGCCTCTTGTTCTGTAGGAACGACGTATGGATTTTGTTTTCCAGCACACAGACTCCAGCAGCAGCACCTGTAGCTCTGTGTGCGGTCCTGACGTCCCGCTAGCGTTTTGTCTTCGTGAGGCGTCTGTTAACGATGAGCTGCAGCGACGGGGTCGAGTGCTCGTCTAAATCAATACGGCCCGGACCTTCACCTCGCGCTAATGATTAAAGCCCGATCGGCCGACACATCCAGAAAAACACACAGCGGCGCGATAACCAACAGGGTATCGAACGCTAAATCAAAGCGCTGTGACACGATGGATCCGCTCCCGTTAGCATTACACGCCTCCCTATCTTTCAGTGAGAGTAAATGTGATTGAATGTGTTTTCTTTCTTTCAGAGGCCATTAGCGGACCGATAGTGATCAGTGGCGTTTACATCACGCCGCTCTGCAGGGCGGTGGCTGCTGCTGCTGCTGCTTATCTAATGGCCCACAGGAAGAAGAAGAAGAAGAAGAAGAAGAAGAAGAAGAAGAAGAAGAAGAAGAAGCCATTAGCAAATTAGCAAGTCCATCCTCACCAGGGCTATTAGGCTCACAAAGTTACTGAGAAACACAAGATGAACACCGCCAGGAACTCTGGGACATAATGATGGGCCGGTCTTCATTATGGACTGGTCTGTCTGTTTGAAGGTGCTGCGTGTCTTCTAGTAGGTGTGGACATGACATCTAACCCTCCCTGTCAAATGGAACAACCTGTCTCTACTGGAGGATAATCTGTCACTGTGTCACATCCGGTCACACATGCAGACTGGATATAAGAAGAGGACGTCACTCGTTGGTTTGTAGGCTGCAATTTAAAGATGTGCCCAACATATCCTAGACCAAAAGGGGGTCCATTCAGGTCCATAACAGACGAGAAGACAGTAACCTGCTGTGTCTCTGGCGGAAGACAATGTTTTTGATATTTGTGAATCAATGTTTTGCTGTTTGTTTGATGAGAACTGCTGAGTGAGCTTTGAAAAGACATTTAAGTGACAAATAAATGTCTTATGACGACAGACTCCTCGACATTTTGCTATTGAGGCTTTCTGGACGTCTCAAGTGTCAAAGTATTTTGGTTTAAGCCTCAAGTTCAGCCGTCGCCATCTGCTGAGTACAACCAACAAGACATCCGTAGGCAAACAAAATGTTACAATGAACTTTCATGTTAAGACAGAAACACAGACAATTCCCAGACCTGTCAATCAGCGTGTAGCCCCGCCCCTAAAGCATCCCCTCTTCATGGTGTGTTTGACTCTAAATGGAGCATAATGTACTAAATGAACATCATGCTGTATTGAAGAAGACTGTAAACTAGAGATTGAGACCATAAACTCATGTTTACAATGTTTACTGAGGGAATAAATCAAGAGAGAAGTAGAGTCATTTTAGACTAGACTTCTATACAACCAGAGGAGTCGCCCCCTGGTGGACACTAGAGAGAATGCAGCTTTAACATGTGAAGCTCTGGCTTCAGGAGGTTGTCTCCTGGTTTCAACAGCGTAACTCTTAGTATCGGTTGCTCCACATACGTTACTTGACCGGATACAAAAGAAACATGTTCAACATGTTTGTGGTGTTTAGAAGCGTCTGAAGTCCAGCAGGCAGGAGCATGCTGGTACAGATGTGTCTGTGTCGCTGTAATTACCTTCGCTCGGTACAATCTGTGCCGACTCTGCAACCTCCATAGTGAAAGTATTGACGAAACGTTGCTGAAACAAAAAGACAAGAAGTTGGCTGCAGCTCCGTTTCCTTTCATGCTCTCCCTCCTCTCAAAGACTCCGGAGCCGCTAATAAGAACAAAGTCGGCACAAAGACGGACACGAGGTCGTCCCCTTCGACCTGATCCGATCGGCTGAACCCTCTGGCCCCGGCGGCGGCGGGTCGGGCCGGCCTGAGTGGCACCATCCTGCTCTCGGGGTCACAGTTTGTCGGGTACATTTCCCGCGCTGCCCTCTGGCTCCTCCTGTCACCGCGTAGTGTTCGACGATGACAAACCAGAGCAATTAGGGAGCGGAGGATTCCTCTCACGGCCCCCGCTGCGTTTCACTCATCGATTTATTTCTGTGTCGCGCCGGCAGGGCCACACAGAGGCACCGCGGGGCCCGAAGCAGGATTCAATTTGAAGTCCCCCTGTATTAAAGGAGCCGTCAATCAATCCAGGAGCTGGTAGGAATATGGTAGACTAATGTAGAAAATGAACTTCCTGAGGCTACGTTTGAGATGAAGCGGCTGAAGATGATTCCTCTCTTTTGAAGTGTGCTTGTTATTGATTTATTTCTCTGCGTTTTGTTTCATCTCGTCGGGCCGCTGAGTCACACGCTCGCTCTGCATTGAAGAGAGACTTTGAAGACGACACGTATTGGCATATGGTTAGGGATGGTTTAATTTAATTTGTGTGGTATCTTACAGGTCCCCTGATTACCACTGTTTGGGAGTTAATTGGTGTCGCTCAGCCCTCTGAGGAGAACAGAAGGCGAGCTGAACGCTGGCACACACACACACACACACACGCACGCACGCACGTACACACACACACACACACACACACACCTCCAGCTCTTTTTGTTTTATTGAGCAGAGAAAAGCATTGTCTCTTCATTCATCAAACGTGTCAGATCACCCACATTAAATCCAAGCGCTCCCTCTTTTCTTTTCATCGGGAACTCCAACTACCTGACGCTGACGCAGGGAGATGTAGGCCAGAACCGCTCGCCAACAGAAACCTGCCCAGAACGCTGTTTACTGCGGGGTTTTTTCCTCTCTTCTTCTTCTCCTTTTTGACTCGTCTCCCTCATTCGCTGGTTTCATCTGAAACCGACTCGTCTTGGTTCGCAGTCAAACTGGCAAAAGAAAGCGTGCGCAGATGTCGGCGTTCAGCGGCCCGGCGATCAAAAAGCGAAAGATGGCAGGACTCGCTCGTCAGCGCGGTTCTTCTTTGAGCGAGGTGGTCGTCCGGGTCTGAAGTCATCAGAGACAGAGGACGACCGGCAGATCTGTGACTCCGCTAATCACCAGCTGAACGCAGCCAAGAGAAGCATCTACACACCAAACACAGACACACGACTGCTGAGGACGCACAACACCATTCAGAGATCCAGTGAAACAACTGGTGTTCACAGAGGTCCAAATATTAGCAGAGGATGTTACATACAATGTGTCCTGTTGGACTGAGCCGGCAGCACGGTGGAATGATTGCTCCTTAAAGTGAACAAGCTACATAAAGTGGATTATCTAAGCTTGGATTATGTTCTTGTCCTGCGGGTCCGGCCAGAGGAAACTAATAGCTAATTAAAATCATCTCTCCAGCTTCTTCTGCTCGGCTCCCAGCTCAACTGATCGATACGTGTTCACCACCGACCGGACCTGAGCACTGAGTGATGATCTCACAGGCAGCAGCTCTCCTCGTCTCTCTGCTCATGCATTCGTTAGTGTTCATCATCGTCCCTCTTGTTTTTTGATCAAACCACGGCCACGACGGAGCGCCGATGAATAGGACAGCTACAAACAGAGATATGGGAGCGCTAACGATGTGGAGCTAGCTAGCCAGACTTCATCTACACAGTACTGTCACAGCGTAAGAACAGCACATTCATACCTCCAGATACACGAACTCACATCCCATTTAGTGTACAACACGTTTCATTGGGCCGTACCTCTGTAGACCCTTTAGACTTCTCACTTCAGACTCCATGTAGTGTGTTCTATCCTGCAGTGGTGCTGCTCTTCAGAGCTACAGCTATCAGAAGGAGCTCGCGGTGCGTCGACTCAGCCGTCAACCGGAGTCCATCAAAGCTTTGGACGCTAAAAGCTGAAGAGATCCAGCAGTTGTCTCCGTCAAGCGGCCTGTCAGCGCCGATCAGCTGCAGCCGCCGGTGTTCCAGCTGCTGCGGACCGACAGCGGGAAGGACGGACGGGCCGGCCGGCAGCCGCATCGACATGCAGAACGGCATTCTGGGAGGACAGGGGCAGAGAGAAGGGAGGCTTCAAATTGAAAGTGGCAGCCGGCGCTGAGCTGCGGAGCTGTTCCTCTCAGCAGCGGGTCACAGGTCAGCAGAGTCTGCAGGTCTTCTTCTCCTCCAGGATTTCCTCGGAGCCGAACCGCCAGCGTCCAAAGACGCGCCGTCAGCAGCGGTGCGGTGACACGACTCCTCCGCCGGGATTCTCCCCGCGTGCCTTTTGTTTCTTCCATCCCTCCCTCCTGCCTTTAAGTAATCCACGTCATTATCCTCCCGTCCCGGCGGGATTTAGATAACTTCCTGTCGTGTAGAGTCAATCTCCAGCTCATCCGGCGCCTCGCTGTCACTCGCCCGCGTCGCTGCATGTTTAATGCCGGTACAAGAGTTGTGCATTTACAGCATTTGGCAGCACGCGGTGACACCAGTCTGGCTGAAGTAAACACCCCCACCTCGCAGGCTTCTGTGGATTCTGAAGCACTGTTAGTGTCTCTCCACTGCACAAGTCTCCGTTATGAAGCCATGCAGTCTGTAAAGTCGAGTTCCTTTCTGTCCTAGAAACCTTTCAGTTGTTTCCAACAGTCTCACACGTTTCCACTGAACACTGATGTATTCTAGAAGGCGACTGTAAACGACTGTTAAAGCTGCAGGAATTGTTTGGTGCCTTTGGAAGCGTTCATTTCATGCGGATAACGTTCATTGCTTCAGTCATCAGTCATCGATGCAGCGCTACACGGGTGTTGTGGGGGAACGCCTCCCAAACCTCAGCACGTCGCCACGCAGAGCGCCGAGCGAGCCGACCGCTGCTCACTCCTGTAGGAGAGTGGCTTTTGATGGAGGATCTTACAGAAGAGTGTCGCCATCTTGAGCCGCACACGTTTCTGAATTCACACTTCAGCACTCGGGCTGCGTTACCGCTCCGATAAGATCGCCGTGATAACACGGATCAGCCTTCTGCAGCAGGATTCACATCACTGCAATGAAATGAAACCAAAAACAGGTGTAGCCGTTGACACCGGCTACCTGTACAGAGTGTGTGTGTGTGTGTGTGTGTTTCCTTTAGAGCACTATGTTACGTAAGCACAAACGGGCCGTGGTGTTCTGAGAATCTCGCTGATCCTTCTTCCTGAGTCCGGGTCCGGGTCCAGCAGCAGCACAGAGCAGATGATGAAGTGGAGCTGTGATAGTTCTGCTGTCAGCGTTATAAACAGGGTCCACTGAGTCTGACCCGTGGCTCAACGCGCCGCCCATGAATCAGCCGAGCACCGCAAACATTTGGGCAATAAATAACTATAATTAAAAAGTACTGGTTATTGCATAAATTAGGTAATCAATTAGACTGCGTTTGGTATTCATGCGCTGCCTGCTCGGCCTGCAGTTTGACTTATTAGGCTCCACTGAGGTTCACTGAGGTTTGGGAGCTGGTATTTTCCCTGTGTGAGTGTGTGTGTGTGTGTGTGTGTGTGTGTGTGTGTGTGTGTGTGTGTGTGTGTGTGTGTGTGTGTGGGAGAGTAATGGGGCTTCTGGTTGATGTATTTATACCATAACCACAGCAAAATAAATTCTCCATGTTGACCAAATATCTAGTTTATTACTGAGTCCTGAGGCTCATTTTCTTAAAGCAGATACATGCGTTCAGTTCTTTAACTTTCTTTCAAACGATTGAAAAAATAATGTTGTTTTGCAGCTTGTTAAGCACAATTCTTATTATTTCATATTTGACTGATTCTACTACTCTCTGTACGTTGGTATTAGAGTGATGCTGTGTTGTGTGTCGTGTTGTTCCAGCTCTTCTTCTTTACAGTCAGACATTCACACCTGATCTGCTGAGGATTTAAATAAAGTTGTGTGTGTTTGAACAGCGCTCCTCTCTGGTTCTGTGAAGGACACCAGGCTGAATTCAAATGCTCTCTTTAGTTTTTGCAGTGTTTGCTTTTACTTCCCCTAAAATGCATCACAAACAGGTTCCCGTCGAGGGTTCCTCCCGCACTTCTCTCCCATGGTGCACCTCACTTAGAGAACATGAATAGTTGATGGGGAAAAGAACAACAATTGTTACTTAAGTCTTCATATAATATTTAAAGGACAAGCGGCAGGTCTGCAGCGGCGGCCTTGTAACTGAAAGCACCGAGGAGTTCCGTGCAATTAACTGCCGGAGGGGAGGACTGGAAGGAGGAGAGAAACGTGCTTCTCTGGTAAAAGAAGACAAAGAAATACATTAATGCAGTCGTTCAAACGGCTCCCTTTCCCCTCCTAATTTCATCGCAGCTTCTGAGGACCGTGCAGGAATAACAGCGGCGTCGGTGAGCGCGTGCCGAGCCGACAGATTGCTTGGTATCCAGGCGGCGGCTCGGCCCACGTTGAGACCGGCCTCGCCGTCTTCCTCCTCCCTCTGAAGGCTGCCGGAGCCTTGGCAGCAGCTGCTTTTGTTTATTCTGCACCTAACATGTCCTCCCCCAAAAGTTTACCCTTGATCAACAAGCATATTAGGTTATGCTAATATTAGTCGTCATTAGGAACCTGCTCACGGCGCCGGCTCCCTCTCCGCTCGCTGACTCATTTGTTTTGATTACCTCGTGTTCCCTCCCAGCGCGGCGGCGGCGGCCGCCGGGCGGCGTGGGCGGCGTGGACGCGGGTCACAGGGTTAAATTCTGCACATCTATATTATTCGTGTTAGCTTTCAGCTAATGTGCAACTCGTATACCTCCCGCTCTCAAACACGACAGAGGTGCACTAATGGACCGCCGGAGGGCTTTAATGTACTGAAGAGCGGCGGGCCGCCGGCGGCTCCGGCCTCCGTCTCGCCGCCACAAAGCGCACACTGGAAAACAAAGTTACACCAACACAACCTCTGGATCAGTAAGAGTCCCGCAAGCAAGACTCCTCAGAACGAGTAGGAACTACTTAATGACAACAACACGCAGAGACAGCAGAGCTTCTAGTTTCACTTTTGAAAACATGCATTAGAATAGTCCTCCATGTGATTTTGAATGAAAGTGTCCCGCTTCTGGACCAGGCCTCTCTTTCCCCATCATTACACACTGAGATGGATCCTGAGCCACATTCAGGACTCGGTGTGAGAGTCTCAGCTCTCTGCTGCTTCCTCCAGGAAACACAGAAATGAACAGGTTTAGTGGTTGAGGCCCTGACAGCTCAGTTCTGGAGCGGCGGACTGAGAGCTGCTGGTTGACTCACCGTGTCCCTGCAGGCCTCCTCCTCCTCCTCCTCTCTCTCTCTCTCTGTCTGTCTCTCTCTCTCTGTCTCTCTGTCTCTCTGTCTCTCTGTCTCTCTCTGTGAGATTTTCCCACAGTAAATCCTGAAAACACCCGGCGAGCGAACGCGTCAAAGACAGCAGACATCATCGATGTTCCGCTGCTCTGGCTAAGAACTAAATCCATCATACATTGTGTTCCTATCTCTCTCTCTCTCTCTCTCTCTCTCTCTCTCTCTCTCTCTCTCTGTTTTATTGGTCCGTCCTCTCACACAGACCTGTCCGACCTTGTTCAGAGCTGTGAGGGATCAGTGGGTTTTCAGATGTCCTGTTTCAGAAGCGCTGTGTGGTCCTGAACAAACACAAACACAGCGCTGGTTCCTCTCACTGATCTCCACATGTATTAACTTCAGTCTTAAAGTCAGAGGATTAAACTGTGGACTGGGGCTGCATCCACACTGACACCATTTTACACTGGATGTGTGGGTTCATTTAACCCACACATCCAGTGTAACTCTTCAGGTCAAGGTATACTAGATTATGGGTCAATGAACTCGTTTCCTCGTTTCCTTGTTGCCTGTTCTCTCACTCGTCGTTCTGTCCTTCTGGAGAGCGTTGGTGCTTTTGTTCCTTTACAGCTTCTTTGTGAACTTCACAATAGCTGTGCAGAACACAATGAGCATGTCTTCATGTGACAAACCAACACTTGTTGCTGCTCTTTTGTGGGAAAATGCTGAGATATAATACAAACCGTTGCATGAAGATACGTTACACTGGCGAAACACACATTGTACTTTACATACAGTACAGAGCAGGGTTCTATTGCAATGAAGCAGAAATGTAAACATGCACATACTGTACATCAGAGGAGGAGGAGGAGGAGGAGGCCTGCAGGACACGATGAGTCAACCAGCAGCTCTCAGCTCCTAATGTGTATCCACGCGTCCTCGTTGCACCATCGTGTTCTGCTCTCGAGGAGTTTAGGTGCTCTCACAGCACACATCTGATGTTCTCAGGAGAAGAGAACGTAGAGGGGGGTCAGGCGTGGACGCCGTCTATCTGAGAGCTCCACTTCCTGTTCACCAGCGGCACCGCGGCAGCAAGGAGCTTCGGCTTGACCTCCCAGATTAAAGCCTCCGTCGCCGCTCCGCATCCCTCCACCCTCGGGGGGAAGGAAAGTTGTTCACGCTCACAAATATTGATCTGTGAATACATACTCTCTCACACACACACACACACACACACACACACACACACACACACACACACACACACGAGCTGGGCGGCTTTTTTGCTTTATCTGGGATTTTCTCCCTGACAAAAGAGCTCACGGCGAGCTCGTTAAGACGGATCGTGGAATAAGGAGGGCGGCTTTGCTCGTCCCCGAGATGGAAGATGAATCTGAGCCTAATGACCTTCACTGACAGCCGTAATTCTATCAGGACCCAATCAGCTGCAGCAATTAGGGGCTCTTTGTGAGCCGGGGAGAGGGTGTGTGGATCCTAACCGGGGTCAATTAGAGAGTATAGAGCCGCCGCTCGACTCCCACTACATCACTCCGTCTGTCACCGGCCAGCAGCCTCCCCTTCCCCTTTAATCACATAATATAAATGTATCTCGCTCGCCCTCTCTTCATCTCTCTTACTCTTCCTCTCTGTCCCCAGGCCACTCCATCTTGGTTTCTTTTTTTTTTTCAATCAGTCTGCCTCTCTCTTCCTCTTTTTCCCTCGTTCTCTCAGCCTGGAGGTTATCGGCTGCAGCCCCCTCTGTTGCCCCCCTGCGGAGTCTCTCCAGGGTCACGTTCTCTCTGCAGTCGATCTGTATCTTCACGTCTCTGTACATTAATTCATGCCTTCTGTTGTTCGGGCACATTTGCATATCAACGTTTGGTCTCCGTGGCAACCGCTGATCTCAAAACGCTACTGAGTTCAGAGCGGAATTTAACCATCAGCAGGAAGTACGGCATGGGGGGCCTGATGCACGTGAGGCTGTGGTTTAGTGCTGGAGCGGGTCAGGAAGACAACTCAACTACTCAGTTCGGTTGAGACTCTTCATGTTTAGTGACCGCTTAGTTTGTTCAATTTGCATATTTTGGACAGGAAGGAGAGCGCCGTCGGTACTCTGTTGAGACTGAAGTATATCATAAAGACCAGAGGCAGAAACCAGGAGTCTTATTTCATTTTGAAGACGGACATTTTCTTTTCTCATGTTCACTTATTTTCATGTGAAGATGCTCAGTGGAGTTTCGGTTGGTATCAAAGTGCTTCTCCATTAAAGCCACATAACGTATCTTCATGAAACGTGCATCGATGACGTTGACGTATGCTCTCCTCACATCGTCACTGGGAGACGCTCTGCTACGTTTTACAGCAGTGGACATAAATCAGCGGGACATCACGTCTGAGCTCAACACTACAGCCACCGGCACCCTCGCACAGCCAGATGGTGATGCATTGTCCTGTCCAGAAGGATTGACGGTCCCTGAAGGCACCGCGGAGCTGAGCGGCAGCTATAGAAACGCAGTAACTCCTCAGACCGCCTCGTGCTCCCTGCAGGACGCTCCTGTGCAACGTCTCCATCTGCGGCGACGGCGAGCACGTCACTCAGCTGGCTGCACGGGAGCTCCTCGGGGGGGGGGGGGGGGGGGGGGGGGGTATTGTTGTTGTTGGGGGTACCCGACAACAACAATCAGCGTTCGGTTTCTCTTCTTTTCCTCCACTCCTCAAAAGGCACGTTGAACCCATCTGCTGCCGCCACGACTCTGACTCTGACACCTCGTGTGGTTGCTTTGGGAGAAGTTGTGATGGACTGTGTTTACGGAGGGTCGACTCACGTCACATGAGGGACGCTTCAACAGCTGAGGGAGTTCTGTGTGTGTGTGTGTGTGTGAGAGAGAGAGGGTGCGTAGGTTTTGTTTACCTGCAACCCTTCAAAAACAGCAAGCGTGCAGAGTGAGGTAAATAGTAAAGAGGTAATTGCACACAAGGGGACGAGTGTGTGTGAGTGTGTGTGTGTGTGTGTGTGTGTGTGTGTGTGCGTGTGTGTGCAGCAGTGTGTTGAGCGTGTGCAGAGAGCTGTATGCTTCACACTGCCACAGAGTTGGCACAGGTGTCAAAAAAAGTATTTAATTAGCAAACAAACAAACAAACAAACAAAAGAGCGCGTTAGTGGATGAAGTGAAGGGAGTGAAGGGAGTGAAGGGAGTGAAGGGAGTGAAGGGAGTGAAGGGAGTGGGCGTGGAGGAGAGATGATGTCACCAGAGGAACAATCACAACACTAAACACCAGCATGCATGAAGACATGTGACGACTCTGATACGAACTGTTCCCTGAGAAGGAAACAACGAGACTACAGACTAAAGACTAAAGACATTTATGTTGTCAGAAACAATGTGAGGAGGTTGAATCATCAGCTCACTACATGAGCAGCTGTGATCAACAACAGGAGAGGAATCAACTACGATTCCCAAGATGCATTTCAGCAGCAAACATCCAACCGTAGAGCCTAACATTGTGATGTGGTGACAGTGAAACCTGCTAAGACTTTCAGTGTGAATCAGTCGGACCATCCAGACCATCCAGAGAGCAGAAACCATCACGTTTGACCTGCAGAGAGGTTGCAGAGGTTTGTCCTAGAGTGCAGTCAAACCTGTCTGATAGATCATGGATTAGTTTAAATGTTATTTAGGCAAATCCACAAGATCTCCAGAATCCAGAGGCTCCATCAAACGTTCTCGTAGATCTCGGCCAGAACCTTCTATCTCACAGTCGACCCGGTGAGGAAGTTCTTCCTCTACAGAGGGTATTTTTGTGTCTCAGGGTAATTTCCTGACAATGAATTCAGAATGTATTTGTGAATAAGAGGATATTTAGACTTCCTCCTTCCTTCCTTCTGAATGTTTGTTTTGGGACTTTTGCATTCATTTGTTCTTCAGGTTTCCATGACAGCCAGCAGTTTGTGACATTTTTGTTTCCCTGACTTCCTGTTTTTCTTGTGCTGAATGTATAAACAACCTGCAGCAGGTGGACAGGCACCTTAAAACTCTGACATTTATTATCTCTGTAGGCGCTGGCAGCAGCAGAGTCAAGCAGAGCTCCTGACAGCACACACCGCCGTGTAGGCTGGCCTCCGAGTGTGTGTGTGTGTGTGTGTGTGTGTGTGTGTGTGTGAGATGCTGCATGCGTCCGTGCCAAATGATACGTCTTAGCACGAGAAAGAAACAACAAAAAAAAACATCAAACACAAAGTGAATGCATCCTGGAGGAAGATTGTTCCAGAAATAACCTCAAAGCACTTCTGAGCGCGCCCGGCTCTGGCCCCGCCCACCCTGACCGCCCGCTCTAACTGGGTCAGCGAGGTTGGCGAAAACTAATAGTGCATCATTTTTAATTGCCCCTGTATGCAATTTCCTGACAGATGCAATCACCGTTAATTAGTTACTGACAGCGTTATCAAGTCCCCGTCTTGTTGGAAAAGGGGGCCGGCCCCTTAACGCCACCGCCAAATTAAAGTGTTGTGAACTAACGAGCACGTGGAGGCGCCAATTAGAAGACAGAGAGCTGCTCGCGCTCCGTCCCCAAAGGCTTCACATGAAAGCCGGGCTCTGCTGTCTGAGCCGCCGAGGAGGAGGAAGAGGCTCCGAGACAAGGGGGGGGGGGGGGGGGGGGGGAGACCTGCAACCCAGGACGGCTTCTCAGTCAGAAATATTCCGGCACTAATTGGTGAATATAAACAATATGTTCACTGGAGCTCAATACAAATGTATTTATTGTGTTTCACACCTCTGACCTGGTGACAGCTGCTGGTTGTCTGCTTCCTGCTTAATAAAGGAGTGTGTGGAGGCCTTTACACAACTCTAGTCTTTACACAACTCTGGTCTTTACACAACTCTAGTCTTTACACAACTCTGTTCTTTACACAACTCTGGTCTTTACACAACTCTGGTCTTTACACAACTCTAGTCTTTACACAACTCTGTTCTTTACACAACTCTGGTCTTTACACAACTCTGGTCTTTACACAACTCTAGTCTTTACACAACTCTAGTCTTTACACAACTCTAGTCTTTACACAACTCTAGTCTTTACACAACTCTGGTCTTTACACAACTCTAGTCTTTACACAACTCTAGTCTTTAAACAACTCTGGTCTTTACACAACTCTGGTCTTTACACAACTCTAGTCTTTACACAACTCTGGTCTTTACACAACTCTAGTCTTTACACAACTCTAGTCTTTACACAACTCTGGTCTTTACACAACTCTAGTCTTTACACAACTCTAGTCTTTAAACAACTCTGGTCTTTACACAACTCTGGTCTTTACACAACTCTAGTCTTTACACAACTCTGGTCTTTACACAACTCTGGTCTTTACACAACTCTGGTCTTTACACAACTCTGGTCTTTACACAACTCTAGTCTTTACACAACTCTGGTCTTTACACAACAACTCTAGTCTTTACACAACTCTGGTCTTTACACAACTCTAGTCTTTACACAACTCTAGTCTTTACACAACAACTCTAGTCTTTACACAACTCTGGTCTTTACACAACAACTCTGGTCTTTACACAACTCTGGTCTTTACACAACAACTCTGGTCTTTACACAACTCTAGTCTTTACACAACTCTGGTCTTTACACAACTCTGGTCTTTACACAACTCTAGTCTTTACACAACTCTGGTCTTTACACAACTCTGGTCTTTACACAACTCTAGTCTTTACACAACTCTGGTCTTTACACAACTCTGGTCTTTACACAACTCTAGTCTTTACACAACTCTGGTCTTTACACAACTCTGGTATTTACACAACTCTAGTCTTTACACAACTCTAGTCTCTAGTCTTTACGTAACTCTAATCTTTATACAACTCTAGTCTTTACACAACTCTAGTCATTACATAACTCTAGTCTTTACACAACTCTAGTCTCTAGTCTTTACACAACTCTAGTCTCTAGTCTTTACGTAACTCTAATCTTTACACAACTCTGGTCTTTACACAACTCTGGTCTTTACACAACTCTGGTCTTTACACAACTCTAGTCTTTACACAACTCTAGTCTTTAAACAACTCTGGTCTTTACACAACTCTGGTCTTTACACAACTCTAGTCTTTACACAACTCTGGTCTTTACACAACTCTAGTCTTTACACAACTCTAGTCTTTACACAACTCTGGTCTTTACACAACTCTAGTCTTTACACAACTCTAGTCTTTAAACAACTCTGGTCTTTACACAACTCTGGTCTTTACACAACTCTAGTCTTTACACAACTCTGGTCTTTACACAACTCTGGTCTTTACACAACTCTGGTCTTTACACAACTCTGGTCTTTACACAACTCTAGTCTTTACACAACTCTGGTCTTTACACAACAACTCTAGTCTTTACACAACTCTGGTCTTTACACAACTCTAGTCTTTACACAACTCTAGTCTTTACACAACAACTCTAGTCTTTACACAACTCTGGTCTTTACACAACAACTCTGGTCTTTACACAACTCTGGTCTTTACACAACAACTCTGGTCTTTACACAACTCTAGTCTTTACACAACTCTGGTCTTTACACAACTCTGGTCTTTACACAACTCTAGTCTTTACACAACTCTGGTCTTTACACAACTCTGGTCTTTACACAACTCTAGTCTTTACACAACTCTGGTCTTTACACAACTCTGGTCTTTACACAACTCTAGTCTTTACACAACTCTGGTCTTTACACAACTCTGGTATTTACACAACTCTAGTCTTTACACAACTCTAGTCTCTAGTCTTTACGTAACTCTAATCTTTATACAACTCTAGTCTTTACACAACTCTAGTCATTACATAACTCTAGTCTTTACACAACTCTAGTCTCTAGTCTTTACACAACTCTAGTCTCTAGTCTTTACGTAACTCTAATCTTTACACAACTCTGGTCTTTACACAACTCTGGTCTTTACACAACTCTGGTCTTTACACAACTCTAGTCTTTACACAACTCTAGTCTTTACACAACTCTGGTCTTTACATAACTCTAGTCTTTACACAACTCTGGTCTTTACACAACTCTAGTCTTTACACAACTCTGGTCTTTACACAACTCTAGTCTTTACACAACTCTGGTCTTTACATAACTCTAGTCTTTACACAACTCTAGTCTTTACACAACTCTGGTCTTTACACAACTCTGGTCTTTACACAACTCTGGTCTTTACATAACTCTAGTTTTTACGTAACTCTGGAGATTGATTTCCTTCCTTCCAGGCAGCCACTGGTTTCATTTCTATTAGAGTCAACATGCAGAGATTTGAAACTGGCTGTGGATTGATTACCGATCACGGTTGACATTTAGCCTCCTTAAAGTAAAAACTTTAAATTTCTCCTGTCCCTCTAACAAGTACACCGATGTCAGCTGATCCCGTCAATGTGTCCTTGAGGTCACATCATCGGCTGACGCCTTCGGTCGGTCGTGAACAGTAGAACCCCTGCAGGAGCGCTCTCACTTACTTTATGGGCCGGTTGGACTTCTCTGCTGAACTACGCTGTGATTGCAGCGTGTTACATCAGTGCTCAGCCACAGCTTCCACCGACGGAAGCCGAGCACGGCCCACTGAGTCTGAGATGTCCTCACATGGCCACCGTACGGAGGATTGACTCTTTGCATTTAGGGACGTGAACTTACCTCTGGTCCACTCTGAAGAGCCCTTCAGTGGTTCCTGCGTCCTACACCTTTGTGTTAGTGCGTCTTTAATGTGAGTGATAAAAAGTCTGTGAGCCGGTGCACTCGAGGAGGCCATGAATCACTGTTTACGTCAAAACTATTGATTAATATGACGCTGACATCTGTGGATCATTTCAGAATAAAAGTTTAGCTCCCCCGACGCACACCTGAGTCATTAATAAATCTGGGCTCGTCTGACGCTCTCTACAGTCACATAAACATCCACTGCTGCAGCGTTCCTGTTCCCTCTGCTTTTATCACACCCGTTTAATCACTCCGCTGTTTTATCACCGCGCAAATAGACTGAGCCCGGGTCCAACGAGGAGAACACAACGAGCCGGTGAATGCGGCGGTGAGCGCTAACGGGCCTCTCAGAGAGACCTTTAAATCTGAGGAAAAATACATGACTTCATCCATAAAATCATCCCTCACTCCTCTCAGCCGCAGCCATTAGTGGTAATTCAGCTCTCAGCTTCCCATCACAGCACTCACTAACTGCACCTCGCGCCCCAGAGCCCGCGACTAAAACAAACACCACGGCTGCACTGCAACAAAATAAAGACAAAAAAGGGAAAAGCAGCGGTGTGGCTGTCAGTCGGAGTATTTTGCATGATGTATGAGGCCGGGATGAGCGCGCGCGTCGCTGTGACTCTAAATAATTAAGGGGAAAAATGAAAGCTTCAAACGTTGTCTTTACAGAGGTAGAGCGACTCGCTGGTTAATCAATGCTAACGGGGAGTGTCAGGGGACCAAACGGATCAATTCCCCCGACGCAGGGAGGGGAGCCGGCTCCGAGCGAGACGCTGTGACGGACTGACAGGAGACACGCGGCGTCCGTACGGCGTCCGTACGGCAGCACGGGAACAACGCTGAACAGGAGCTGCATACAAATACATGACAATGAAAAGAGGAGAAACAATGAAGGCGTGCAGGCTTTGGTCATTTCCGCGTCTGAACTGATAACTGTAGCCGACACAAAGCTGCCGTCTGCTGCTCCTCGTTCTTCTGCTGTGTTATTATCCTCACGTTGGACAGAGACACCTGTGTCACTGACAGGAGCAGGCTGGTATTATATGATATTTGTCAGAAAATCCCATAAAAAAAGGAGCCAAACCGACATCGTGGAAGTCCGTCTCTCAATACTCTGACTTCCTGTCTGTGGCTCTCAGCTCCCTCTGGTTCCCCCTGAAGATAAACACATCTCTGGAATCTATGAAGACCGCATATATATCATTTCTTTTATTAAAGAGAAGCTGCTTCTCAACGTAGTGGTCTGACTCAACCAGCAGGAAGTACTGGGGACTATTTTCAGAGGGGGATTAATACCATAGAATTGTGAAGTGGAAGTACGGTAAACACGTCATTTCAAAACAACTCAAACAACGGATCATATGATGTTATGAACAGTTAGTCCTCATTTATGTGTTTTCCTACTGAACTCCAGCAACACTGACACTCTCTGCTGGTTACATGAATACAGGCCTTTCAAAATAAACCTTCGTCTTCATAGGAAACTACTCAGTGAGGTTGAGACAACTAAACTACTTCAATCAACTGTCGTCATCAACATGTCCCCTGACTGCTTAGAATGAATGTCACTACACGTGTCCCCATCATGCACAGCTGTGACATGTATAGCATCTACATTAGCATTAATTGAGTGCGTGTGCGTATTTATACAAATATCATAAAGATAATAAACGACACAGGTGTGAACGATGAGTATGAAACACGTTGTTATTATTAGATTCTGTCCGTTTGTACGTCTCAGCTCAGGAGAACATCGACGTCGTCTTGATCACAATGAACGCACTACAGTGATCGACGGATGCTGCCGGTGCCTCTCGTTATGAATCACATCGGCTCGACTCCGAGTCACACGGTGAAGTTGCGTCACATGAATTGGACCGATTATGAACCGAATGTGTTTCTCTCCGTCCCTCTAAAACAAACCGGCGTTCCTTTTGACAAACCCACACAGTTCTTTCCCTCTCTTCTAGCATGTTCATCTGCACACGTGAACCCCCCCCCCCCCTCCCCCCTTCCTCCGAGCCGTGAGAAACATCTTCCGAGTGGATCACCGCAGGGCCGCTGAGCTCGCCTCCTAATTCCTCCGACAGCAGCGTCGCTGTGATTCCTTCTAAGAGGCGAATCCCCGTCTCTGTTCTCAAACCCGACAATCTCCTCGGCGCCCGGCGTCTGACTCCAATATACCATCTGAGAGTTTAAAACGAGGCCGCAGAGAAAGAGCGCAGAGAATCACAGGCGTGTGGTATTTGTTTGACAGGTACATGTCTCTATAGGCCAGTGCCTTTCCAATTTAAGAGGCCCTTAAGCTGGGAGCAGCAGCTTAACATTATTCTCTGTGAAGAGGAAAAATACAACACTGCCCCCCCCCCACATCTCTCCTTGCCGACTTCAGAACAGGCCCTGCCGACCCTTCAAGGACGCGTCGCTGCAACCGTTTCATCATTTGGTTGAATTTTAATTATTTTCCAGGCTCGTTAAGTCCCGCAGCAGCGTGGAGCGTTGGCCGTGGAGGGGGAAGGGAAGCGAAGTGACAAAAAGGTACGAAGGGAAGACCGGGGGGTGACAACATATTTCACTTGCCTCTGAAACGTTGGCTCACTCAAACACAGCGGAGCTCGAACGCCCGGCCGCCGCGTGAGGTTTGACCGAGGCCGCCGCGGGACAAATCCTCAGATAATCAGGCGGTTAAGGAAGGATCACTGGTGGTTAGCTTCACTACAGACCTTCTGCTTCTCACACTCACTTCCTGTCTGCACAGCAAACGTTGCAAAAATCAACGAGCAATAACAACGTCACATCGGTTCGTTTTGTATTTATGTTACAAACTTTTAATGAAATTGGAAAAAAGACAAAATATCAGCAGGCTTTGTGTGGCTGTGATGATCATTACATATGATGAGATACATTATGAAGACCTTCACAGTCACTGGTCTGACCACTAGTGGATCAACAGTGTGAAGTTCCTCCTGAAGGGTTTCTCTGTGACATGAATTAAAGGGTAAATCCTGTGCAACTGCACTCAATGCAAACATCAGCATTAGATCTGTGCTTACCGTGTAAATGGATTAGCACGTGAGCATGCTAAAGCTAACCAATTAGCATGCTCACAGTGAGACACATGTAAATGCATGCAGGAGGGTGACCGGACTCATTTACCAGCCGTCTCCTGATTTCACCGGCGGAGTGACTCCTCTGCTGCTCTGAGATGAAGGAGCTCTGAACATATATGTAGGCTTGACTTAAATTTATGCTTTACTTTGACGCTCTCTTTTCATGAAGTCCTTTTTTGTGGTTTGTCTAAAGGTAAAGTTTGTATGATGGAATGTGATGGACCCAGTGTTACTGCGGTACTGACCACATTCAATTTACTACTTCTTTTCACAATAAAAGCCCGAGACATACTCTGCACGAGTGCTTAACTCAAATTCAATCGGAGCATTTCACTGAGAGGCAACTCAACAACATTTCTGTCTGCATTCATTATAGACGATCCTCCAGCCGACGTTTTGATCATCACTAAAGATGCAGAGAAAAGTGTGTTTTAATTTTGCTGATGGACTCACTATGAAGTGAGTCCATACTGAATAGTGAGAGAGTGATTTCACACACAGTCCTGGTTAGGGTTGCTTTATTACGTTAGTTTATTACACTCTTCATGACAGACCGCCGCTGTGGACGGAGTTCTGATCTCCGTATACAGACAGTTTGATTTTATATTTCTTTAAGCAGAAGCATTAAAATAATTTTAACATGTCTTTAGTGCGTAGCGGAGTAATAAGCTGGAGAATGTGGAGCGATGGCTCACTATGGAGACTGTAAATGACTGTAGACCTCAAGGGTCCAGGTTCGTCTGGTGTCTGTGTTGGATGAAGATCAAACCTGGACCATGTGACTCCGTGTGAACACACAGAGGATCCTGGACCTTGTGACTCTGTGCAGGTCGCTGTGTGTTACACTGACCTCCTGCTGCTCCTCCCCGGAGGGCGCTCTCCTCCTAACAACCTTAATTACCGCTCTTTAATTGTCATTGCCGATTTACCCATGACCACCCCCTTCCCCCTCTCCATTACCAAATCCACCACCAACAACTTAGCCACTGTGAAATGAAAAGCGTGGCATCCTCCCCGGAGGACTTAGAGCCTCCAGAGTTTAATCCTCACGGAATGAGCCGCTAGCTCCGATATCTCCCCTGGGTGAGCCGACCGAGCGCTCGTTAGGGAGCCGGTCGGCGGTCTCCCATCAGGTGACATCAGCGTCACGGCGGCCGGCAGGCGGACGGCCCACCATCGAGCCTGAGACGTCGGTTCGAGCCGCTCTTTCTGCCTCATTAGCGGTCAGGTCACGCCACGGCCGAGCTGGGCTGCGGCCATTAGCCCGGTCGCCATTAATGGCTCCTCAGCTGAGGCAATTGAACGTCACGGCACGAGAGAGGAGGTGTCGGCTGCAGCGCGGCGCGATGAGCCTCCCAGATACCCTTTAGTTGTTCTGTGAGGAGCGAGCTGCAGGGAGGAGAATTCTATCAGTCTCCTCAGATGATGAGTAATGCCATATCAGCATTCTCCACACAGAGCCCCATTCCATTTCTTCTGCTTTGTCTTTCATTTAAGGTCCACATATCTATCTATCCATGCTGAGTAGACATCTCAGGATCTCAAAACCAATTTGGCATTATCTCCATCACGGGCGACCCCTTAAATTTGCATCAGTGAAGTGGGTTTGGCAAGCAATTACCCCGATGCAGGACATTGGTAATTTGACGAGAATCTGCTCTGACAAGTCTGGACGCAGCGGAGGGGGGGGGGCAGAGAGCCAGGCCTGCAGATCTACCGGAGAATACATGAGGATCTATGCAGCATGGAGGTATCAGACCAGGAAGGCCTTCAAGAGTCTCCCCAAGTCATAGATACATGCGAACATACAGCAGACATGTCAAAACATGATAATGAACGCCTGTTCTGTTTCTAAGGAGGTTCTGATGACGGTTGTCTTTACGGCTTACAGCTTTAAATCTCTTCTCACTTTCAAACCAACATGTTCTGTCATCGTGCACAGCAAGGTTTGTCGTATTCAGGAAAACTTCAGCAGTAATATTTTCATTGTGCATTTTTATTAAAATAAAGAGGAAACAGAAAATGAAACAAGCCGATCCAAAGAGTCCAACGTGAGTTTACTGTGATATAAACATCTTTCAGAGACGACCTGTCAACAGATTTGACTATGAAACATTTATGGCGGTACGACCGTCCAGAATAACTGGGACATTGTTCTGGGAGAGACACACAGCTGACCGCTGTCCCCCGCTGCTGTCTTGCATTAACCTCCTTTCTGTTAGCGTAGCATCACAAGTGGCTGATATTTAAAAAAGCTCAGCTCATAAAACGGCAGCTGGCTGCAGGGAGAGACCCCACGCCGTGTAAGTGGTGAAATGTGATTTGAGTGAACCGACCCTTTAAATGTAAATGTAATCATGATGGAAGTGTCCTTTAAAAGGCACCGGAGCAGCTTTACCTCCATCACGGCCGACGTCCATCACGGCTGAATGGCTCTCTGCGAGCAACGCTGAGAGGTTTACGACGGAGCCGGAGACCTCGCAGGAGGACGAGCCGAGGAGGAGGACGCACGTGGACAACAACGCCGCGGTCCAGACCCGTATCTATAATGGACAACAACAACAGCAGACTGTATTACGGCGCACTTATCGGGGTTAGAGAGCATTAGGTGCAGTGCAACAACAAAGAGGAGCGAGCAGAGAGATTCATTTATAGATAGTCATAACTAGAAGGGCACTGGGAGAGCACAGACCTCCAGCGAGGTCGTTACCTTTAATGGATTCCTCTTTGTTCCACGCTGCACCCTTCCACCAAGTGTCACGACGATCAGCCCTGCAGAGGTCCTGCAGTCCTGCTTACATACCGACCAGAACCAGAACCTCCACTGCGACGTCAGACATGTAATGAATCTGCAGGTCTTCAGATCGGTTAATTGCTCTGCTGTATGTTCTTAAAATTATTTAATTAAAGTCATTATTTCACTGACCTGTGACAACAACCTTCACATTAATCTGAGTTCCAGTTCTTCTCATTGTCCTGTCAGTAAAAATAGAAACATTGTTCTCCAGGTATATAAAGCGGAGATGAATGAACACGGTGACGTCACTGAAGAGAACTCAAGCACCATCTTCGTTATCCAACGTGACTGTGAGCTCTTAAAGGAACATTACGTAGTGGTGGTTACACACCGCCACTGTGGAAACAATTCAGTGTCATGTTTAGGCAACACAACCACGCAGTGAGGTCTGGAGAGAACATGATCGGTGAGCTCAGAATAAGTAATTTACAATCACTCCTCAGCACTAATGTCTCCTGGTTGAAAGTCTCTGTTCGTCCATCCAAACAGCTGTTTATACTGAGTGTTGCATATTCATCACCATCACGTGAGGACACGTCATTTCAACACGCAACGTGTCGCTGCCGTCATGAGGTTGCACTCATTTAAGGGTCCTCCTGCTGCTGAGGAGCCCAGGACCAACACGGTCTACTGGTTTCACGTACAGGGACACCAACTGTCCGTGATGCTTTCACTGAAGTTGGAAGTTAGGATGAGGCAACAAAACTTTGCATTTCCACCATGAAAGAGGATCCGACTTGACTTTCCATCCTGAGCGACACAGAAACAAAAACCAGACAATTGGTGTCCGTCTCCATGAAACCAATAGATTGCATTTCGGGACTATTTCAGGACCTTTGATGAAACTGGGCTGCAAAGACCTGGTCTCTTCAGGTGCCGAAGGTGACGGATCACATGCAGATGTGTATCTGAGGGAACATTAATGATTTCCCTCAATCTGCAGCTGGGTTGAAGGCGGTGTTCCTGCGTTCTCTCGCTCTTCTAAAGGCTTCTGTTTCTGCAGCAGCTCATCCTCCACTCTGCATCTGGTTAACTGTGTTCTTCCCTCTCCGGAGTCACACTCTCAGACAGGTAGAGTGTGATTCCTGCTGATAGCAGGTGCTGCTGTCCTCTCCCCGGCGCTAAGTGCCTCCTCCTCTGCTCTTCCATTTTCATATTTCCACGCATGGCTGCCTTGACATTTAGTACGGAGGAATTGACTGTTTTCAGGGACTCTCGGGGGAGCGCTGTATTACTTTGTCCTGTCAGAAAAAGATGTCATGGAAGGAAGGTGATGTCAGTTCCGCCGGGTTGTTTATTGAATTTACGGCGCCATTATTTCGCCACTCAGCATGATTGTATTCATATTATACCCCATCCCACCAAGGTCGCCGGCACGCCGCTCGCCTGGTGACCTTGCGCTCGGGGCCCCCTAGGGGGGGAGCGGGTTTAACCGGGGAGACGGGGACCCTTCAGCTTTCAGCTTTGATGGACAGTCGAATAAAGCTGGGAGGCTCAATGACACACCAATCAGCCCATGTCAGAGCCGAGGAGAGCGGCGGCCCGGCGGCGGCGAGGTGAAAACCGACGCTTCAGACCGACCGACTCGACAGAGACGGCTGACTGATGCCCCTCGCTGAGGTCACAGCGAGCAGAGATTGCGCCATTGATCAGCGGCGAGGGTGACAACGGGGAGGTGTTGTCGTTTGTCTGACCGCCAATCACGGCGAGAAGCTCGATCCCACAGAGGGACGGAGGCGTCGTCGGGGTGAGGTCACGGTTCCGAGTTTGACTCCGCAGCCGTGACGCAGGTCCAGCGTCCGGGTCACGAGTCCGATCCTGGTTCTGATCTGATTCAGGATCTGACACGAGGATTCGTTTTCTAGATTCACGTCCTGAACTCACCGCCAGTTTGTATCATTTCTGAACGAGTTGAGTTCTGGTTCCATTTGAGGTCCGTCTGCTGTTTCAATATGACTCCATCACTGTCGTCATGGTGCAGAGGAACCCTGTGTTTATAACAGAGTTCTGTGTCAATGACGTCATTCTAAAACGTTGGCGTACGTTTGAGTTTAATCTTCAGAACATCAATCTGTTGAGACATTTTATAAAGTGGCATTGTCACCGTCGTGACCTCACAGCTGGACCTCTTCATGGAGATTTAAACAGAGAGAGTATCCACTGTTACATCATATGACACAAACTGTTCATGTAGTACAATGAACAGAACATTGTTGAACAGAACATGAGCTGTATGAAAAATAATCATATAATTAATCATGACATGTTAATGACATTCATCATCATCATCATCATCATCATCATCATCATCATCGTTCTCCATATGATGAAGCGTGAAGGTGATTCAGACGAAGAGGTTGAAGAACCAGAACAACTCCTTTAAAAACAACACCCAAACACTGTAGTACTCCTTTAAACAGAGACCCAATACTTTATAGAAGTACAACACCTAAACTCTGTAGTACTCCTTTAAATGGAGACCCAATACTTTATATAAGTACAACACCTAAACACTGTAGTACTCCTTTAAATAGAGACCTAATACTTTATAGAAGTACAACACCTAAACACTGTAGTACTCCTTTAAATAGAGACCCAATACTCTATAGAAGTACAACACCCAAACACTGTAGTACTCCTTTAAACAGAGACCCAATACTTTATAGAAGTACAACACCCAAACACTGTAGTACTCCTTTAAACAGAGACCCAATACTTTATAGAAGTACAACACCTAAACACTGTAGTACTCCTTTAAATAGAGACCCAATACTTTATAGAAGTACAACACCTAAACACTGTAGTACTCCTTTAAATAGAGACCCTATTACAGACATGATGTTTTTGCGAGCAGCAATTTTCCTCTGCAGCTGATCCCAAATCATGAAAATCACCAGATTTGGAGAGAACTAGTTTCCGCCCAGCAGCAGGGATGTAACGTCCTCTCTCCAGCTTTAATGGTGTATTTTTTGCTGCCAAAGCTCAGTGATGAATCGCTGCTCTGCTGCGTTCCAGCCACACGCCGCCATATTGTCTCTGATAAACCAGCACAGACACATTATCAAATGGCAGCTATAGGCTGCAGTTATTTAAAGGTTGTCATGTAATTACTGCTCGGCGGCGGCCCTCTTTCGGAGCCCCGTACGCCGTCGGGCTGCATTCGGGGTCAACATGAGAAAGCGGCGGGCGATTTTAGCGGCCCGCTCTCGGTCCACTATCACTCCGAAGCTAATGGGTTTTATGGAAGACACCTCTGTGCTGCAAAACAGTCAGCGAGCTTCAAAGAGTTCTCCATCTAATGCACTCATCCGCAGTAAAATGGTAACATGCAATTATCGATGCCAAAATGGCACCTCCATCCACTTCCATTTGTGGTTCACATCACACGGAGGATAACATCTATGTTTTGTAATTAGTATAATTAGCATTTCTCCTTGGCAGGTTGCACCGTGTTGTGTTCAAAGTCGAGCTGACGCGTTGGTAATGATAACGGTGACGGCTTTATCCCCTTGATGTTTCATCAATCACACTGAGATGTCTCAAAAACACGAACGTCCTTCCAAAACCGGAGTTTGAATTCAGTGAAAAACAAGCCCACGACTGCCAGAAATCTACATTTTAACACGTTATTTATATGCTGTGTCCCAATTTATAGACACGCAACACTATAAAGCACACACTATCTAGACGTGTCGGCTGTGAACTCATTTGGAAGTTGGAACACAAGAACTGTGCTGCAGAAACATACAAAGCCACCAATCAAATGTTCACGCTGGAACAAAACTTACTTTTGCTAATTTGAAAACTTAATTTGTGAGTAAAATGTTTAGACAAAGATTTATTAGTTGATGTTTTTGTTTTGTGAAATGTTTGCACAGCCCCGTCTCCTAAGAACAACCAAACCACACGGAACCTGTTTAAAAACAACCAAACCACGCGGAACCTGTTTAGGAACAACCAAACCACGCGGAACCTGTTTAGGAACAACCAAACCACACGGAACCTGTTTAGGAACTACCAAACCACACGGAACCTGTTTAAGAACAAGCAAACCACACGGAACCTGTTTAAGAACTACCAAACCACACGGAACCTGTTTAAGAACAAGCAAACCAAACGGAACCTGTTTAAGAACAACCAAACCGCACAAAATCATCATGGATGACGTTTGCTTTTGACCGATTAGAAAGACATCGGTCCTGAGTACTTCTGTTGACTGAACACAATCAACTAGTTTTATTGCCTTTATATTTTGTCAATAGTTTTGCTGTTTTTCCAACGTTACCGTCGTGTTTCAAACTGCCATCCTCTAAATGTGATCTAATGAGCAGTGTGATTGTATGGTAACGTACTTTTGTAAGAACTAGTTATACTGATCACTGGTTGCTTTTGTTAATACTCAAAATCAACTTACTCAATACTCGATTCAACACTAAATTAAATATCTAATTTCTAATCTAAAAGGTGCTTCTCCAACTACAAAAAAACTTAGGAAAAAGCCTTGAGTCAAGATTTCTTTCTATTTTATCTCAACCAAAAAGCTCTCCTACGAATACTACGAGTACTACCCGTGTACTTGTACAGACGCGTGGCTCTGATGAATCTCATGGAGTAAAGAGCCTTGAGAGGGCTTCTGACTGCTGAAGGCCGGAGACAATAATAACCTCATAGAAGTGATTTTTGTAGTGAAAACCTCTACTTCTCCAGCTGATCCCAAAGCATGACATGTTTTTCAACAGAATATAGTATTCATTGTAAAAGGTTTTACCCTTAATTAATGGCAGCTAACGACTTCATGATTTAATCTAGAAGTGACCTAAACACATTCAGCTAAAATCCTGTTTGTGAGTAAAAAGTCACATTTTATTTTTCTGTTTAGAAAATGACCAATTTAGAAATCCCAAACCTCATCCCTTTAAGAGGAAGTGTTCTAAAAGTCCACAGACCTCAATGCTCTTGTATTTAAGCAAAGAGACCGGATGATTGATTTCATAAAATGTGCTGCAGCTGGATACTTTTTTATTCTTTTAGTTCTTTGGTACTTTATGTTTTGTTGCGCCGTTAACTTGCTGCTTATATTATTTTCATTTAGCTCTTCAGTTATAATCCCCAGCTGGAATCCATTAATGAGAGTTTGAGAATGTGTTGTGTTTTGGTGAGACAAATCCTGAAATGAGTTCCTCCTTTGAAAATAACACAGTTTCATATTTCATTATTTCATCTTTCTGTGAATTAGCTTTACTGTAAAACAAGATGTTCAGCTTATTTTAACAACATATTCTTTATTTCATCGTCGGTGTTTGTCTCTGTAATCGAGGTCCTGATGGAGCTCAGGTGTGTCGGTGTCGACAGTGTGAGGCAGCTGCTGCTTGTTGGACTTCACCAAGTGGAGCTGAAGTAGTCGGTGTAACGGTCTGGTTGCTTACTTATTTACTTATATTGTAGTTTTAGTTTTAGGCACAGTTTTCTACTACATTGATCTGAGTTATAAAGGTCATTTAATCGATGAAAGGAGTAATGACGTTAGTCTTCATGTGACCTTTTCTTAATTTAGTCCTCCCTGTAGCTGATGTTAATGGTACGTTCCACTGCGTATTTAAGCACATGGTTTGGCCTCAGCAGGCTTTTGAATGTAGTCAGAGGGGGAAACTCTAACGCCTGGTTCATGTCAATGAAACCAAGGCAGCTGAAACGCTAGAGAAACGAAGCCGTTTCACCTTAAAATAGATCTGATGCAGTCGCTTCAGAAGAACCTCCTCTAGAACAAACATGCTATATTTCCACACCAAGACCCAGACTAACAACGTGTCAGTCCTTCTCCAGATACTGTCTCACTTCCTGTCTGTCTCTCAACTCCAAACTCATTGGTCCCTAAATACGAAATACAAAAACATCTTACTAATTACTAGTTTAGTCAAAAGGCTCAGTAATTAAGAAGTGAAGGCGATGACCACTGGAGCATTAATCCACATGTGGCGCTCTAGTGAGTGTGTGTGTGTGGGGTTGAGTCAGAGTACGGTACAGTGGAGCAGCCTGTGACTCACACAATACATTCACTGTTTATGATCAGTCTCATCTTTTCATTTGATGACAAAAATAATAGAGAAGAAACTGAATCGTTTGACTGAAGAGGGGGCATGTCTCATGTCAAAAAGATGCAGTTATTGAGCTGTTAATATGTCAGTACTCATTTGAATGCAGTGGTGGACCGTGCGTTTTATACCTGGGTCTTCTGTGCTGTCCTACTACACTTGAGCCATGTCCTAATGAGCTCATTATGACGCCACAGCTATGGTCATTTGTTTCTAGGGTGTAATAATACACGTATTCGTATTAACACCTAACACGACCTAACCAGTCGTTTAACAACGTTACCCACGTGTCTGCAAACCGCGGGACGCGTTGCATGAACACATGATTACATGAATACATCTCAGCCTCATGAACACATTACATCTCAGCCTGAGTTCACCTCTGAGGAGAGAGCTGCTGCAGGACCCTCTGATTCATGGACAGACGTTTTGAAGAGTGACTTTGACAGATGTTTCCTTTAGATGACACGGCGGGCCGGACACAGCTGCTCTGAGCCCCTCCGAGCTTTTTGTTCTAAAGAAAATCAGATTTCAGGAGTCAATCTTCTAAATGAGTTGAGCTCCGGTTGAATAGTTGAGTGGAAGCTGTGATTTGTAGAAAAATGTTTCCTTTTCTGCTGATGTCTTATTTTCCCTGCAGGGGTGGAATAAACTTTAACGCCTCAGCGACCGTTAACTCCTTCAGCTTCCTGCTAATGTTTCACAACTTCGGAGGGAATTAACTTTCTAATGCCGGCTTTTACAATGCCACCAGTATGAATGGATGTTCCTTCATTAAGAAGTTAAAGCCTCCTCGGTATACATTATGTAAACCAGCACTCGATACACCTAAGGTGTGCACTTAATTCTGCTCTCCTCAAACCTCGCCAATAGCGTCATTAAAACCCCATTACGCTTAATAAAGGAAGGAGAGCTCCCTCCGAACAGCTGAAAGCCCAAATATATGGAACGCTTCTGTGAAGTGCTGCTGGGGAAACCACTAATTCTGGGATTAACTTCTCACAAATGAACAAATGCAAATCACAGCATTGTATCAACACTGAACACTTTTACCTGTGAATTGATGAAAACATGAATGAGCGAGTCGATTCAGAGCTCCCCGTTTCCTGGCTTCATCCTCAGTTCTTGAGTTGCAGGTGTTGTGTTTGAGGTGCACAGTGAGGCCCTACGTCACGTCATCAGGGAGCAGGAAGGACTCCACCACGCTGAGAAACACAGCCGTGATCTACAGGAGACCAGACGTCGTGTGAAGCTGCAGCGATGAGGAGTTTTATGTTCCAGCCAAAATGTCAGAGCGGCACCCTGAAAACGGACTTAATGGCAGCATTAAGGAACTTCACCCCGAGCTGTTCCAGGGTGCTTTGTTTGGCTCGTGTCACGTTCCTCTCTGTGGCCCGGTCATTCACTCCATTATAGAAGCACTGCACCTCTATGGAAACAGAGCAATCAGGGCTAGAACTAGAACTTTAACACGTCTGCTGTGCAGTACAGTGGTTGTGACATAAATCATGAAAATGGAAAAGAAATGTAAGATGAATGTCTTAAAAATGGAAACGTCCGTTCTTACAGCTTCTGGCTATGAAAGGTTTATTTTGTGGATTTGTTGAAAGGAAACCTGCTTTTAATCAGCAAGGAGGATCTTGGGGTTCAAAGGTTTTACTTCGTAAAGCTCGGAGATAGAAGTTGGTAGAAACGGGTCCGATGCCGGGCTCAGACTACAGGAGTTTTAAAGTCCTAACCCACTTTGACGCTGCGTTGCATCACACGCACGAGGAGAAACTTCACAGATGTTCCTCTCAAATCTAAAACACACTGAGGGGTTCGGGGGGGTTTAAGGCTGGATCTGTAAACCCCTCACATTACCGGATAATCTGGGCCGAACATCGGCAGCGGTGCAGGATTTCTCCTCCGATTGTCGGGACGGGTGAATCTGGGTTAAATCTCCTCCAAACCTCCTGCAGTCTGAGCCCGGTTTAAGCTTAAGATCTCCATGCATTGAAGTCTCATTAATGGAACCTTTGAGTCTGAGACGGTTTTATAAGAACGGAGGAACTGGCACATTTCTTGAGGACTCATAACAAACACAAGAACGTGGACATGGAGCCTGTTCTTCAGGACCCGTGTGTTTAATTCACTGCAAACTGTGGACCTATAAAATAACAAGTGTTCCTCAACATGAGTCTGTCTCTGGTGCTTTCAAGAACACATTTAGTCAGTGCAGTCCGCTGAGTGAACGTATCGGACGAGCACCTAAAGGCAACGCGACGCGTTCACTATCCGATGCAGAGAAGAGGAGGGACCGGGATGTCCGCTGGGGGCCCACAGCTCCATTCTGCCCCGGGCCCCCCTAGCGGGTTAATGAATAGTTGAGCAGCCAGTGATCTAGTTATGGTTCGGTGTGTTTATCAGACGCTCCGTGCTGAATATCTGCAGCGAGCGAGAACGTCCGACCACGCCAATAAATGAAGGTTGAGCTGCCAGAACACCGAGGGAGGAGGAACTCATTAACCGTGACACTGATGGTCATGTGAGATATTAATGGCCGTGATTGATCGCCCACAACGTTGAGAAACGTAAATGATAAAAGACAGAATATGCTTTTGGGGTTATTGCTTTCTGTCAAAACTCATCTCCTGCCCTATAAAAGCTTTACGAGCTGCAGAGGAAGCTGGCAGGAGGCTCCAGTGACGAGCTGCTCCGAGGTCTGTGCTTCAGGAAGAGGAAGAGGGGGAACAAGTCGAATCCCGGATGAAGTCGGACGTCCTTCACAATAATAATGCCTCAACTGCTCCCGAGTCCGCTCAGAAAACATGACTTCCTGTATCGCCGGGCGTGACAGACATGACAGGCGGAGCGGTGCGCTGACACCCGGCCGTCCTCCTGTCATGTCGGGAGCAGGAGGAGGTCGGGCGTCCTGACAGCCGCCGGACACGACGGGCCGCTCGGCCTGACGAGTCACCTTCCATCCACCTCGTAAACTGCCTGCTTCCTGACACGACTTCCTGCCGCCGCTGACGGATGCCGCCGCTGACGTCGCCACGGCGATCTGCAGACAGCCCACTGTCAGGGAGGGGGGGGGGGGGGGGGTCGACACATGAAGGGAGACGGAGTCAATTAAAACTAATAGGAAACAAGAGAGCGCTCAGGGTCAGACGGGACACGGCTCCTTCTGTGACGACCAATTAGAGTTTCACAGCGACAGATATTTAGTCTGCTGTTTGTTTGAGGAGCCACGGATTCATTTTAGATTCATTTTCCTTAAGATACAGAGTACTTTAAAACCGTCAACATCCAGTTCACCCCTTCATCCCCCTCACGTAGCTTTAAAGATACATTGTTGTTATTGTTACATGAATATATTAAACCCAGTCTGACGGGACCAGATGTCACTGGTGGTGCTCAGAGATTAAAACATTCTGCGTGACGTCTGAAGATAACCCACACACCCTTTTTCTGTGAGCAGTTTCATGGTGGAACTATTTTCTGCGTTTACTCGTTGTCAATATCTCCAACACTGTTTGAACTCACCATAACATAATAATGTCAGATTGTCTACATCTAGATGGATGAATAACTCTCCTGGTGAGTTGATTTCGGGGTGAACTGTCCCTTTAAGCTCCTGGTTTAGTGTGTAACGGCTCATTTCCCGTCTGGTTGAGTCTCTACAGCAGCAGAGTAGAAGAGGCTGATGCTCTGTACAGGTCTGTCTGTACATGTATACATATCTCTATCTATAGATATAGATGTGTGTATGTGTGTGTGTGTGTGTATATATATATATATATATATATATATATATATATATATATATATATATATATATATATATATATATATATATATATATATATATATATATATATATATATATATATATATATACCTCTGCAGCCACTGTAAAGCCTCTTCTCTGACTTCGGGACATGATCTGTTTGCTGATAGGCTGAAGCGTATATGAAGATGTTTGCCATGTTAATCCCGTTGTTGTTGTTGTTTTTTCTGCTATCACACGCCTCTGGACTGTGAATGTGTGATTCTTTCAGCTCTTTATTGAACCCAGAAGGGGAATTGGTTTGTTAACAGCAGCAGTGAGGAGGAGTGCAGATTACTGAGCAAACAGTGGAGCAAAAAACACGGTAATGAAGGGTATGAATACAAATAAAATCAGATTAAAGTGTGCCTCTTTATGACAGTAATAAAATATTAATGAAACACTGTAAAGCTGTGGAAGAAAAGGATGAATGAGTGACTCACAGGTCTGCTAGTTAAAGTCTGATGATCTGAATAAACTCCATCGAGTCACTGCAGGAAGAACCTCGCATCAACATTTAAGGTTTTTATAGGATATAGTGACGTTTTAATGCACCTCAACACTCAGCTGGTTCCTCAACCTCCACCTTCTGTTCACTGGCTTCAACACAACGACACCGAAACTCAGAGAAACCAGCTTCAAGTTATTTTATTACTGTTGATTTTGTTTTGATTTAGAGACACCTGATTGGCCCTCGTGTCAGTCACAATCCCCCCCCCCCTCCAGAATCACTGACCACAGCTGGATTCAACACGTTGAAACCTAAACGACTCGTTTTATTAAAATATGAGGTTGAATAATCACGTTCAGTCCAAACGTTCCTCTGCCGTGATGTGACTGAAGATGAGAACAAGGGACACGGTGAGGCTGTAACACCTCTGAACTCATCTGGATGGCAGCGCTATTGTGACACTATTTGATATTCAGAGCTTTAGAGACGACCTCATTGACTTCCATTCATCTCTCACACACGCACGCACGCACGCACGCACGCGCGCGGCGGCGGCCACACAACGGCGTCCTCATTGAGAAGCACCTTGGGATAATGATGGAGGTGTTCATAAGTGGCTCGGTGGTCAAGAGGAAGCGGGGCTTATCGCGGTTGCCGCGGCAACCGGTCGGAAGAGAACATCAGACGGACGCAGATGTGTCGTCTCTCGCTCCGCCTGCTCGTTAGGAGACAATCTGCAGCGGTTCTCATTCGAGAGAGGAGGAAGAAGAAGAAGAAGAAGAAGAGACGAGCTGTACGTATTTCTGCATCGGCTCACGCTGAAGCAATTATTGGCAATTTCATCATCTGTGAATTCATGAACTGTACTGAAATCCATTTGTCCCGCTGCCACAGAGGAGGCGCGGTAGGCTTTAATTGCCCTCCGGCGTCACCGAAAAAGGAGCTCCTGTTCTGGGCTCTAAAGGACGCGCAGGTGGGGAGGTTTCAGGGGGAAGCGGTGGAAATAACACCGAGTTCATTCTGCTTCTATTTCAAGTCGTGAGCGCGGCCGACGTTTGAACCGTAGCCGGTTGTTGTCGGATAGAGACGAGAGCACAAAGACACGTACAAGTGGAATCTGTAATTTATGCCAAACTTTGAGTCGGTTAATCTCCGGCTCCCGTAATGTGTGTAATGACTTATTTCAGAGTGAAACTGAATATGTGGATGGAGTAATTTCAAGAGGGATTTGATCAAACCGTTCAGGGACCCGATCGCTCCTCAGTCGGCACGACTTGGCGAGCGCGGCGTCCCTGGAGAACCGCGGCGATCCCCCCACACCTCCCTCTTCCCTGCACAGAGACTTTACAATGAAATGTGGCTCTCATGTGACGTCTGCTCTACCTCTCCATCGACGGACACAAAGCTGCATGGTGCAGTCCTCCTCCTTCTTCCATCCGGTGCCGATGTTTCTACCGTTCTCACCTTCTACAGTGTTTAACTGAGATACGTCGAGCTTCAGGATGGCCATATTTAAAAAAGACTAAACAAATCGGGACCATTAGGTGTACCTCGGGGTCACTAACGCACACCGGGCTGGTCCTCCAACATTCCGTAGCCATATCTACGAACAAATGTTTCGGAATTTGTAGATAGCCAATGAAATGATTTAGTATGTTGTCCATGTAATCGTGAACAAAGAAGTATAAAGATCACAAAAGACACTCAGCGAGGGGGATTAGTCCAACAACCAGTGATCTGTCCTCTCCATGTGGAACAAGAAGTCAACGTTGATTTATTATCACGTACCTTCAGTACGTCAGTAACGGCACGACTGTAGTTATTTAACCCAAACCACCGTCTTGTCCTGACCCGAAAACAGTGGTGTTGTTGCCTCAACCTAACTCAGTAGTTTAGTTGTCTGAACCTAACTCAGTAGTTTGGTTGTCTGAACCTAACTCAGTAGTTTAGTTGTCTGAACCTAACTCAGTAGTTTAGTTGTCTGAACCTAACTCAGTAGTTTAGTTGTCTGAACCTAACTCAGTAGTTTGGTTGTCTGAACCTAACTCAGTAGTTTAGTTGTCTGAACCTAACTCAGTAGTTTGGTTGAAGGCTGTATTTTGTAACGAGCAGAAGTCGCCACATGTTGCTGGACTTTTGTAGGAAAACTCTTACGATGTACCTCTTCGTACACTAACTGTATTAAACTGGCCTTTTTGCTGGACAATGCTTTTAATTTAGTGTTTTTAAGGTCTAATGTTTGGTCTCTCTTGCTGTTTTAATGGTCTTATTTGTAAATGTGTATTCTTCCAGATCTCTCTGTGATCTTGTTCTATGAAATGTGCTTCATGAAATAAACGTAACGTCCTGGCTGTGAGCCTCTCATTAAAACGTTAACGTCTAGGACGTACGACACTAAACGGGACTAAATCAAGACGTCTCAATGTCAGCTGCTAAGTGCACGTTGAGCTGAGGGGCGGAGGCTTTCGGAGGCAGCGATGGAGACCATTAAGGGGCGACGTGGAAGCGATTATCTTTAAGACAATCGGACTGAGGTCTGGATGTTGAAACCCGACCCGCTCTCTTCCTCTGATCGTCATCACCACTGTACCGTCGCCGCCTGACGGCTGTGGTCTCAGAGCGGCGGCTGCGTCTGTCATCTCAGGGAATGAAGAGGAAGGCTTCTAATGGGTCCGGACGACCGCTCACCTTTTGAGCTTAACGCAGCCTGAGTGCAGCAGGTACGTTTCTCCTTCTCCTCGACTTTCATTCCCTCTCCTCCTTACTTCTCCTCCGAGCTGTCAGACGAACCTATGAGCTGATAACGTCTGCTCCCATCGAGGATTCAGCCCTCGTTCTGTAACTTTCCCCTAAATGCAAATACACTCCGTCACATCTTTCTGACTCCCCTTCCTCCCTCCATCTCTCTCTGCGCTCCTCTTTTTCTTCTTTTCTGTAGAAGCATAGCAGAGGATTAGCAGCCATGCGTGACTGATGGGGAGAAGATACGCCATCAGAATAAGTTAGAAGACGAAGATCTCTCCCCCTCCTCCTCCTCCTCTATCCTCTTGGATTCTTTGTGCATGAAAGAGAGAGAGAGAGAGGAGTCTCTCTCTCTTTCTCTCTCTCTCTCTCTCTCTCTCTGAAGTGTCATCCTCTCTGCTCGTCCTATGAAACAGG
Source organism: Cebidichthys violaceus (assembly GCF_023349555.1). Classification (NCBI taxonomy): domain Eukaryota; kingdom Metazoa; phylum Chordata; class Actinopteri; order Perciformes; family Stichaeidae; genus Cebidichthys; species Cebidichthys violaceus. The sequence continues at coordinate 1,017,836 of NW_027176372.1, read as the reverse complement.
AATAAGTGGCTGGTTGAAGTGGAAGGAGACTCTGTTGGGGTGAATCTAATCCGATGCATGTTTCTGTGGCTGGATGTGACGCCACATCACCTGCACCGCAGCCCGAGGCCCTCATTACTGTCACCATCTGACTGTGTGTGTGTGTGTGTGTGTGTGTGTGTGTGTGTGTGTGTGTGTGTGTGTGTGTGTGTGTGTGTGTGTGTGTGTGTGTGTGTGTGTGTGTGTGTGTGTGTGTGTGTGTGTGGTTTAGTGCCAACATGTGGAAATAAAATGGTTATAAATTCCTCCAACACCTGTGCTCACAACGTACGAGTCGATCTGACGAACAAAAAAAATAAGCAACAGTGTTCGTCCATTGGTGACTCCGGTAGACGTCTGCGTCGGCACACGTCTATTCACGTGGATTAGAGTCAGACCGGTTTCAGGACTAGACGGTTCTGCTGGACCGGCTTCGGTCAACACCCGGAGTAATGGGTTGAGAATGGCGTTGGAAGGATGACAACGGGTTGAAAAGATGAAGACGGAAGCTAAAGTGAGCCTCCACATCACCTGCAGGTCCAGACAGAAGACGACGGACTTAAAGAACAATGTTCCTGTTCAGTCCAGTAGGACATCATTCACCGTTTAGGTCAAACACACCAGACTTTCATCCTGGAGACGGATGTTGTTAAGTTAAAACTAGAGATTGAGACCATAAACTCATGTTTACAATGTTTACTGAGGGAATAAATCAAGAGAGAAGTAGAGTCATTTTAGACTAGACTTCTATACAACCAGAGGAGTCGCCCCCTGGTGGACACTAGAGAGAATGCAGCTTTAACTCATGAAGCATTGACTTCTCTCTTCAGAGCCGGAGGTTCTCATCTCTTCCCAGTTTCAAAACAAGAATCTTGTAACAAAGCTTTTAAATATCTTAGACTGAGGCTACATCTGTGTTCTAAAAAGCTTCCTTTAGAAGCATTCAAATACAGACAGCATGGATGTTGTACTGCTTTGTAGAGCTGGTTAGTTCTTGTTATAATTAGGATGAAGATGTCTCCTGATGAAACCTGGACAAATGTTAATTAACAGTGAAGAATGTTCAAGCAGCTTCAGCTGACATGTTCTCCTCTTAACCCAGCTTCCTCCTCTTCATCTGGACATCCTGACCAGTCCTTAGGCTCGCCGCCGCCGCTGCTTTAAATGCACTGCACTCTCATTACCCAGAATACCCTCTGTCACCCAGGACACTTGCAGTTTCTCGCCTCTTTTTATTTCTTCTTTCTTTAAAGATTAATAACCTCTGTGTTGTGTTTTCCGTTTGTCTTCCAGGTTAGAAGACAACGTTTTGATTGGTAGGCTGCTCTGGGATTGGGCCACGCCGTCACATGACCTGCTGAGTCAGCAGAGTACACACACACACACACACACACACACACACACACACACACACACACACACACACACACACACACACACACACACACACACACAGCACTGATGACCTCTCCAGAGACAGGCCTGACCCCATTACATCTCTCTCGCTCTCTCTCTCTCTCTCTTTGTCTTTGTGTGTGTGAGTGCTGGCCGGTAATTGATCAGTTCTATAATTAGCAGTATATTTAAGTGGAGTTGGATCTAAGAAACTCTACATTTTACTGGTGAGATCCAACTCGTCCTCTCTCACACCGGTTGTCAGGAACAGGACACGTCCAACAGGGACGTCTCATTCTGACACTAGAGCGTTCCTCAGTGCGTCGCTATGAGGTCCAGAGGGCCTCTGATCAAGCCTTGTGATTTGACGAGTTGAGTGAGAGCAGGTTGAACTTCAGTTTTGCTGCATAATATTTGTGTTCTGTGTGGAAGTGTGCACGACAAACACAAAAACCTCCTTTGATGAGCAGAGGTGTGACATGCGTCGCTATTCCTACAAAAAAGACGCCGTAATTCATAGATATCCCACAGAAATATTTAGTTTGTTATCATAACCAAAGAAATATAAAGACGACAACAACCCACTCAGGACAGGTGGATGGGCTAAAGAAACAGCGATCTTCAGTAGTTATTCTATCACAAACCACCAGCTTTTACTAAACCTAACTAAGTGGTTCTGTTGTCTCAACCTAACTAAGTGGTTCTGTTGTCTCAACCTAACTAAGTAGTTTAGTTGTCTCAACCTAACTAAGTGGTTTAGTTGTCTCAACCGAAGTAGTTTAGTTGTCTCAACCTAACTAAGTGGTTTAGTTGTCTCAACCTAACTAAGTGGTTTAGTTGTCTCAACCTAACTAAGTAGTTTAGTTGTCTCAACCGAAGTAGTTTAGTTGTCTCAACCTAACTAAGTGGTTTTGTTGTCTCAACCTAACTAAGTAGTTTAGTTGTCTCAACCGAAGTAGTTTAGTTGTCTCAACCTAACTAAGTGGTTTTGTTGTCTCAACCTAACTAAGTGGTTTAGTTGTCTCAACCAAAGTAGTTTAGTTGTCTCAACCTAACTAAGTGGTTTTGTTGTCTCAACCTAACTATCTAGTGTTGTTGTCTCAACCTAAGTAGTTTAGTTGTCTCAACCTAACTAAGTGGTTTTGTTGTCTCAACCTAACTAAGTGGTTTAGTTGTCTCAACCAAAGTAGTTTAGTTGTCTCAACCTAACTAAGTGGTTTTGTTGTCTCAACCTAACTATCTAGTGTTGTTGTCTCAACCTAAGTAGTTTAGTTGTCTCAACCTAACTAAGCGGTTTAGTTGTCTCAACCTAACTAAGGGAGCGTTGCGTGAGGATACGTGAAACGCAGCAGGCGGCTCTCAGACGTCGACCTGCAGTTTGACAGCAGTTGTTTGCTCAGAAGCTGGACCTTGTTGATCACCAACTGGCTCACGACAGCAGCTGAAATGCACTCTAAAGGTGCTGCCAGCTCTGAGTGGCTCAAACCGTCACTGGCCCCGGGTTTGGCGACCGAAGCGCTGACGACAACGCCGCCGCCGCCCCGGGAGAAATCAGTGGCTGGAAGCGGCCCCTGTAATTACCAGCCGCTCTGCTGCGCGCTGATTGATGCCTCTTGATGAAGTAGTTCAGTGATTGAAGAGTAACGACGCAGCGGGAAAATCTATAAGAGGCCTTTAACTGCCGCTGGAGAGGAGCGCCGCGATTGGCCGTCACCCATTCTGCCGGTTAATCAGACGGCGGTTTGGCCCCATCGCACGACACATCCCGGCTCATCGATCGGATCGATCAATCAGCTGATAGACGGAGAGCTGGCGGGCGGGGTCGCCGCTCCTCACCTGCTGCGATGCCGCTGTCGGCTCCCTCTCCGCTCACTGATGACCTGGATTTATTGAACAGCGGTAATGCCGGAGCGCCGCTGCTTTCATCCTCTCACATCTGCAGCTCTGAGAAGGAGCGTTCAGCTTCATACAGAGCACTGAGCTCAGGGTCAAAACAACCCAGAAGCAGCTTAACAGCTGGCTTCCTGGTAGAGAGAAACGGAATGCAGGTTGATGCAACTGTTGACTATTTGCTGTATTCATTGTGTACACACACACACACACACACACACACACACACACACACACACACACACAAAAGGCCTTTGCACACGTGAACGAGACGATTAAACAACAAGAAAAATGGGAAATTCTCTTTTGTGAATACTATATCTGGGTGGAAGCTTTTTTAAGGTTATATGTTGTTGAGATTATTTCACTGAGCAGATGCATATTTTTTAATTGCGTCACTGAAGTCCAGCCTTGTCAACATTGGAGCCTCCAGGGTGGACAAACGCTGTTTAAAGTTTGCTGAAGGAAGCACTAATATGGAGTGTGAAGGTGGACCATTTGGAGGCTCCAAAATAGCACTTATACCCAAATGATGTCATGGGTTTTTAACGCAATACAATGTTGTCATGAATTTAGCTTCAAAGTGTTTATTCTGTGGAAGATGTACAAAACAATAACGCGATATTACAGCTTGTATGAATGTAATTACACCATCTCTCCTCAACGGTGCTGATGGTCGAAGGGCCGTCTTGGATCCTCTGTTGACTCCTCTTTCACCTCCTCTGGCTCTTGTTGCGGCGTGAACCCGGCAGCAGGGAGGTAATGGTCCCAGTGAGACCTCCTCAGTAGGGAGCTAACTAGTGGAGCTGGGACTCCATGCACTAAATCTGGCTCCGAGTTCACCGTCCTCCAGATATAACAGATGATGTAGCTTCACTAACCCAGAGTCTCCAGTGAATCAAGACGATTGGTCCTCTGGTGACGGTGAATAGTCTGATCCGATAAGGCCTTTTGGTTTACTCTGCTTTACTGAGTCGTCCTCATCAACCGACTGCTTCAACACCTACTGAGTTGTATTTCTTTTGGCATGAAGCAGCTCAGCTTTTGGATGAACATTTTTATTTTTTTTCCGGTGGTGTTTCACAGGAAGCTCCAGGAGGATTGGCGCCGAGCGTCACCGCAGCCTCCCGCCTCCTCTCAGCCCCGGCTTCTTTAATCAACATGGCAGCTGTGTTTCTGCCTCCTCCTCTCCCTCCTCTCCCTCGCTCCTCTCCTTGTCATTATCGCAGGCGAGGCTGCCATGACAGGTAGGTATTTGCACGAGATTAGGGCTGTAATATTTTGGCATTAAGGTGAATTAATACGTGAATGAATATGGAGAATGCGGGTAATTACCAACTCTGAGGCGCTCTGAGACATTTTAGGGACATGTCAAAGGATTTCCTCTTCTCCCCGTCTCCTCTACCCTCCTCTCAAACTCCTCCATGCTTCTGCTCCCCCGCTGTTCTCCCTCTACTCCTCCGTTAATAGCGGAGCGACCCCTGAGCTCGCACAGAGAGCGAGCGTACGGCGGGTTGAAAGCATCGATTATCACGGAGCGGTCCTTGATGGAGCCGCTGGGCTTGACGCGTGTAATTGTGGTGTAATTAAACACTGACATGGGGGGGGGGGCTTTAACGGAGGCCTGTCAAACTCTGACCTTCTCGGCGGCTCAGAGAGGTGAGCCATCTATTCCTGCTGGAGGAGCTTTGCTCTCTGTCGGGTTTGATGACACAACCTTTTCAGGTCGCTGTCGCCCAAGTCCTCATCGCCGCTCTCGCTCAGCCACGAGTGGAGGACTGAAGATGAGGGCTGGGGATCCCACTAGAGTACGTTACTCGATGCCCATCGGAAGCCGTCGCTGCCGCAATGACCGGCGCTCGTTCGGCACAATACTTCTGATAACGGCGGCCATCGACCCCACGGACAGCTTAACGCCCACCCTCCACTTCCCACAAGTTAAAAGCCGTTAGCTCCGTCAGCGCTGCTGCCGTGGTTAGCACCGTTAGCTGCTAGCTTGCGGCTAACGCGTCTCCACGTGGGCAGTCGATCCCGACTCTGTGGGTTGTAGCTGCTGCATTAGAGGGAAAAACCAGACCAGAGGTCTTTATCTTTCTAGATCCGGCCTACAAAGGATCCATTAAGTTTTGATTCTACTCTCCAGGTTATTTCAGTACCCAGCCCTTATTAAAATATGTATTATCATCTAGCTGCTATGAGACCAGAAACACTCTTCCTTAAAAATGGTGTTTATTTGTGAATTGGAACGTGATGAAATTGACATTGAATCACATGGTGGAATGATCTCTCCGCTGAAGTCACGTCCATCTTATTCATGACTTGATTCTAATAAAACAAGCATCTGTTGGTGTCTCTCTTTGATGACTGTCCTTAGACGATGTCTTCAGCAGCAGAGACAAAGACCTGGTTCATCTTCAAGAGAAACCTCTTCAGTGTCACACAGAGTTGAAGCCTATCTGAGCTCCCTTTGGATTAGAGACCTCCTATCAGCTGGTTGATATCATTTAGTAGTACCTTTCAAAACTGTAAGAAAAATAAAGCAGTTGTCTGACCGCTGGATGTTTTCCACTAAAACGAGGTGGTTAAAGTTAGAGAAGCTCAACCGAACCTTAAATCTTTCTCTACTGTTAAAGAGCCATCTTCATAATTAAAGTAATAACTACTGCTATGAGGTTGGGTAACAATCATGGTAATGTTTAAAAGACTCACACATGTTGTAACGGGAAACTCACGACTCTGCCAGCAACGTATATTATCGTACAACGGTTAGTAGGATATGTTAAGTTTCTCCTCAATATTATTTTCAAAATAAACTTCATTTAAATGCAACATGACACGGTGCTGAAGAAAACATCAGACTTGAAGTGTGGAGGTGTAAATGTGCATCTTTTTCCCATTCATCCTGCTGTGGTTTGGTGGGAGAATACAAATCTAAAATGTAAAGTGTGTGTGTGTGTGTGTGTGTGTGTGTGTGTGTGTGTCTTGTGGCATCAGGGCAAACACATCAGGAGGTAAAAGAAGGGCCACGGCGCCTCGCTGGTGCTGCAGAATCATTTCGTCGTGCATTTACATGCAAATTCTCCCCTTCTGCCGCCTCTCTGCAGCCACAATGGAGCTCAGCAAATCATTGTCTCATCACAGAGAGATGGATTTCATCCCCGGGCCTCGTGGACTGCGGAGGAGAAACCGGCAGAATTCATATGTGGAGCTCTCCGCGGCTGCAGCCGAGCCAGACTTCCTCGTCCTCCATCAGGGAGGAAGGCAAACAGCCGGGCCCTTTAGCATTCGTGCAAATGTCAGAGAAAAGGACAGATCTCAGGAATTAACAACAGCAGAGGTGGAGGAAGCTAAAAAAAAGCCTCTCCAGAACAAATGGACGGGTTTCTGGTGCCAGCCGCTGGCTTCTGGTCCACAGAGAGACATTCATCAGAGGAAGCTCCGAGCCCAACGTTAAACAGTCATGAAGGCCGTAATGAGAGCTAAATATTTAGCTCGTAAGCATCACCACGAGGAAGCCATCAACCATGAAGGGGACAGATATTCATTTGAATTTTATTAAAGACATCATTTGGTTGGAAATATGGCGGCTGCTCTGTGTGACTGATGTAAATGTTGTCACGGCTGGTTGATTGCCCGAACGCCAACATCCCTCCTGCATTTGTTGTGTTCGCCAACGTATACCCCCCCCCCCCCCCCCTCAGTCCGTCGGTCTGTACACTGAGGAACGTTCTCTGATTTGTCTCAGTTAAAGGATCTGAACAGAGCGGATGTTCGATCAGCTGTGAAACAAAATTTGACAAACCGAGACCACGCTCTCTGTAGGTACCTGCAGGTCACGGATCATTTCACTCACACATCTATGAAAGACACAACATCTGGTATATTGGTGAGACGTTCATCTCTGGGTGTGTTGAGAGAGGCGTGGCTCTCTGATCGGATTCACAGTTTACGGATTGTCAAAATGTCCTGAAGAATGCGTTGCTGATAATACGAGGCAGACATGAAATGATCCAGTCCAACTGTCTGAAGTCACAATCCTACAATCCTCAAGAACTGAAACTCGCGTCCAAAACCTAGACAGAGCCATATTTGACGAGTTGGGAGTGAGAATGTACTGCGTGTTCAGAGCCGGGGTCAGAACCATAGTTAGCCTAGCTTAGCATAAAGACTGGAAGCAAAGGGGAAACGTCTAGCATGGCTATTATCAGTTCCTTTCAGAAGAGTTTGTAACACAACGCTACTTTGACTGGAGCTCCGTTTGTGTTGCGGTGGAACACGTTTCACACTCCTACCTTCAGAGGGTTGAAGTTGGACCAGCATGGAAGTCATCCAGGTGCATCGTGGGGGGAGAGCCAGCAGAGAGGAAAAACTCCCGAGTGAAGAAGATGGCTGCCAAGTTCCTGTCAAACTCTTGACGCCGATATCTGCTGCAGGAGAGGAGACAGACAGCCGGCGGTTCTCTCGTCTTCAGAAAAAGACCGAACTGGACCGAGTCTCTGGTGGTGCCGCCCGGACAGTGGAGCCCCCGCTGATCTACGGCCACCCGGAAGCTGTCTTCAGCCGGGCCGCTTGGTCGTCCCCCACGGGGGAGAAATCTCATTTAGTCTTCAGTCTGCTGCTCTATTCAGAGTGTGGATGCGTCCTCATTAGGCAGACTGACCAGAAAAACATCAAATGGTCACGAATCGACTGGATCACTTCATCGAACCGGCCGGATTTTAGTTTGACGAGTCTCTGAAAAGAGTGAGTTTGACTGATGGCTTCTCTTAATTACCTCTCTCTCTCTCTCTCTCTCTCTCTCTCTCTCTTTCTTTCTTTCTCTCTCTCTCTCTCTCTCTCTCTCTCTCTCTCTCTCTCTCTCTCTCTCTCTCTCTCTCTCTCTCTCCCTTTGTCTCTCTGTTGCTCTCGCTCTTGCTCTCTCTCTCTCTGTCTCTGTATGTCTCTCTCTCTCTCTGTCTCTGTCTGTCTCTCCCTCCCTCCCTCCCTTTGTCTCCCGCCCGACTGTTGACTTCTGAAGGTCTGCCTCTGCCCTTCAATCAGTCGACACCCATTATCGCTTTTTTTTCCATTCAAGTTGGGAAATTTGAAGTTGGCAACTTAATTGGATTCATCATTATCGGAACAAAAAAAAACTTTCAAGGACTGTGAATTCAGAAGAGAAGACAAAAGAGCTCGGTCACTTCAACAGACCCGTCAAAACAAAAGCTCTCTGAGCCGAACACGATTCTGAAGAGTCTGGTCTCCACGTTCCTGAAGGTGGTGCACAGCTGCAGCTCCATCAACCTCCATCAGCTGCTTGAGTGTCGACTGTGTTGCTTGTCAGGAATACTTCCACACAGAACTTGAATATACAACAATATGCTTTTCTTTGCTTTTGCACCACAAATAAAAACATAAAAACATTAATATTTATAAAACAGGGAGACAGCTAACTTTATTGTTCCTTTCAATCTTGACAAAAGCAATAAAAACCAGCCGTTCTTAATCTTTCACAATAAATAATAAAATAATAATAAAAGCCAAAACAATAAAAGCCCCCAATATGTAATATTTATAGGAGAGTATCCCCCCCCCCCCCCCCCCGGTTAAATCCTAAAGACGTTCAACTTCTGCCGTCTGTTTGATGAAACAACTCAGACACGTCCCGTAGAAATGAATCAGATAGAATATGATGCTGAGACAAAATATTTGATGTTCTACTTCATTAATAATAATAATAATAATGACAAAGTGGGGTCAGTGGTGCATTCTCAACACTATTGTTGTTGTCATGCAGCTTTATTAAGACTATTAGTTTAATCTGAACCAATAATAATAATACAATCTCACATTGAATCGGTGAATGTGAAGCAGCAGCTTAGAGCAGGTGTATTAATGCAGTCATATAAATAAATAAGTCTTGTTTTTCAATATTTCATAGTTATTTGATCTCTTTCATCTTTTGCTTCATTTAGTGAACAATAATTGTGAAGAATAACAGAATTAATTTGGTAGAATCATTTAGTGGAAGCAGCAGATGTTTTAAACGCTTTTCTTCAGTGATAATATCTGTTATTATATGTGTGTCTCTTGGGTTTATTTCTTTCTTTTCTTGCTTGTGATCATTTCTTGTACTTTCTTTTATTAATCTGCAGCAGCTGCAGACACAACGATATTCAGACCCCTGTAAACTGTCCAGTTTGACCCGACGAGACGAGACTTTAATATTCATTCAAGACGTCCCAGCGGGTCCAACGTCGTCTCTGGGGCTTCAAACCAGACAGGGGAGGAGGAGGAGGAGGAGGAGGAGAGGATGAAGAGTGTGATGCAAGGAGACAGGATCCAGTCATGGTGGTGGGAGGTGTGAAATGTTCAACAGGGGAGAGGAGGGGAGGATGAAGAGAACTAGTGAGCGAGGAAATAGATTTTACCTTTTTTAATGCACAAAAACACCCAAAACCTGTAAATGGAGGAGGAGGAGGAGGAGCATGAAGTTATGATCTAGGACCTGCACAAGCAAGAAGAGGAGAGGAAGGAAAGGACTTAGAGTAGGAGGTGTGAAAGGAAAGAAGTGTGGGAGGTGAGCAGAGAAAAATGTCTCGAAAAATGTCGTCGCTTTGGACGACGGCATCTGCTAAATGACGGTAATGTAATGTAAATGTGTAATATGGAGCTTGGTTTTTCAAATTAAGAGCAGAGTAAAAGTCGGATGACAGGTGGAGCAGAAGCAGGAAGCGGTGGTCCAGTTCCAGGTGGAGCAGCAGCAGCTAATCCCTCAGTGAGACTCTAAGAAGTGAGCTGGTGAACCTCCGTCCTCTGACGGGCTGCTTCACCTGATCCTGGTCTCTAGTGCTCCTCTTCAGATCCACCTGCACCCTGTTGGACCTGTCAACATGTGAACATTCATGTTCCTCATGAACAGAACCACACCGTGACATGGTTTACGCTGAGTACAGATGTGGTATTAATGGTGTTTGACTGTGTTCACGTGTGAGGATGATTTCAGCCTCATGAAACTTTACAAACACAAACTAGAGCCCTGCAGCATCGGAGGATGACGGCTCTTCAGACACGTCCACGGTTATCGCCGTCCAATCAGCAAAAAGGCGATTCTTGCAGAATGTCAACAGCTACCGAACCTCAGCGTGACTTCTTCTATGGTGTTCCTCAAGGTTTTGGTTTCCCAATGAGCTACTTTAAAATGATTTGTATCAATTTTAGCACCACATCTTTGTAGCAAATGGTATAAACCAAAACACGTATAGACTTCCATCATTGTATTGTAAGCCCTCACAAAGTATTAAAATCAACGAGTTATTTTTATTCATAATTTATGACTAGAACAACTTGAGACGCTACTGATCTTCAAGTTCAGATCTTTGTAACAAATCGTTGAGAAGTTTGATGAACGAATAAAGATCGTCATGTCTGTGTGTCCTTGTCACTCATCTTCCTTCCTTCTTCGCTCGTCCCTTTACAGTAAAAATAAAGTGCCTTAATCTGACTTCATTCCTCCTCCTCCCTTCCTCTCTCCATGTGGCGGAGGAGGAGGAGGAGGAGGGCAGAGGAGGAGGAGGATGGCAGAGGAGGACGGACAGGCCGACACGCTGCCAGTCGTCGCCCATTAGAGCGCCGCTCCGTCTTGCACCTGCAGATCAATGGGCGGCGTAATGAAAGCCAAGCGCTGCCTCGCTGTGACACACTGTGGGGGGGGGGGGACAGCCAGCCAGCCAGCCAGCCAATGAGACGACAGCGTCAGCCAGGTGAAGCTAATAATGCAGCTGATCGAAGTCCGATGATGTCATTATCAACCTGATCAGCTCCAGTCTGATGTGATTTAAGTTTGATCGATTGAAGAAGGAATCAATAAAACCCTGCAGATTCTAATGACACACACACACACACACACACACACACACACACACACACACACACACACACACACACACACACACACACACACACACACACACACACACACACACACACACACACATCATTATCCTGTTTCAGTGGAGGAATGTATTTTTTAGTCTCAGGACGGTTTACACTTCAAACTGAAGACATTCAATTAAATGTAAAATGTTGTCGACTTTAACAGGAATCAGCCTCCGAAAATCAATCAAATCCTCGTTGGCAGTTTAGTTTTATTTACTTCAGTCAGCGATGAGGAAGAAATCAAACTCTTATTAGTGAACTGAAACGGGTAAAACCCCAGTGGAAAAAAATACTAAATTCTCGCATACTCAAAGAAACGATACACAAGAACTGGCAGTAAAATACACGAGAGTAGAAGCTCTCGTTGAAAATCGGAATCATCAAACCTTTACTCTAACGGAAGGAAGGAAGGAAGGAAGGAAGGAGAGTAAGAGAAAGGAATCTACTGACAGTGTAAGGTTCCTTCACATGAAAGTCAGCAGCAGCCAGGACTGTACAACAGAACTATGTAATGTATTGCAGTACATGAATACAGTCTGACTGCTAACAAACACTGGATTCTGATGGATTTCCATCCGCTCTCCCTCTGTGTGGTGTTGACTGTACTCTGCACACGACGCCTCTCTAATCCCAAATCAGTCTTTGTAGGATTTAGGAAGAGGTTACCGCTCCAGTGCTTCCACATATTGAGTTTAAGAGATGTCAGGAAGAAAAGCAGGTTTTAAGTGTTGTACTACAGGCAGCCTACTCTATGAATGTACCTTCATTGAATGTGTGAATGGATTCTAACGTGACTGAAACACCGCTGCTGTACCCAGATGTTCTTGCTTGTGTATCGCAGCATGCAGACATATTGATACGTAAAGGACTCCATCCAAGGGTTGTGACGTGTGGCCTCTCCTCAGTGTGTAGCTCATTAGCTGATGGAGCAGAACACCGTCTTTCCTGGATAGCGTCAGACTGCTGGCTCTGATCTGACGGGTGACTTGTCTTGCTTGAGGTATGCAAACGAGTCAATCAGCTGATGTTATGAAGCATCCACCAGCAGATCCAGTACAGCTAGACTGCTAACTTTAGCTGGCTTGCTTGCTTGATTCGCTAGCTAGCAAAATACTATATAAGTGAATATGTTGTTTGGCTAGTTGCCAACTTACTTCAAAGGCTAACTTGACCCATGATACTAACTTAAGTAACGCACTAACACGGTGTCGTAGACATAGCATAACTAATAGCTTTCTACTGGCCAAGAGTGATGCATATAGATATTTAGAACCTTTAAAATGTAGTTTTATTATATTTAGTTTGTTGGGACACGAACACGGGTCTACTGGGTGAAAGTCTTGATTAGAAACTAATTTGTGATGCGTCAAAAACAACGTAATCTGGGAGAAAGTGCGTCCCCTTGAAACATAATTGGTGATTCAGTTTTGCTGTATGTGGAAAGTACTTTTTAAGAAGACAACAAGGAGTCATTCATCTCACAGAGCGTTACAGTCTGGGACCATGTGGGACAAAGACATTATGCTAAATCTGCAGTTTGAAGTCTAAATTTGACCTAAATGTGGACAAAAAACGATTCAGTGAATTGTATTGGTTCTACAGGTTTGTGCTCGAGCGTCCATATTTCAGAAACACCGAGTCTTGAGAAACGTTGCGCTGCATAAGACCAAACCAGGACACTGGACCAGAAGACTTCCTCAGACTCTCCTCACTTTGTCTCTGCAGTATCGAAACCTTTTCTCCGCCTGAACCTTCCAGCAGCAGCGGGTTTAATTTTTCCAAACAGTTCCTGTGGGGCCGGAGCAGCAGCAGTAAAGCAGGAAGCCCATAAAAACCTGGGAAAGGACATTTCTGTAATTCACTGGAACGTTATGATTCCCAGCTGAGTTTGAAGAAGTTCGGTTTAACTGCCGGCTGCTGAGATGTCTCCACTCGTTGATTTACTCCCATTCATTTATTCTGTTTAGTCTTTTTAAACGTAGCTCCAATGAATGAGCGGCTTTGATTAAGTACCGCTGCAGTGTCTCAGTTGTGAAGGTTCAGTGTTTCCACCGTCAAGTCTGATCTGGTGTTCAAGAGAATGTTGTTGGGTTAGAATAATCTTTCAAATCCTCTCCGAATGCTCTTTAGCCCGTCAGCAATGTTCCCTCGTCTGTTAATGAACAAACTTCATTCAACTCAACAGAAACAAAATGAAACTCTTCAGAAGTGCCTTGGTGAGCTCTCACCACTGTGAAGAGACGGAGCCGTTTGGTCCAAATGAAGCCGTAATTCACGGTTCGATGAGAACAGAAGCTGTTGTGCCGATCACACTCACTGAAGAATTTATCAGTACATCGCCCATTGTAAAACACACTCTGGCTTATTTCTGGTCTTTCCACTTCCAGCGATCCAGTCTGCTTCGGTTGACATGAAGCTAGATGTGAAAATGTGCCGACTCGATATTTCTCTTTACGAGTCTGTGTGACTAAAGTCGTAACGGACTTCTTGATTAGGTCGCGTAGATCTAACAGGATTTGGCAACGTATCAGAAATAGATTTTGACCGGCTGCTTAAGCGAAATAAGAGAAAGTTTACTCGCATACTTCCTGTTTCCTGTTTGGGAGACAGGAAACGCGTCGTGCTCAGAGGATTGTGGGGGTTTTAAGGGGAGCAGAAGATGCACACATGCATCCTGCAGAAACGGGATTCTACAATGAAGCGTCCTCACAATTCCTCCGTTGAAAGATCATCTCGACTTTAGAAACTCTCAACTAGACCGGGAACAAGCTAGCAAGCTAACTAGCAAATGAGCGAGACATAAAAAGCAGAATATCAGTTTGACTAAGAGGCCTTTTGTACAATGAACAGCTCAGTAAAGCAAAGTAAGATGAAGAAATACAAGTTTAGAAAGTCAAATTAACTACAGAGCACATTATTAAGCAGATATTAATTAGCATTAAGAGTTTTAAAGTGTAAAAGTCTAAGTAGTTAGCAGTGAGCGAAGCTAGCGGACTAATTAATGAGCAAACAGGACAGGTGGTGTTTTACAGCCGCTCAGCGCGGGACTCTTCATCATTAACTACACACACCTGATGAGGAGAGCTTCAGCCGAGCGGACCTGTTAACTGGCAGCTTGTTCTGCGTTCTGCACGAGTCTTAAATGTCTTTCTTAAGCCTTTTTTGGACTAATTTAGTCTGCGATGGGCTCGGAGGATCGAGGCGATCCCAACCGTCTTTAATGAGCTGCAGTTATTAACGGCGCCGTGTTCACACTGCGTCTGTCTACAAGCTCCTCGCTCAGCTGCAAAAAAAGAGAAGAACCCAGGCGGCGGCGGCGGCGTCCCGACTGTAATTTGCAGCGAGCTTAGTAAATCAAGCTGTTAAAGGCTGTTTAAATGAGACTGGATGCGACCCATCTGTTGAGCAGAGGAGCCGAGTCTGACTGAGCTCGGGGCCGTCGGACGGATCTCACCTTTGCTTCCTCACCGCGGCCTTTTAAACGTCCACCGAGCCTCTGTTTACCCACATTCACAGAGACACTCCAGCGTCTCTCAGGAGCAGCTTCCTCACAATCACTGCTGCCGAGTTCAACCTCCCTCTCGTGAATAGAGGTCACTTCACCGTTCTTCACAGCTTCTTAAATTTTCTTTCTTTCTTTTTTTAGCATAAATAATGAAAAGGATGGGGAATAGTGGAGCCATGATGTGACCTGCAAGTTTCTAAAGCAGAGAAAAGTATGATTTAGTTTTTGTATCAGTGATGAAAAGCCTGCTTGTGTTTTTTTCTTTTTGAATGATTCCGGTTCGAATGAGCTATTTCATGTCCTGAGACTGTGATTATTTCTATATTGTTATCCCAGGTACTGCATTTAAGAGCTGATTATAAAGAACAACCTTCACTGTGTGTGTGTGTGTGTGTGTGTGTGTGTGTGTGTGTGTGTGCTTTCGTCTCTCCAGCAGCAGAGCGTCCTTGCAGAGCAGAGGACGGCTCCGTAAATCTTCGGGTACGACGGAGCTCAATTAGCGGCGACGAGCACGACGCCTCGCTCCTAAATGTCAGCGTCTTTTTGTCGCTGCCAGACAATTACTGTTAAATATCTATTAATGTTGTTTGTGTGCGAGAGCCAGCTCTCATTTTGCAATCAAAGGACAAAGTGCCGCCCGTTCTCGTTAAAGGAATACTTCACCCCTGAAGCGGTCGTTTATAGATCGGTCACCGCGTGTCACCTCGACTCTGGAAGAAAACCCGGAAAAACACACGTCCTGACCGATTATGGGAACGTTGAATAATAATGTTATGAAGGAGCAGAAGTGACGACGCGACCGAAGTAATGAGATCTGATGTTTCCTGTAGTGTTTAAATGTGTCCGCCGGTTACTAGTTCATGAAGACTTCACTCTGTTTTAATCTCAAGCCTCCACGCTGAACAAGAGCAGAGTCTCTGAACGACGGCGCCCAGTAGACCGGCAGCAGTCTGAGAATACATATTCATGTAAAAGAACATTACATTTGAGGTAAAAAAATCTAAAACATTTAATCGAAATAGTATATAAATCATATCAGTAGTTACAAAAATAAACAACAAATTAATTGAAATGTTTTGTTTAATAGAACATTTTAATGTATTACATGTGGAAGAACTTGGTCTGCACAAACCTGTACTGTACTGAGTCCTGACCTCTCATTCAACACTGGAACTGTGATCCAGACCTGATCACCAGCATCGACTCTGGACTCGCTGATGCTCTGGTGTCTGAGTGGGATCAAAACCTGCCGCAGGTTCAACATCTGCAGAGACTCTGCTGCAGATGTTGACGTGGCTCCAGTGCTGCTGCTGAGGGTCCCAGTGCTCCCCTTGATTCCTCTTAATGTGACGTGACACAATGTGATGTGTCAGTCCAACGTTCAGCCTCCTTTAGCTCTGTTTTGGTCTCCACCATCTCCTGAGAAACATATCCGTCTCTCTCGCTGCTGAAGGCTCCTCCATATTCTCCTCCGTCTTCTCCAGCTGGTGTCTGCTGCTGCTGAGCAGGAAGAGTTCTCCTCCTTTGGGAGAACTTGTTTGATGAAAACAGCTGCTTGGAGAGAAACACAGAGACTCAACGAAAATATGCAAAAGAAAACAAAACTATGAGTTTAAAACTGATGATTGTTGATAAAAGTATATTAGCATTCATAAAACAATGTTTGAGTCTCCCTTAGTGTGTGACAGAGGACCTGTTTTCATGAATGAGTTATGGGTTTCAAACATAAACACACCTTTCACCTGAAGGTTCCTGCTCCAGCAGGTAGCAGCAGGTATCTGCTCCCCAGTCGACATAAATCCACAAACACTATAAAGACGCAAATTAGAATCAAATGCAGATGAATATAGATGTGCGACACCTTCTGCCGCTCGCCGGCTCGTCCATTTGTCTCCATTAGAGTCTGCGGAGGGAATTAAGCCGCGCATCTGTTGCAGGTCAGGTCTGGATCCGTCGTCGACACGCAGCAACGCAGCTCAACTCAGCACCGAGGGAGGTACGGAGGCTCAGGCACGACTAAACTACAACACAGGAAGTCACGCTGCCGTCTATAGCTGCATGAATACACCAACAGGAAGCTTACGAGGCTCACAGCGAGTCACAACAGACCAGAACCAGATGGAAGGAAACGTCACAAATACAACTATTATTCATAAAACAGCATCATTTAATAATATCAAAGGTCACATTTAGCTAAAATATTCAAGCTGCCTTTTGTTTAATTAATCTGAGACGACGCAGTGAAAAATACTTCATTAATCCTCGGGGGGGGTGGGCTGGCGTTAGTCTGGTGTTTCTTAAAGGGCCAGTGTGCAGCATTAAGGGGGATCTATTGGCAGAAATGCACTATAACCTGCGTAGCTGTGTGTTTGCTTGCTAGCTCAGACTGCGTCTCCACACAGAGCAGGTCCTCTTTAAAGAGGCCTCCATGTTTCTACGGTAGTCCAGACTTTAAAGAGGCCTCCATGTTTCTACGGTAGTCCAGACTTTAAAGAGGCCTCCATGTTTCTACGGTAGTCCAGACTTTAAAGAGGCCTCCATGTTTCTACGGCAGTCCAGACTTTAAAGAGGCCTCCATGTTTCTACAGTAGTCCAGACTTTAAAGAGGCCTCCATGTTTCTACAGTAGTCCAGACTTTAAAGAGGCCTCCATGTTTCTACGGCAGTCCAGACTTTAAAGAGGCCTCCATGTTTCTACAGTAGTCCAGACTTTAAAGAGGCCTCCATGTTTCTACGGCAGTCCAGACTTTAAAGAGGCCTCCATGTTTCTACAGTAGTCCAGACTTTAAAGAGGCCTCCATGTTTCTACGGCAGTCCAGACTTTAAAGAGGCCTCCATGTTTCTACGGTAGTCCAGACTTTAAAGAGGCCTCCATGTTTCTACGGTAGTCCAGACTTTAAAGAGGCCTCCATGTTTCTATGGCAGTCCAGACTTTAAAGAGGCCTCCATGTTTCTATAGCAGTCCAGACTTTAAAGAGGCCTCCATGTTTCTACGGTAGTCCAGACTTTAAAGAGGCCTCCATGTTTCTACGGTAGTCCAGACTTTAAAGAGGCCTCCATGTTTCTACGGCAGTCCAGACTTTAAAGAGGCCTCCATGTTTCTACGGCAGTCCAGACTTTAAAGAGGCCTCCATGTTTCTACAGTAGTCCAGACTTTAAAGAGGCCTCCATGTTTTTACGGCAGTCCAGACTTTAAAGAGGCCTCCATGTTTCTACGGTAGTCCAGACTTTAAAGAGGCCTCCATGTTTCTACGGCAGTCCAGACTTTAAAGAGGCCTCCATGTTTCTACGGTAGTCCAGACTTTAAAGAGGCCTCCATGTTTCTACGGTGGTCCAGACTTTAAAGAGGCCTCCATGTTTCTATAGCAGTCCAGACTTTAAAGAGGCCTCCATGTTTCTATAGCAGTCCAGACTTTAAAGAGGCCTCCATGTTTCTACGGTAGTCCAGACTTTAAAGAGGCCTCCATGTTTCTACGGTAGTCCAGACTTTAAAGAGGCCTCCATGTTTCTACAGCAGTCCAGACTTTAAAGAGGCCTCCATGTTTCTATAGCAGTCCAGACTTTAAAGAGGCCTCCATGTTTCTACGGTAGTCCAGACTTTAAAGAGGCCTCCGTGTTTCTACGGCAGTCCAGACTTTAAAGAGGCCTCCGTGTTTCTACGGCAGTCCAGACTTTAAAGAGGCCTCCGTGTTTCTACGGCAGTCCAGACTTTAAAGAGGCCTCCATGTTTCTATGGCAGTCCAGACTTTAAAGAGGCCTCCGTGTTTCTACGGCAGTCCAGACTTTAAAGAGGCCTCCGTGTTTCTACGGCAGTCCAGACTTTAAAGAGGCCTCCGTGTTTCTACGGCAGTCCAGACTTTAAAGAGGCCTCCATGTTTCTACGGCAGTCCAGACTTTAAAGAGGCCTCCATGTTTCTATGGCAGTCCAGACCTTCACGTTTTCTTTTCACCATTGTTTTCTTCCACGCTCGGCGCGCTGCAGAAGTTTCATTTGTTTGCAATCTGAGAACTCACCGCTAGATGGCGCCAATGTGAACTAATGAATGAATCAACCAAAAGAACTGGCCTTAACCTCGACTCTTGAGAACATGAAGCAGAACATGCCTGAGTGTTCACGGTGGCTCTTTCCTTATTGTATTATATAATAGCTGGATGTTATTAACATATGATCCTGTGTAACCGTTTGGTTTGTCACAGATGAAGTTCATGTGGCCCTCACTTCCGGATCGATTACAGCTCGTCTCGGTGCTCGCTCAATACTTTTGTCATCAATAAGCCTCCATATGGATTTGTCAGATAGCTGTGGATGGATAGAGAGAGGAGGAGGAAATGCTATGAACTCTGGGAAACGTGTCTCTTTGCTCAGCGGAGGCTGTCAGAGCGGCGAGAGAGAGTCGTTCTGCTTCAGCGACGGGAAAATGCCACCGAGCTGCTCCGCTTCCCCGCTCATAAATACTCTCAAGGACCGCGGCTTTACAACAAGTCAATATCCTCTGTTAGCGACACACACACACACACACACACACACACACACACACACACACACACACACACTTACAAACAGCAGAGTGCACGTACACACAAATAAAAAAAACACACACATCAGCAAAATACGCAGATGCACGCTGTCAAAATATAAATCAACAATCACAGCACTACATAAACACAAGTGCCAGGCCAGCAGAAAGGGCTGCTGGGATAAATACGGAGGCCGGGGCTGACGGAGCGGGAGGTAAATGTGGAGGGGGGGGGAGATTAAAACACGAATCTTCATTTAAAAGAACTCGGTGACAGCGGGAAGAAAGAAAGCTGCACTCTGAAACTTTTCTGTCCCAACTTCATGAAACGTCCCGTCAGCAGAAGAGACGCCGCCGGAGAGTCTGAACCGGAAGGATTCGGATCCACAACGCTCATCGTCCACAGCGTCCGTACAGACGACGACGTCACCGGCCTCCAGCTGTCGCTCTTCAAAGAGACTTTAATTCACTGATCACACTCCCGCTCCCCAGAGGATGAACCTTTCTACTGACCCCTGATGTTTCATAAAGCAGCCCCATCAGAATGTCCCTCTGATTCTAACGTCCTTGTATTTAGCACCACAGTCTCTTACTGCTAGTACAGGACGTCATGCTCTTCTTAAACGCTGACTCAGAACGGGTACGAAAACGATGTAGGAAACGACGTAGGAAACGACGTAGGACACGTAAAGAAGACCTTTCTGTTTCTGTTTCATCTCATTACTAATTGATGGTTAATTCTCTCATTTGTTCTTTTATAGTTTTGGTGGATTCACAGAATATCAGCTGGTTGATAATAAGAGTATTTCTAGCAGACAGGAAGAGGAACATGAAGTTTATAGTATATGTAGTATTCACTTCATAGTGTTCATCTGAACTCATGAATATCAGCTGTTCATGAATCTGATCCACTTCTTCTGTGTTGTTAGACTCAGATCTGTGTTTTATACATGAATGCACTTTAACTTCGTGGAGAGTTGTCATCGTTCAGGTGTGATTAAAGACGTCTGAAGATGTTTGCTCTGGTTCACTGTGATGTTTGTATTCTTCCATGTTTGTTTTAATGACGTTCGATGTATTTGATGCGATAGTGATGCAGCTCTCTGTAGACGGAGACTTGATAGAACTGATTTATAGAACAAAGGTGGAGCCTGGAGGCTGACGACCCTCGCTCAGGTACAACGCTTCTCATTCACACTACGTTAACAGCTAATCACACATCGTACTGAGTTCCTAAACGGTAACGACTTTGTTGTTTGTCTTTCCTGATTTAATACTCCATGTTCAGTCAGACGTTATCGGCTCAGCGGGTCTGTTCCCGTGTTTTGGTCGTTTTCCTCTCTTTTGTTTTGTGTAATTAAAAAGCTCGAGCTGGATCAGGATCCGTCTCGTCCCTCGTCTCCGTCTCGTCCCTCGTCTCCGTCCTTCAGCTTGTCACCAGGAGCAGAGACGCGTCCGCCGAGGAACGAGAAGCGCCGGCGGTTCGATTCCCTCGGCCCGGCCGATCGCCTCCGCTCTCACTTTACTTACAGCTGGGCTGTGTCCCGGCGGTGAGGACGAGGGAGACGGTCGCCTGCGAAGACGGAGGGAGGAAGAAGGAAACCGCTGCCTGACTCTGGATTCTGGGCGGCTGTTATTTTTAGCCAAAGCAGCCGTAATTATCCGGCAACGTCTAACAAAATTGTTCAGGCTCGGCTGGGCAATTAGGCCAGGCGGAGCAGCTAATGGAGAGAGAATTACACAGACCTTTCCCCCATTAGCCCCCATTTACAGCAGGAAATTCACTGGGAGTGTATGGACCAGCCGTGACTTCCAAACCAGATTACTGCTCTGAAACCACTCTCCTCATCCCTCCCTCCCTCCCTCCCTCTCTTCCTGATCTCACACACACTGCATGTGCAACAGAAGCAGGAATAGACTGCGTTTGACCCACAGCTGCACCGTCGTTTCAAACAGTCTGAACAGAAGAACCGTCTGCATCGCGAGGAGGGACTCTACCGGCCGGCACAGGAAGTCATTGGTCTGGTGGAGACTGTGGAGATCCTCTGAACTAAAGGAAGAGAAGCAGAATAAGTGAGAGATGACTGAGGAGGCCGGGGTTCCTCTCGTCAGGTCTCTTCTTGTGTTCTAGATGAACTAAGGTGCTTCTTTTGATAGTCACAGACAGACGGTCCTGTCTGCAGAGTGACATGTTTCTCCGTTACAGAGGTAGCCGCTCGTTGTGCTTCTGACGATGACGAAGAAGTCTTTTCGTTTAGCTCTAGTGATGAGTTAGGTTTAATACAAGATTATAGTCTGTTTTTAAATTATAACTGTACTCTCTGTAATTGTTCTTTATATTCTAACCCGAACACAAAGGACAGGAAGACCTCTTATTCTGTCCGTCATAAAAGAGAAACTGTGTAGAAAGAAGAGCCGTCCAACGCCCCACACACACACACACACACACACACACACACACACACACACACACACACACACACACACACACACATGCACAGCAATGAGTCAGCTGATTAAAGTCACAATCTGAAAGGAAGAATTATGAAGAGGAAGGAAATTAAGTACATCACATGAAGTGTCTATTTTCACAACTGGGTGCATGTTGACGTGTGTGTGTGTGTGTGTGTGTGTGTGTGTGTGTGTGTGTGTGTGTGTGTGGACTGGCTCGGTAGCTTCAGGCTGATACCTGTGGATCTACGGAGCTGCTGCATTAATTATGAGAAACCAGATTAAAAATGGAGGAGAGGTGAGGAAGAGGCTGCTCCTCCACAGGTGATGAGGATGAATATGAAACACCGGCATGTGTAGTCCACCGACACACACACACACACACACACACACACACACACACACACACACACACACACACACACACACACACACACACACACACACACACACACACACACACACACACACACACACACACACACTCTGTGCACCCTCTTTCTTCTGTTAGAGATTCACAGCATCTGACGCTGAAGCTTAACAAAATATCAAAGGCACAAAAAGAAAGTATTAACAAGGCAAAAGTTCTTGATCCCTTTTATAAGATGGAGAAGAGAAAGGAAAGCGAAGCAGCAGAGGACATTTCCATTCCAACATTAATTCCGGCGCTGGTTGAATTTCCGATGTCGGCAGCCATTAAGGCCTGTCAAATCAGATGTGACACCGGGGGAAGCAGAGAGAAATATTCAAATCATCTTTCAAATCTTTCCCTTTTTTTCCTCGGTGAGAGCTGCTGCTCCGCCGCCGACAGCTCTGACAACTAATTTATGTCTTACAGATTATTCCATAAAGCGCCGCTGACCCCCGAGGAAAGAACGCCGCACCGGCACACAAACGCGGGGAACGGACGAGCGCGGCGCCGCCGTACCTGCTGGAGAGAAGGCGAGGCATGCCACGGATAACGCAGGCTGCAGTCACGAGGAGTTTAGTGGCAGATGAATAAGTGTGAGGAAGTTTAACGAGCACTGAATCAACGAGCATGGAGGGAGAGAGTCCTCTGAAACATCTTTATTTAAAACATAATTACAGCTCAATATATGAGCTGATGACGTCTCATTAAAAGTCAAAGGTTCAATTTATTCACCTTTAAAAACACAGGACATAACTACCCACCAAAATAACACACACGTTCCACATGTGGCCCATTTCAGACTAGAGATCCGGTAGAGCTACAACAACAAACCCACTTCCAGCTGTTTGTCTTACTAATACGTGATGTAAGTGTGAACGTTAGTCGTCGGCTTGTCTTGTCTTCCTCCTCATTTTTTTGTCGGGTTTGTTTTTTTGAGCTTCATTAACCGGAGCTCAGATTAGTCCTCGGTGGGACGGCGGCGGCGGCGTGAGCCTCGACTCCGACCTGCCGAGGTGCAGCCAATTAAAGAGCCGGAGGACGCAGTCTGTCAAGAGCGCCGACGCCAAAGCTCAAGACACCTAACCCACTTACTAATAAAGAAAGTTCTGTACACTGTCAAGACGATGATAGCCCGGGCCACCCATGCTAATTGCAATTAGAGGAGGTAAAGTAGGATAGTGGTGCGCACACACACACACACACACACACACACACACACACACACACACACACACACACACACACACACACACACACACACACACACATCCTCCTCCAGAAAAACCATAACCTAGTTTTTTTCCCTCTGACATCATTGAGTGGAAAACAAGCCTCTAAAGTGTAAAAACAATGTTTGAGCAGTGAAATATACTCAATACTTAAATGGAGGTTAATTAATATTACCGATGAATCCAGAACATCTTCAGAAGAAAAACAGAATTCAGACGGGAGCAAAGAAAGAATGAAAGAAAAAGAAACTATGGAGAACGGAAAAACATGAAGTGAAGATGGAAGAGGGAACAAAAAAAGAGAAACAAGGGAAGGTGAGAGAAAGAGACGGAACAATAAAACAAAGGAGGTAAAGAACAAAGGAAGTAAAGGAAGCAAAAGAAGCAAAGAGTAAAGGAAGCAAAAGAAGCAAAGAACAAAGGAAGTAAAGGAAGCAAAAGAAGCAAAGAACAAAGGAAGTAAAGGAGGAAAGAGGAATAAGAGATGAAAAAAGAACTTAAAGAAACAACGTAACCGTGGGATAGAAAAGGAGAGAATACGTGAAGAAGAGAGAGAGAGAGTGAAGGAATGAAGACAGAACCTCTTCAACTCAACACTTTGTCTTTTTGGACCTGGTGCTTCCTCGTTCTTGGTCACGTGGCTGAAGGAGACGTGATGACCTCACAGCTGAGAGTAAAGCTGTCCCGTGGACGTAGAGGACGAGTCTCACGTTTAGGAGCAGATCGATGTTCTTTAAAGAACAGTGTGTGTTAACTGGACGTCGTTGTCTCCGTCTGAATCCTCTCGCTTCACGCTATCGAGTTCATGCGTTAAAGTGTCAGCGCTCCAACGCTCCACGTTCATATTCCTACGATCCGTATCTGACGGATGACTTCCAGCAGAGCCGCAATAAAGCAAGGCGTTTGATGTCTGATCGGCTGTTTGACCGGATGTTGATCAGATCAGCTGTTTCCAGGTGTGATCTTCAACACATCTCCTCATCTCAAGCTTGACTCATCAGCGTAGAAACCACACTCTGTCCTTTTGAAGATGCAGCTCGACGGCCCCGAGGTTTGTTTGGCTTTTCTTTTTCTGGTGTTTCATAAATTCAACGAGGCTTTTATTGCCTGATTCAATACGCGGCATAAAAAAAAGGCCATGAAGACAATAAATGAAGATGGAGTTTTATTTGCATCTCTTCCTGCGGGGCTAAATTTAAAGGATCAGTGAATCAAATCATTAAAATAAAACCGCCTCTCTGCCAAGCGTGAAGGAAGGAGTTAATTACTCAGATTTAGTGGTTTTGGGGCGATTTGAGTTTCCTATAGACGGTGGGACCGGAGCTCCTCTTCCGCACTGAAGCATCCGTGGCTTGTTTGTGCATGGATTAACAGCAAAGGGAAGGCAAATCAAATAAAATTAAGTATTAATATGCAATATGCATAATTGACAAGCCATCGCTTGGAGTGCTGTTCAAAAACTTGCAACAAGGTAATAAAGTAAACAAGCAGGGCGATGAAATCCAGCTCAGAGAGGCTCCCCACAGCCTGAACCAGGAGAACACAAGCTGGCTGATGCAGAGAGCAGCTTTGTACCTTCAATGCATTTATTATCCCAGCTCATCGTCTTCAGCAAAGACTCGTCTGTGGTTATGAATATGTAAAGCTGCAGGGTGAGGTTTACCTCTTGACAGACTTATTTTATGAGAGAATTATCACCCATGCATATGAATAACCTGGTACAGTACACGGCGGAGGAGCTGACGATCCAGGTGTTGTATGTCGAGAAATTTACGCATCGGCACCGAGAGCTGCTGGATGCAAAACTTCAACGGGCATTTTTAGGATTTCACCAGCCAGCTACATAAGTGGATTTTAAAAACCAAACAATAAAGGTTTCTGAGGTCAAGCAGCCAGGTCTCTAATTGCTCTCAGCATCTGGCAGCCGAGCCGATGGAGAACACGGAGGTAGAGGGCTGCAGGGTCTGGACCTGAACTCTGCTGAACTCATACTTTACCAGACGTCTTCACCCACATTAAGTCCAAAACACATGTTCTGCTATAAAACCCCAAAAACAAAACAAAACGGCACTTTAGTCTCAAAAAACACGGATCCAACGAGTCTCAAAACTCAGAGCTCCTCGCCTGCTCATGAACGCACCGTCACTCATTCATCGTATCGTGTCTTGGTTGGTAAAAACTCAGCTCGGGGACACTGCACTTGTTGATGTGTTTCTGTGGGTCCATCTCAACAAGCTGACACAATCACTTCATCCGCTGCTGAAGTTGATCCAAAGGTTAGCGCTCTTCACCGTCCTCGTCCAACGATCGTCGTTCAGCTCAGTGTTCCTTCAAGTCTCCGTAGGTCAAACGTCGACCCTTTTCCAACAGCAGCATCAGTATTCACAGACTTTATTCAGTGTGTCCTCATACACCCGTTTGTCCATCGTAAGACAAGTTCTTCATGTCTTTTCCTACACAAGTCCTGAAACATTCAGTCAAGTTCTGCTTGTTACATCCTTTTTAAAATAAACCTCACAGGAAACTACTTAGTTATGTTGAGACAACTAAACTACTTAATTATGTTGAGACAACTAAACTACTTAGTTATGTTGAGACAACTAAACTACTTAGTTATGTTGAGACAACTAAACTACTTAGTTAGGTTAAGACAACTAAACTACTTAGTTATGTTGAGAAAACTAAACTACTTAGTTATGTTGAGAAAACTAAACTACTTAGTTAGGTTGAGACAACTAAACTACTTAGTTAGGGTTAGTAAAAGACGGTGGTTTGTGATAAAGAAGCTGCAGAAGTGATGTTAAGTACGGAAGTTAAATGGTGATTAATCACAGCTCTCGTTTCACACGGAGAACGAACCATCTGCTCGTTGAAAGAGGGTTCTGATTGATTTGAATCTTGACTTCAGAACATATCCAGTGCTGTTAGAGTGCTACGTTCTTATGCGAGTCCTCTGATCCATGCATGTTGACCTGTTCTTTGATTTTACAATAGTCATGTCGTTAGTTATGAATGATGACTGATCCTTTGTTTCATGAGCTCGTCGGTTCGACGGTGAGGTCGTCAGTCGGTCTGGGCTCCTCACATTGAGAACAAAAAGAAGTCTCGTCTGAATGTGAGACTGAATCATTACTAAAACAAATGAAGCACAAAGAGCAACCTCCCGTCTGCGTTGGTCTCCTCCTCCTCCTCCTCCTCCTCCTCCTCCTCCTCACAGCTTCACTGAGACTCCATTAGCTCTGCTGTCCGTCTCCAGGCTGTGATGAGAGATTAGACGGCGGAGCTGCAACCTCAGAGGTCACTCTGCTTTCCCGTGTGAAGCTCTGTCTCCTGACCTGCTGCTGTAACCGACAGTCTGAGGACTGAAGCTAGTGGAACAAAGAGATGTCGGATACACATCGTCTGAGTTCTGACCCGTCTTCAGTAGAACTCCTTCACTGTGTAGCCTGAGTTCATTAAGTCCAGCACAGCTACTGCTCCACTCACTGCTGCAGGAATACAAAACAGAATGCATCCTTTTATTCAATCACATGAAATATTAAACGTGCACGTTTGACTTCTTCTGTGGTTTTGTAGCTCACTGTTACTGAAGTACGTCAGTTTCGTAGCTCGTAGCTAACAGCGCTGACGGAGCTAACGGTGTTGAGGCTGGACGCTACACCTCCATCACGACGGCGATGTGTTTCTTCTTCCTGTGAGGAAGAACTCACTCTAACAATCACAGGCAGACATCTACCAGCCACCGCTTTGTAAAGATGATGTATAGAAACAATCTGCAGAAGTTAGCAGTTAAATGTGAGAGTTTAGTGCTGTTTTATTCTGTTAAAGATGAAGAAGCTGCTGTGTGAGGCTTCCTGGCTGCAGGAATCATAGAATTCTCTGTTGTTGGTTTTGAGTGGAGAGAGGAGCCACCTGTCACCCCCCCCCCCCCTCCCCCTCCCCCGTCTCACCCCTCTTCTCTCCCCTGTGAGACACCTTGGCTCTGATGCAGCGTGGACTGATCTATGAGCCGCGCTGGTGGTAAAGTAGGCATGTTAAATTTTGCATGGATTCCCTTTGAAGTGTCAGGAGATAAAAAGGAAGCTCAGCCGTGTTTTCATGTGTTCATTGTGCGCCGAGAAGAGGAAGAGGAGGAGGAGGAGGCCAGGTAGAACCGGGCTGTAATTTAAGACCAGTATGAAGCAGAAACAGCTTCTCATTCAGAATGCAGAAAGTTTGAAGTCCGAGTGAAACGCTTCAAAGAATGAACCGGAGATCTCTGGAGAGAAGGCGCTAACATGCTAACACGTCCTCTTCAGCTCAGCGCCCTCTGCTCTACTGGAGACGGACGGACGCGGGGGGGTTCTGGTCTCTGCATGGGGCTCGTTGGCAAAAGAAACCAGAAGTCATAAGTGCATCTCCTTGTTTACACAAACATCTAAGAGCATGAAGCGGAGAGAAGTACAGAAACACATGAATACAATGAGTGGAAGGCTCGGGGTAGTACTTCCATATGATATTTAGCTTTCAACTAAATAATAAATCCCTTTGTGTTCAGATGATTCCACCTGATTTCATCTAAAGATGATCTAAAAACAAGTCAAAAAGCTTTTAGACTTGAGGAAATAAGATCCAATTTGACCGCATCTTTTGGCAAACTTTATAATAAAATGTGTTGATTACAAATAAGAGACACTAAGATAAGATGATCCTTCATTAGTCCCACAGCGGGGGGGAACTACAGCAGCAAAGTGGACAAAAAGACAAACCAAAAGACAAACCGAGTATCATTAATAAGTGAAAAGAAAGTGACTACATGGCGTGTGTGTAATTCTGCATAGCAGACTCGTCTGCATCTCGAGTCTCCTTCCTTGATCATCGCTCGCTGCCTCTTTCCGCAGGAAGAGGAAGTGACAACGATGTCAAAGGCCTGGAAGCAGAGCGACATCCGGACGCCCCCCCCCCCCCCCTCCATAGAGAAAGAAGACAACAAACTCCTCCCCTCCCCCGACCAAACCTCCCCACCTGAACTCACCGAGGCTTTGCATTCAGTTGCTGGATCGTCAGCCGGGGGTATTAGGCGTCTTGCCTTGGACTTGCATCATCGCCTCTCGTCTCAAAGTTGTGGCGCGCCGTCTTCCCTCTCTTCCCGTCTCCCTTTCTTCTCTCTCTGGTATGTAGATTATTCTCATCAGCTTCCTCTCAACATCTTTTGGAGGCAAACAAAGAGCGAGAAAGATGGTGGGAGACTGAGGAAACCAGAGCCGCTTCTCTTTTACTCAAGTGCAAGGTGACCGTGGTGAAGATGCAATCACACACAACTCCTTGACCCCAAAAGATGCAAACAGAGAGGATTATGGGGGAATTACCCGAGAGCCTGAAAGGAAGACGAAAAAGTAGTAATTTCTGTCAAGTGTCTGTTGGTAACATAAAACAACATGATTGACTGTAGGAGGATGTAGAGCAGCTCAGAGGTCACACAGAAGACTCATTCCATGTCTTTGTATTCTCAGTCGACACATCAGACACATCAGACACATCAGACACAGGACTGTTTCAAGTCAGGGTTGCTGTAGTTATGAACAGACATCAACCTCCTGAAGAGTGAAGTCAAAGCTTCACGTGTTAAAGCTGCATTCTCTCTAGTGTCCACCAGGGGGCGACTCCTCTGGTTGTATAGAAGTCTAGTCTAAAATGACTCTACTTCTCTCTTGATTTATTCCCTCAGTAAACATTGTAAACATGAGTTTATGGTCTCAATCTCTAGTTTACAGTCTTCATATACTTCAATACAGCATGATGTTCATTTAGTACATTATGCTCCATTTAGAGTCAAACAGACCATGAAGCAGGGGATGCTTTAGGGGCGGGGCTACACGCTGATTGACAGGTCTCTACCAGAGACGTATACGGCGTCTCTACGTCACTCCTCCTCAGTCCAGATACGATCACTTCCTGGCTGAGAAAAAAACAAGATGGCGACGGCCTAATCTCAAATCTTATCTTGGGGTGTGAATATTTTTGCAGCCCAGTATTTAGTATTTTTGTTAAAACTCTGTTCTTCACTCACATGAAGGCCTTCACTCAGACAGCTGAGTATACTTGCTGACCTTTCCTCAGCTGTTTGCTCTCTCCTCTCCAGCTCCACGTCGACGCTCTGCCGCCGTGGTTCAACGTCCTTTTGTGTTGTCGTGACCAGAACTGACCACGGCCGGATCAAAGCACAGCCGACGGGTTGTGTTGTTGTTTACTCTGACGCTCGCCGTCTCCGGTTGACTCAAGGCCTCTGAACAGGCGTGAGTCTCGGCGTATCCGGTGTGCGTTGCGCCGCGAGTGTGATTCTTGAATAGAGCAAAGTGCCTGTGATGGAGCGCAGTGGAGCAGGGTGAGATAAAGGTTCCCTTTGATACGATGACAGTCGTGACTCCGCGGCTGCAGCGCTGCTTTGGGTCGTGCGTCTGCAGGGAAAAGACTTCTCTTTAATATCATTTCCAAAGAAATCGCTCGCTGCTCCCGAAGGCTTGGCGTATTTTGAGCGTTCGGGGTGCAAAGCAGCAGAGGTTAAATATGTTTCAACTTTCAATGAAAGGAAAAGAGAGTTGCTCCTGGAAAGTGTTTCCAGCAGATGTGACGGCCGCTGCCCTGCCAGACAGCGAGGGCCTTCAGCGGAACACGACATCGCTTTGACTGACAGGTGACCGACACGGAAGACGTTCAGGCGGATTTGTACCCGCAACCTCCGTCACCCGCTGTCAGTCAGCTGAAGAGCTGCTCCCAGCCTCACCGTGTCATTCTAAGGTAGTGGTGACAGAGTTATTATTAAAGCGTTTTACTGCAAGACAATGTTCTACATAATCAAATCATTGTTTTTATTATCTGACCATTTCTGTAAGTTTATTTTTTAAACTAAAGTTTATATACGTTTGGAGCAGCTGTAGAGTTACTAAATGAAACATTTGGTTCATGCAGGTCTCATGAGACATATCAACCTTCAACCCGATCTTACATCCAACTCGTCAAACTCCAGTCGGATGGAACCGAGACACAGTTTACCGAGTTCACTCCAACGTGAACACATCAACGTTATTATTATGAGAATAAAGAGACAAAGTGAGGACGGGTCCACGTTCTCTAAACACGCTTACGATTGATCTATAATTGTGTCATCTATCAACACAACTACTAGTGAAGCTCGGAGTCAGGGAAGCATAGCGCCTTCCCTCCATAGCGCTGCTAGCGCTGTTAGCACCGTTAGCACCGTTAGCCGTGAGGCGATTGGCTGCTGCTGACGAGAGCCGACGAGGCAATAGAAATGCTCCCAGAAGACATTTTGACTGGGACGGAGGGACAAACTAGTCCGGTTCTTGTTTGGGCTGAGGGGATGTGAGAGGATAACCGTGAAGCTTCATGGACAAAGAGTCGCTCCGCTTTCTAACAATGTCCTCTTAAAGTTAAAGACATCTGGTGCTAGTAGAAGTGGTTTACAGAGCTGAGACACGTTTCACTGTTCATCTCCAATAGATTCAAGTCACCAGCATGGTAAATAGTAAGCTAATGACTGAGACAGCCGTCAGCGTGTGAAGGAGCTGGTGGACTTGTTTCCTATCAGTTGTAAAGATAATGTATTAAGCAGAGATGTCCATTATATAAAGTACTATTCATATTCACACCATGTGTGAATAGAGACGATACGTTCTATAATGAAGCCCTTTGTTTCCACTGTCCATTCCACATCCACCATCAGGAGATCAACTCCTCACGTTGAATGAAGGCATCGTCAGCGCGCTCACCTCACCACGGTCAAAGGTTCTCAGATCACTCCTGAGACGGGACGGAGCCAGGAGCTCTGTGAGAGGAGCTTCTCTGCCCTCAGCGAGACGTTCGCTCACCGCTGCGTTCTGGAGAAACTGATGAACGGACAGAAATAAAAGGTACGAGCCAACAAACGGAGCTCGGCGTGACCCGCGGGCGGCGAGACGGATCCGACAACAGGACTGCGGTATCGGCCCGTGGTGTTTGGGTCGGAGTCGTCTTCAAAGATGGCTGATGAAAAATGGATGTCAAACAGTTGCTTTCAAGTGCTGTGGAGAAGATGGAGAAGCGAGGAGCCGTTTGATGTTAATTCTACTGTTAGTCTTTGAAAAGCGCTGGTGAGTTCTGTGAGACGAGCCCCACACAGGCGCATTCAAACAACTTTTGAACTGCTAAATTGTTTTAAGCAACACGGCCGCAGGAAATGTTCTGCATTTGAGAGCCGCGAGAGCCCCGGCCCGAGATAAACAGCGGCGATGTTAAATTCATGTCTGGTTTTACTTTGAAAGGGAGCAGCATCAAAGGGAGGCAGAGCGTCCTGCAGCAGAAAGAAATGGATGCAGAGGAATGTGTCTCTTAAGTGCCTTGGTTCGTAATAATTTAAAAGCAGAAGACCGAGCCGAGATCCATTCCCACCAAGTGGTTCTGGTTCTGGTTTCTGCTGAGGCTGCAAAAGACTCCTCGCACTCAGACGGTGTTTTGCTCCCGTTCATCACTTCTATCAATATGCCAAACATTTACATATTTCTCTAATACAAACCCTATTGAATTTCATGAAGGAGGTCAATGGGGAAAACAGGGTTTGGGATTGTTGCAGTACTGCAGTCGGCCACTGGGACGTACCAGCTTCACAGTTGACGGCTCACCTCTCTCTGACAGCAGCTCTTCAAACAGACGTCCCCGTTACTGACATGTCTCCTGATAACGCTCTTATGCATTTATGTTTTAAATGAAATGTACACTATCTCAAATAAGGGTCTACAGAAGACCACGTCGGGTGGAGGTCGGTCCGGTTAGGGGGTCTGTCACTGACTGCTGTTTGTGTCTCATGTGAACTAAGCTCCCTAACAATAAGTAGTTTGAACCTATCCTGAAGGAGCTGTCCTGAATATAAACATAATGTCCCTCTAGATGCATGTTCATCTCATCCATCATAGTGACCTAGAGCCAACTCATGGAAGCACTGTTACTCACCGCTCTGTTGCTGATTGCATGTCTGCGTCTCGGTTCAAACAATACAAACATGATCACAAAACACGAGAGAGAAGCTGTAGCAGAGAGCAGTTGTTGTCCTCACTGTGTCCTACCAGACACGTTCATATTTCTACTCAAACGCAGAATGAAAACAGGTCACAGTCATTTCTTAATCCTGTCGGCCGTGTGCCGTGTTCCCTCCTCCGCAGACCCTCGGCCCACACAATGCATCCACTCCGACGTTTCTGCCTTTAATATTAACGACGGCGGGGGAAAAGCACGAGAAAACAAAAGCTGCATTATTCCGGAGGAAATTCATAACATGAAATATTTAGTGTTGTTTTATTTGACTAAAACGCTGAAAGAAAAGAAGCACGCAGCACAAATGCACACACATGCTTTTTCCTTTCCTCCCATGATGCCTCTGGGGCTCTGCTTTCAGCCTGTAGCACATGGCCCGTCTGTGATAAAGGGATGTGGAGTGCAAAAGAGAAGAAAAGCTTTTAAAGTTGTACTTGGCGTCCCGGTGCTCCCCAGTCAGCAGGCAGCAGACTTCTTATGAGATTAGAGCTTTTTAGGCAGCCGTTCGGCCGACTTCTTTGTCTCCTCCGTCTCCTCTGTCTCCGTCTCTGGGCGGAGTTCGGCTGTCTCGACACCCTGCGGGGTTTCACAGCGCCCCGGTCCTCCTCGCTATCTGCCGCCGCTCTGAAGGCCTGCCAAGAGGGTCTCCGCAGTGGTGGACGGGCAGCGAAGGAAGAGGGTCAGTAGGAAAAGCTGCTGCTGGAAGAAACTCACCAAGAAAGACTCCCGGAGACCTGAAGATGACTGTGAAGACCTGAAGATGACTATGAAGACCTGAAGGTGACTGTGGAGACCTGAAGGTGACTGTGGAGACCTGAAGGTGACTGTGGAGACCTGAAGATGACTGTGGAGACCTGAAGATGACTGTGAAGACCTGAAGATGGCTGTGGAGACCTGAAGATGGCTGTGGAGACCTGAAGATGGCTGTGAAGACCTGAAGGTGACTGTGAAGACCTGAAGGTGACTGTGAAGACCTGAAGGTGACTGTGGAGACCTGAAGGTGACTGTGGAGACCTGAAGATGACTGTGGAGACCTGAAGGTGACTGTGAAGACTTGAAGATGACTGTGAAGACCTGATGATGACGGTGAAGACCTGATGATGACGGTGAAGACCTGAAGATGACTGTGAAGACCTGAAGGTGACTGTGGACACCTGAAGATGACTGTGGACACCTGAAGGTGACTGTGAAGACCTGAAGATGACTGTGGAGACCTGATGATGACGGTGAAGACCTGAAGGTGAAGACCTGAAGGTGACTGTGGAGACCTGAAGGTGACGGTGAAGACCTGAAGGTGACGGTGGAGACCTGAAGGTGACGGTGAAGACCTGAAGGTGACGGTGAAGACCTGAAGATGACTGTGGAGGATGTGACACTGTTGTCGATGGTTGTTTTTGTATTATGTTGAAAGGAATGTTGGAGTGACATCATTATTTCTGATTCTTGTGTGTGAAGAGTGTTCTGTAAAGTGATGAACCCAGAGATGAGTATCGCCTGATGTTATCCTCAAACATCGGATCATATGATATGAATATGAGTTACTCATATTTTACACGTTATTCTACTAAAGTCCAGCAACACAAGTTAATTTCTGCTCTTTACTGAATACAGTCTTTTCAAAATAAACTTCTGTCTTCACAGGAAACTACTTAGTTAAGTTGAGACAACTAATCTACTTTATGTTTAGACAACTAAACTATTTAGTTATGTTGAGACAACTAAACTACTTAGTTAGGTTGAGACAACTAAACTACTTAGTTAGAGATGACTAGTCGTCCTCACTAGAACACTCGTCCTCCTTTAGGGTTAGTGGGGGAGACATAAAGTCATGTGACCGTGGTGGGATCCTTTATAGCCTAGCGTTAGCTTTTTACTTCACACTTCAAACATCATGTAATTGGAGTTTATTATTTTATTATTACTAGTGAAGATTATCTTGATGAACTAAACCTGAAGAATCAGAAACGTTTGTTTGACAGATTATTTTCTGTAATAATCCAAAATGGATTCGAAAGATCCTGTTGGCTTGTCATCCTTGCAGAGCTCTGTATACGTTTGCAAAAGTTCTCCATATTTTAATTGCAGGCCAATCAGAGCGTAGAGGCGGGTCTTAAAGTGACAGGTGAATACAGGTGTATTCAGACGGACAATATGTTTACATTAAAGCATGTAAACATGTCCTAGTAGAAACCCAGAACACAAGTGTGACCCTAAAGACGAGCACGGCGTGTCCCCTTTAAGGCTCCTCCCCTGGGAACCATGAACAGCCGCTATAAGCTTCGGTGTAATCAGGAGTTGACGAGGCAGCTAAACGAGCTAATCACCCTCCTCAGGCCTCGCTGCAACGAGCAAGGGAGGAAGAAACCAAAAAGAAAGCTCCTTGTTCCACGAAGTCTCATTTAGGTTATTAGTTACCTCTGGTGTAAGTAATCTAAATAGAAAACTGTGCAGGGAGCCTACAGGTAGTCCATTAGTGCAGCACTGAGGGCGGAGAAGAGGAAGAACGATGACTACTAACAATGGCCGACCGCTGCAGCTTGTGTGGATTTGAATATTAAGCTTTTATTATAAAGAGGGAGAAAACAGACGCTACATGTATCTACATTCATCTTCGTTTGTTCAAAAAATAAAGACCTGCACTTCAGATGACGGTAAAGCACTGTGAATGCCTCGCAATCTGAAGGCGCGTAATGGTGACGGTGTTTGTGACGTGGATGTGACACACAGAGCTCAGCACGACCCGGACCTGAAAGTTAACGTCATTAGAAGCTCGTTAGCTCGGTGCTCGCCGCCGCCGCCGCTCTCTGTTCTTCCCGCTGCTCTGCTCGCCGATCCCGCCTCCCTACGACCTCTCCGATTGGCCGGCCTCGCTTTGAAGCCTCTCCAATTAAAGCCTGTCGTCCTGGCTCCCCCCCCCCGTAGGTTAATTATGTCATTACCCGCTTGTTGGTGAGATTGTTTGATGAAATATGAGCGTAATAAAAATACATGGCCAAAGGCGATATTAAAATGAGGCCCGGAGCTCACGGGAGACCGGCTCCTCGACACCGCCGGCTTCATCATTCTCATCACGAGGCGGATGTCGGCGCTGATACGGGCGGGAACACAAATAAGATGCTGCGAGCGCTCAGACGGACGGAGCGGGACCGGAGGGGACCGCTCCGTCCTCCACAAAATGTTATTTCTATGCAAATGGAAGAGGGCGGGAGGAATTAGAGACGGGGAAGAGGAGAGAGAGAGAGAGAGAGAGAGAGAGAGAGAGAGAGAGAGAGAGAGAGAGAGAGAGAGAGAGAGAGAGAGAGAGAGAGAGAGAGAGAGAGAGAGAGAGAGAGAGAGAGAGAGAGAGAGAGAGAGAGAGAGAGAGAGAGAGAGAGACGCCCGCTGCCATGGGGACCGGAATCTCCCATCATCAGAGACGAGGAGACAAGGAGGAGGAGACGAGGAGAGGGCGGAGGAGGGAATGGGGCGCTTTGTAAAGGAATTACTACTGGAGACGCTCGCTGTGTCTCAACAGAGCAGCGCTAATAAAAAGATTAAACTATTGTCTGTCATGTGACGATGACATACAGGAAGCGTTTCCTTCTCAGCCAGCGTCTTCACGCTACTCTTTTGTAGAGTGAGTGTACGCAGCAGACAGCTCAGCGTGTGAGTCACTGCCTCATCCTACCCAGCCGTCCAATCGCAGTGGAGGAGGGGCGGGACTAATGGTGCGTGTTTTTACCATGAGTGTGTTGTGGTCTTATTGTTTTCACTGTGGAAGAACTGGACCAAACTGAATGAAGTCGATCTGGATCTGAACTAAACCGACAAACCCTCATCAGAACCTTCAGTTCTGCCCAAGCTGCATCCAGACCACCCAGCACCAAACCTGCAAACATATTGTTTATGGTTATGGTTAGAAACACCGTGGTTTGGCTGAAAATGAGTCTGTGATTTAAATGACGTGAGTCAGCATTGATTTGTCTTGGGGACACGGACAGCAGGTCTCCTGGGTGAAAGTCCTGTTAGACCCGACCTCCTCCTGCTGAAACATCTGATCAACGTATTTTAATCAAAACACAAACAACCCAGAAAACAAGTGTCTCTCATATTCTCATCTTCATAAACCGTCCACAGATGTGGATCTGTGGAGGACACTCAATGGTTCCGGTGTTGGAGGCCATCTGACTCACAGCTGCTCCGTGTTGTGTGAGACATCATCCAAAAGCCTCCTCACCTCTTCACCTCCTCACCTCTTCACCCGCATCATCCTCATCCTCACCGTGGTGACATCAGCACATTCACCGAGTATCTCTGTCAAACCGTTTGAACGTAGCGATTCAAATCATGAAACATTAACGGTGCTGAGAGCAATTATGTCTCTTTGAGCCAGAGGGCTTCAGTCATTTATTATGTATCTGATGCCCCCGCCCCCTCCCCCCCCCACACACACACACTCACAACCCCCCCCCACGTCCGGCTTTCAAACTGCAGGTTAGAGCCCGAGTGTTTGCCGGCTGAGATCCGGCCACTATTAAGAGAATTAAATCCCGCTAAGAGGGCCTCTCAGAGAGAACATAAATTCTCCATTATCTCCCCTTCTTGGTGGCCTCCTCCTTCACTCCTCTCCTCCTTCGCTCCTCTCCTCCTCTCCAGCGGTGGCTGCAGCACATTTTCATTTAAACCTCAGAACTCTCAAAGCCCCGCCGGATAAAACCAGATCGGTTGACTGAGCGCTTCTCTCTCTGTCTCTCTCTCTCTCTCTCTCTGTCTCTCCCCCCTCTCTCTCTCTCCTTCCTCTTAATGTCGTGTTTGTGGCACAACTTAAAACAGAAGCATTAACATAAAAAGCGTGCTGGCGACTGCAGAGGTCGATGATGCTTGCAGGAAGTGATGCGCTGACAGATTGAGCGGCTTTTTGTTTCTCTTTCTCTGTTTTTATGGCTCTGAAGTCTCTCTTTATATGTAGTAAGAGAGCAGAGTTGATCTGTGTAAAGTGGCTTGAAAATGAGTTATGGAAACACTCTGTGCCCGTATATGTCATTAATAATGCATTAACTGTGCCTTCATAATGCATTATGTTGATGCCTGACCCCGTGAGCGCCGCTGCGTGAGGTCAGATATGAAGAACGCTCTTAATCACTGGATGCACTTTGCACGAGGAGTTAAGAAAGGCGTGAGCCGGTGCAGCCTGGAGCTTTCTGCAGAACGCGGCGCAGCGATCCAAAGGCGCGATGAAGAGCCGGACAGTCGGGTCTCCCCGTCACATTTAAAGCTGCTTCCGTGTGATGCTTCATCTGAATCGCTGTGAAGCTGGGAGCACGTAAACACGAGGAGAGCTCGAAGAGAAGGACGCTGTGACTCGGTTCAGCACCACGGACAGCAGTCTGTGTCCTCCATGTTGTTATTACTAATATCTATAAATGAGTGTGTGAGTGGTGTGTGGACAAAGCCCTCAGTAGAAAGCTTCAGCACACAGAGAGGAATGAAGGTGTGAAGTTTGGTGGATGTCAGAACTACTGAAGTGGAGATTTCTGGATCAGAGTGTGAGAAAAACATTGATGTTTGATAGAAAAGCTCCTTTAAAGACACGTTTAGTTAAAGTCCAGACATTTAGAAGAGTCTCCAGGTGAAGAGGGTCACAACATGAACTAGTAGATATCACCATCAAACTTCACCACTTCATCACTCACAGCAACACCAGCAGCTATTGTGAAATGTTCTGTTTACATATGGAAATGAGGCGTTATGTAATGGTGACTGTTGGTGACTTGAGGAGAAGACGTGAACACTTCAAAGTGTATTTTGGAGTTTCTTTACATTCATTGTATCTCCTACTGAGAGTCTGTTCTTCTTGGTTCTGAATCACTGGTCGGTTCTTCTGTTCCTCTTCACAAACAATCAGGTGCATCGTTCAGAGGCTACTGATGTAATCATTAATTCATCACATGCTGCTGTGAACCGTCGTCAATGAACATCAATGATTTACTTTATCAAAAAAACATCTGACAAAGTGCTTCACCGTGAAATCCACACAGAGAAGACGAAGAGACATGAAGAGACGAGTCAACAAGTCACACAAGTGGAACTGACGAGCTCAATGAAACCGCTCCATCAATCGATTCCATCAATCATGTTTCTGCTTCAGAATCATCTAATATCACCGTTTACATGTTCTGATTCAGATTAACCCCATACCTCGTCCTCGTCCTCGTCCTCGTCCTCAGTGGACCTCACGGTGACGTCGTTCTCTGTTTGACGGGTTCATCTCGTCTAAACGTGTCAGAGTGAACATCAGGAGCTCCCAGATGTTTCTCTCAGCGTGTTCCAGAGGTGGAGGACTCCTTCTGGAGCAGAACTCACTATTAAGAGTCCACTCACTGCAACACGTGATGCGTTTAACCTCTTCACACTATGATGCATTATGGATGTGATGTCTCCTGCATGTATTTATACACATAAAGTATGTGGTCACTCATTAATAGCTCCACGTTCTTCACATCGTGGAGGATCAAACAGCTCTGGAGGTTTCAGGCCTGTTGAGGTGTCTTTCTGATAATTGATTCATTACCTCTCTTTACCCCCCTCAGCTCTGACTACACTCCCCCATCCTCCTCCCCTCCCTCCCCTTCCTCCCCTCCTCCCCCTCCTCCTGCATGCCTGTGTGAGCTCTAATATGATATGAGGCGAGATGAAGCAACCAGTGCTGCTGCAGACGGAGACGGAGCTGGGCTGTTTAAGGCGATTATGTTGGAAGTGAATTCCCCCCCCCCCCCCCCCCCCCCTCCATCACCTCCGTCGTCAGCCGGCCGAACCAGCCCGGCCGGCGGCGGGGGGGAGGAGAGAGGTTGCAGGAAACACGGTTGAGCACAATGCTGGTGATTAAGGATCAGCTGATTAGGCACTTGCTGTGTAATCTTAAATAAAAAGAGGATATGAAATCTCTTGCTTTACAGCCGTGGAAGCGATTTTCCTCACAATGGGGGCTACCTTCCGCTAATCAGCTTTGTGCCACAGAAAAGCCACCGAATATATTTGGCCCTTTGTGCCGCGGTGATAATGTGAGCGAGGCGAAGCTCAGGATCCTTTGAGTGCAACCCTGCCTCCTCCCTCCCTCTCCCTCTCTCCCTCTCTCTCTGTCTCTCTCCCTCTCTCTCTCTCTCTCTCTCTCTCTCTCTCTCTCTCTCTCTCTCTCTCTCTCTCTCTCCTCTCTCTCTCTCCCCCTCCTCTCTCTCCTCCTCTCTCTCCCCCCCCCCTCCTCCTCAGTTATCAGCTCTCCTCAACACATTTCTTTCTGCAGCGGAGGAAACTCCTGCTTTTAATTTGTCCAGAGGGTTGTTTGAGTGTGAAGGTGTGCTGGAGAGGATTGATCGACTCAAATCAAGACTATTGACTCCCCCCCCCCCATGCCAAAACACATTCACACACACCCCTCCCCACTGCTGACTCCTTCCTTCCTCAGACACTAACTGACACATCAGGAGGAGGCGCTGGGGTCGGGCCGGTGGACGGGTCAGAGCCGGGTTCTTCTCTGTGACGTGAGCTGCAGCGGCAGCAGAAATCTCAGCACCGACAATTAATGGACCGTCGGACAGTTCAGATGATCTACGCTGCAGACCGGGCCGGGGCCAGAGACCGCTTCGTTTTCTGTGGTTCCCTCATGTAGACCGTGTTTGAGCCTGTGACGGCAGAAACCCAGACCCTGATCACTGTAGAGAGAGAGAGAGAGAGAGAGAGAGAG
The DNA here is from genome assembly GCF_023349555.1 of Cebidichthys violaceus. NCBI lineage: Eukaryota > Metazoa > Chordata > Actinopteri > Perciformes > Stichaeidae > Cebidichthys > Cebidichthys violaceus. The sequence goes on along the minus strand of NW_027176372.1, from coordinate 977,717 downwards.
AGAGAGAGAGAGAGAGAGAGAGAGAGAGAGAGAGAGAGAGAGAGAGAGAGAGAGAGAGAGAGAGAGAGAGAGAGAGAGAGAGAGAGAGAGAGGAAACGAGCTTTCAGGGATGCTGAACACTGTAACTCTTTAAATCAGAATAAATAATGAAAAACATCCTGCGAGGAGGGAGATGACACAGATGGTGCAGTTGCAGCTGTGATAAACTCTCCCAGCATGCATCTGTTCTGTGTAAACTTTATCGCTGCTGCTGAGCGGAGCGGGAACGAGAAGTGGAATCCTTCACTGTTCCACCCTCAACAAACCTCCAGCTGCATCCGACAGCAACGCTCCATTCAGACCTGCACAACTTTATTTACACAGTGATCAAAGACACACACATGATGGAGCACAGAGCCTCAAGAGTCCATTCATTGTTTATATCCATAAAGTTTATTTAAGACCTATGAACTCAATAACATCAAGCAACACAAACACATTAATCCACATTATCGGTCTCTTATCTGGTGCCGGGTCGGGGATTCTGAGCCTCCCTCGAAGTCTCACCAGACCAGACCACTGGTCCACACTGGGACCTCTTACCAGTTGGACAAGACCTCTAAAGGGAGGCATCCAGGAGGATCCTGATCAGAGCGTCGTGGTCAGAGGGAGAGCACTGATGCTTTCAGACAAGACGAGACAAAGTGATGTCTCTTGAACATCAGAGGAAGTAAACGTGTAAACGAGCGCGACGTGTCCCCTTTAAGACGACATATAAAGAGACAAACGTAGAAATAACGTCCTTCAGTCATCAACGCCATGGCGTGAACCCACCTGTTACAATGAAGCAGTGTGAACACACGAACATCGAAGTGACTTCAGAACAATTCAGTGGTTGGACAGTTCACGTCACTGAAGTGAAGTATGAAATCATCATGAATCAGAAGCCACGTTATCATTTTAGAAGCTCTTGAGGCTTCATGAAGAAGCATGTCTCTGTCCTCACAGTTACTCTCTGTCATTAGAGCTCGTCTCAGGAGGAATGATTAGGTTTGGGTGGTTTCAGCCTGCAGGGTGACCGTGAAGCAGCTCTGGTGAGAGCACAGCGTGTCTCTGTTTAATACGTCCAGCTGCTGCCTGCTGTTTGGCGGAGTTGTTTCGGTCCGGAAGCTGAAGCTGAAGCTGAAGCTGCAGGAACACGTATTCCTGCTCGCTCATTAGGACATTGGCACACGAGAAGCCCTCGGGCCTCCGGGTAATGAAGGACCCCACGGACTTGTGGGTAATTGGGCAACTAGAGTGGAGTACAGGTGAACGCCGGCCCGTCTGAGGCTTCTGGTTGGCCAATCAGCCGCCGCCTTCCGCTTTAGCCAAGTGAACGGCGGGCGGCGGGCCTCCAGAGACCCCAGAGTGAGCGAGAGCGCGCAGGAAACTTTCTGAAAGCAGTGATGCCAAACTGCTGCAGACAGAAATACAGAAAGTATCCACACCTGTCCTGTTTACTGCTGCTCTCCTCCTCAATGAACGCCCTTGTGCTTCACTGCCGTGACAACAGGAAGCAGGGAAGTCTTACAGATGGTTGTTTCGAGAGAGGAGAAGACTGACAGCCTCACTGCTGCCGCTGCTTTGGTCGCCAGCCAGCTTCTGATGTTGTTGTGGAAAGCCATCGCTGGCGAGCGCCACAGTTTGTTTAGCCTCGAGGGAACAGGCATGGCTGCAACCAACCAGGAGCTCTGGGACTGAATACTCAATTAAGGAAGGCTTGTCTCAAGAAATCACTGCAGAGATCCACACTGCTGACAAACCGGCCTCCCCACGGTGACAACTTAATCATAGAGTTCTGCAGAAAGTGTCCGAGAGAAAGGGGGGGGGGGCAGAGAGAGAGGGAGACAAAGAGAGAGGGACAGAGAGAGAGAGAGAGAGAGAGACCGAGAGAGAGAGAGACATAGAGAGAGAGAGAGACCGAGAGAGAGACCGAGACAGACCGAGAGAGACCAAGAGAGAGACCGAGAGAGAGAGACCGAGAGAGAGAGACCGAGAGAGAGACCGAGAGAGAGACCGAGAGAGAGAGACCAAGAGAGAGACCGAGAGAGAGAGATCGAGAGAGAGAGACCAAGAGAGAGACTGAGAGAGAGAGACCGAGAGAGAGAAACCGAGAGAGAGAGACCAAGAGAGAGACTGAGAGAGAGAGACCGAGAGAGAGAGACCAAGAGAGACACCGAGAGAGAGAGACCGAGAGAGAGACCGAGAGAGAGAGACCGAGAGAGAGAGACCGAGAGAGAGAGACCAAGAGAGAGACCAAGAGAGAGACCAAGAGAGAGACCGAGAGAGAGACCGAGAGAGAGAGACCGAGAGAGAGAGACCAAGAGAGAGACCGAGAGAGAGAGATCGAGAGAGAGAGACCAAGAGAGAGACTGAGAGAGAGAGACCGAGAGAGAGAGACCGAGAGAGAGAGACCAAGAGAGAGACCGAGAGAGAGAGACCGAGAGAGAGAGACCAAGAGAGAGACTGAGAGAGAGAGACCGAGAGAGAGAGACCGAGAGAGACACCAAGAGAGAGAGACCGAGAGAGAGACCGAGAGAGAGAGACCGAGAGAGAGAGAGAGAGAGAGAGAGAGAGAGAGACAAAGAGAGAGGGACAAAGAAAGAGAGAGAGACTGAGAGAGCGAGAGAGAGAGAGAGACAGAGAGACAGAGGGAGGGAGCTGAGGCATGCTGGGAGTTTGTTGTGATTTGTCATCCTGCCGCTGCCAGTGTTCAGGAGCTCGCTCTAATGACCACGAGAGCCCCGTGACAGCCCCCCCCCCCCCCCATTTGAGCCGGGGCCGGGGATCCATCATTCTCTTCTTTGTGGCTCATTGGCTCGCTGCCCCCCCCCCACCCCCCTCGTCCAGGACAAACTCCCCCACCGCCGCCGATGGGAGCAAATAAAGAAGACAGCAGGTTTACGGGAGGCCAGGCCGCACGGGAGGAGATCTGACGGTAACGGACTACGAGGGGCCGCGGCACAGAGACCCTCCGTCACACTGATCTACTGAGGAGATTAACCATGTGGTCAACACATGCTCTCATGACCAATCACACCTCACAGTGACAGAGACATCACAGCATCCTAATTCTAGGGCGATTAAGATACACATTAATAAACATCTAACGTCAGATGATCAGGACAGGGAATAATACACTCTCTGATGTCAGATGATGAAGAATAAAGGTGTTAGAAGCATGCAATGAGTCATGTGTCTTCTAGTGTGACGTCCTCATAATTACTCTGCCTTGTGTTGATCTCAAGAGACCATGGTGGAGGAATAAAAGGTCAAAAGTGGAGAGAAGCCCGTTCGCACGTTGCCAGACGGCAGGGTGGTGTTCACCACCTCAAGGCGAAGTGAAGGATTGTGGGAGAGAAGCCGTAAATATGACGAGGTAATTCCTGAGAAAGCAAAAATGATAAGTTACCGCAGAGCGAGAGATGGAGATGGAGAGGCTAACAAAGCAGTAAAATATGGACAATGAGGAGGACCTGGTGAGCTGAGCCACATCCACGTATGCATGAGGCATGAATCAATATTTATTGCACATAAAGGAGCAATTTCTCCCCCATGAATGATTAAACTTCCCAAAAGAAGGCTGCGGTCGGGCCGTATTATCGCGTTCTTATTCAAACTGATAAATAAGGAATTACACCGGCGGGCGCGCGGATGCGGCGTCGTACGTGAGCGAATGTTTACAAAGTGCAGGTTATTATTATCGTCATATCGCATTTCCTCAATCGCAGTTTGCCTCTGAATATTTCATGCTCCTGCAAAGCATGCTGGGTGTGACAGCGGCGGCGAGAGAGCGTATTTGCCGAGTGATTACTTCTCTTTGTCGAGCAGAAGTTACAGCTGATTTTTCTGAAATTATAAATCGCTCACAGCCGAACATGTTGACTCGTTTATTCATTCGAAGATCATAAATCAGCTTTCTATTGTTTCAACTTCCACGCCGGAGGAAAGCGTTAAAAGATGATGGATGGAGCTCCAACAGTCAGACCCGTCTGAAGGAACGACCGCTGCAGATGTTTGATACCGTTGAATGAGTTTGAGTCAGGATGTGCAAACATATATAATAATAATATATGCAGAGACAAGAGGACGGACGTCGTGTTGAGGACTCGCATGTCAGAAGGTCCTTGTTCTACCTGTTCAGTTCATTTGAAGGCCTCGCCCCATTAGAAGGTGAGTCCCGTTCACTCAGTGGGCGTGGCTACGAGTTTTGACAGATAAACGTGACTTTCATCAACGTGCTTCACGCCGTTGGAACGTCATTTTACAGAAACCACGTAGAGTTCATTGAGCTTCACCAGCGTGGTGAACGATGGTGAGTCCGTTCTTTCATCTTTTAACCCTCCGTTTGTCCGTGAGGACACGCCTCCTGTGTGGACAGGATGAGAGCCGCCTGTGAAAGTGATGTTATTTAACATCCTGTCAGCAACACTTGTCTGTATCTGTAGAACACCTTATTCTAACTCAACAGTTTGCGTCTCCGTTTCAAAATAAAGGTCAGAATCCCTTCACTTGTTAAAACGGGGCTTTTATTCTGAAATATTAGCGGGACAGTGTTGTGGAAAATGAGGAGACCTGCACGGCACTTCTTAAACGTTTCTTCTGTCTGAAATGAATCTAACAGACATTTAAAATGAACCCGTGTGGTTGTTCAGTCCAGTGAGGCTGACCTGCTGGAGGAGCAGAGATCTTCACAGTGGGTGGTGTTTATTGAGGCTGACGCGTATTGAAATAGAAGATCATCTGTTCTGTGAGATGAATAACTTGAAACACTCCAGAGAACCGTCCGTGTGCTCGGTGTGAGGCAGGTATTCAGTGGACTGACGGGAGTCCGTGTGAGCGAGGCCTCGTGGACGTTAAATCAAAAAAGAGCTGATGGTGCTTAATTCCCCTTTGGGGGAAAAAGAAATCCCCTAATGATGCAATCATGCAGGAGTCTGCCTCCCGCCAATCACCTGTCACATTATGAAAAGCTCTGTTTGTGGGTTTAATCTCGCTGAATGCCATTCAACAATTTTCTATGCAGAACATTAGAGCGTAAGATGAATTAATCAGAGGGAGAAGAAATCAATCCAGCCCTGACATTTCCAACCGCGCCGCACGAGTCCTCTCTCTCTCTCTCACACACACACACACACACACACACACACACACACACACACAAAGCGTCGTTCATTCCAGCTGATTTGATTACGATCCACAGACTGGATGCAGACGCTGCAGGACTGTGCAGCAGTGAAGTGGGCGATGCTGCATTCACAGACCTGAGGAGCATCATCATCAGCACCCAAGTCAAAAGATGAAAACCTGTCGACATAAAAAAAGTCACCTGCAAATCTCCAGCTGTATGTCATTATATGTTGAAGATAAAGATGATTCATCAGTTTATTATTCTGAATAAATTAATAAAGCGTGTCAATATGTCAAGTGATCTTTCGTCCAGCAGACCGCTGTCTGTTCCTCAGGTGACGCTAGAAGTCAAGGTTGATTTATCTGTCAGGTAACTCGTGTACTTCAGTAACAGCACTCAGTCATTTTAATTCAAAACAACGTGGAGGTTTATTTTGAAAAGACTGTATTCATGTAACCACAGGAAATTAACTCGTGTTGGACTTTAGGAAATAGACGGAGCCTTTAGGAAATAGACGGAGCCTTTAGGAAATAGACGGAGCCTTTATGAAATAGACGGAGCCTTTAGGAAATAGACGCAGTCTTTAGGAAATAGATGGAGCCTTTAGGAAATAGACGCAGCCTTTAGGAAATAGATGGAGCCTTTAGGAAATAGATGCAGCCTTTAGGAAATAGACGGAGCCTTTATGAAATAGACGGAGCCTTTATGAAATAGACGGAGCCTTTATGAAATAGACGGAGCCTTTAGGAAATAGACGCAGCCTTTATGAAATAGACGCAGCCTTTAGGAAATAGACGGAGCCTTTAGGAAATAGACGCAGCCTTTATGAAATAATTAGTGACAGAGCCATCCGTCTAGTTTTATTTCCTGTATCACATTGAAGCGTATCATCACACTCATACCATCACCATTTAACGTCTGAGAGATTTCATGTTTGTTTGTCATTTGTCAGTGTAACGCATGCTCAGGTCCATGTTAGCTTAGCCGTTAGCCACCTGACGACCCGTTGTTTCCTTTGATAATCGAGCATGCGGCTCTTTTAAAGAAAACCTGATGTCCTTGTCGAGATGACGTCAAAGTGATATTCATCATTAAGTGAATTTAAATATTCATTCACTTCTTCATCTTTCTTCTGTAGCGTCTCTGACTTCTTTAGATATGGAACATGACTGATCTCCTGCTTTTAGTGCGTCCCTGATGGATGTGTGTACATGTAGCGCAGCAGTATGAGCTCACACTGGTGATGGATGGCGGCCTGAAGAGCAAAGAGCATGAGACTGTGTACACCAGGACTCCGCACGTCTCCATCCATCTCCTGTTAATGCAGCAGCCGCTGCGCTGAGGCTCTGGGACACTTTGTTGACGTCCCAATGAATCCTGGGTGATTTTTCACGTCGAGTCACGGAGTTCAAGCCCCGCATGTACTCCACAAACATCTCCATCTTGATCTTCTGTTCCTTTCTTCCCTTTATATTTACTGTGCTCATTCTTAGTTCGCTCTTTTCCTTTCTTTCCTTTCCCTCCTTCTTTTATTACGGTATTCCCTTCCGTCTCTTTAGGCTTTTCTCAATCCACCATCTTGTCTGCTCTGGTGAAACGTCAATCACGTCCCAAGTGATGCTCCGATTGGAAATTTAGCCGAGTACGGTTGAGAGGCCCTGACGTTTCATGCAGGGTGCTTTTGGGACCTGCCTCGTATGAATCTGAAGCTGATTTATCAAAAGTAATGGAAACTTGGAAAACGGCAGATTCCCACCGGTCTGTCTCGCCGATAGCTTCGGTTAGCTTCCTGCTAGCTGGTCAACGTCCTTGGTGGTTCACCAGTCGCTCTGATGTGTGAACTCAAGATGTATTTCCTTTTGTTGCACATTAGACAGTCTGACGGTATTAATGTTTGTGTTTTTATTGGACCGTTACAAATTTTAAGCCAAGCTAACGCTAACCCTTAGCGTCAGATCCAAACAGTGTCACTTAGCGTGCCGTACTCGGTGTGGTCTGTACCGACTGCATGTATTCATACGTGCGTGAATGTGCTGCATTAACAGTGAGTTCTCCTGCTGGATATCTGGGATGCGTCTTTAAAGAGTCCACACGGAGCACTCGAGTGAACGTGCTTCAGATCAGGAGCTCCAAAGACGCTGGGCGAGAGTGAAACCGGTGTTAAAGTTGTGTAGGGGGAACGAGGAACTACTTTGTGAACAAAGTAGTTCCTCGTTCCCCCACCTCCCTTCCAACATGCTGCCGTCATGTCGGTGGGATTCGTGGGCATGCATGAACATTTAATGCCACAACACATAAATAATGTACATTTTGGAGACATTTGGGCGAAGCTGGAAGCGCTGCAGAAGTGACGCTTGATGAAGACAGTAACAGTGAGAGCCAGGCAGCAGTAAACACGTCCCCCCCCCCCCCTCCCCTGTCTGGGCCAATCACTGACAAATATGACTTCTTGTTTTGAGCTTGTAGCTGGTGTCCCCCACTGGGCCAATCAGAGTCGTTTTAGAAGCTGGAACGCTGCTAAAATGAGAAGCATCAACTCCCAGAGTTTTGTCAAAACCGGATCTCTGGAACGCTGCAAGAAATGTCTTCAGGATCAGATTCTGTCATCTCAACATGTCGATTCGTCCAAAACAGAGTCCTAAAAAAAAACAAATCTTCTATGACTAAAAACCTGTTTGTTGAGGGAAACCGTTTCCTGTTCAGCCTGTTGGTAGAGACGAGGAGCGTCGGCATCAGGAGACGACACAGAACGAGATAACAGCACCGCAATGAAGGAAAATGAAAGTTTTTAATCCGATCAGTGTCCGTGAGACAGAGTGCGTGACAGACGGACAAACAAGGCTGAACGTGTTTGTCTTTCAACCAATTTCATCATGACGCCAGAAACCCGCCGAGGTTCTGCTGCGTGCTTCAGAGAGCTTCGTCTGCTGCTGGAGGCGGAGCACAACCGAACGGCAATACCAACGCCACTCAGGCTTTCTGTTTCTGAATTATACGGCATCATGTAGCGCTGCAAGGTAACGTCAAGTAAACACAACACAGACATCACACTGAGGGGTTCTGTCGCCTAAAGATGAGTTTATACCGGCTGTAGTGAAGCCGTTTCTTCATAACACGTCGATATATAAATATATATATATATATAACCAGCAGCCACTTCTGTGGAACCAAACTCCACCTGTTGCTTCAAGTTGCAGCAAAGAGGATGAAGAGGCCGTTCTCGTGGAGCGGCCTCGGGGCTAATAGAGCGTCTTTCTCCTTTAAACAAGCGGTGTGAAAGGTCGCCGGCCGGCGGCTGTAATGGATCAGATGGTGGCTCCTCCTCAGCGTGAAGGTTAGCTGATGCTGACATTTGTTAGGATCATTTCCATGCGAGGATTAAAGCGGTACAGTGACATTTTACATCCGCCTGAGTGATTCCACCCCGACATGCTCCGAGTACACAACGGGAGGAATGTTCCAATTTATGACCCCGCTGCGATGAAGACTTACCTGCCACGACACAGGAACATGTGTGGATTCAGTGTCACGGAGAAGCTCGTTCAGCTGGTAACGAGGTGTTCTGTTGGTGTACAGGGACACAAAGGATCCGCTGGTTTTGTGTCACTCAGCACAAAATAACACCAATGGAATGTCAATTAGGAGTGTTGTTCATGGTGGACACACAAATTAAACCGTCTGAGCAAGTGGCGTACTTTATAATATCCCAAAATATGATTATTAATGTGGAGGAGTCCAACAAACAGGAACTGCGTTGTGGTTTCATGGCAGTTTTTGACAGTTTTCTTAATTTGAATTACGTTGCTAGGTAATTAACGATGTGACATCACAGATGATGTCGTCGTGTCACTCAAAGTCAAAGAATTGTGATATTTTTTTGTGATTCTCTGTCTTTTCATCCGCGCCATTATGAGGTAAATGTGTCCAACGCTGTACTTTAAAGATACCGTGTTCCAGCCGGTACTTTGTGAGTGATTGTGTCTTTAGTCGTGATGGAGAAAAGGCTGTCTGGAAGTGTGTGTGTGTGTGTGTGTGTGTGTGTGTGTGTGTGTGGGGGGGACACACAAAGTAAAAACACAGAAATGTGTTCTTCACTATCTGGGACTTTTAAAAGCTGCTGTTGTTGAAAGAGAGCAGAGGAGCGCCGGTATCTCCCCTCCTGCACACCGACACCAGCAGAGCGGGGGTGTTTCTGCATGATGAACTGCATGTGTCCGTCTCCACAGGGAGGACGAGGAGGAGGAGGAGGAGGAAGGAGGGGGGGGGTGTTCTCCTCATCCAGAAATAATCCAATTCCACGGGAGGATGAACCAAACCTCCACCCTGCTGCTCTCAACTTCACCACCATGAAAAGAGCTTTAGAGTCAGAGGTTGCCGAAGAAAGAGCCCTCCGTGTGTGTGTGTGTGTGTGTGTGTGTGTGTGTGTGTGTGTGTGAGAGTGTGTGTGAGTGTGAATGTGTGAGTGTGTGTGAGTGTGAATGTGTGAGTGTGTGTGTGTGTGTGTGTGTGTGTGTGTGTGTGTGTGTGTGTGTGTGAATGTGTGAATGTGTGAATGTGTGAGTGTGTGTGTGTGTGTGTGTGTGTGTGTGTGATACCAAAAGCAGGAAATTCCCCCCCGCGTGGATTTACCTCACAGGCCCTGTTTTAAAGGACAGACGGGATGCTGGGACAGTTAGTGTTCTTATTGGTATTCTCTCACACACACACACACACACACACACACACACACACACACACTGATGCAGCAGCTTGTTATGACTCAATAAAATGAGTATTTTATTTGAGTCCACGCTGCCTGCTCTGTTCTATGCTCTGAATAAGCAGGAATCAGACTCCATGCAGCGTTCACGCTGAAGAACATTCAATGTGATTTACTGAGGAGTCCAAACACGTCACACATGATCACATGCGGTTGACATTCACCACTGTCACCCTGTTGATCATGGAGACGCTCCTCCGTCACTCAGAGAGAACACCTTCAGTTACCTGCATTCAGTCAATCAGACAGGACAGTCCCCACTGTGACGGGCTGTGGGTCATTGTTTGGACTGAGTGTCTCTTTTGGTAAATCAATTCACAGTTAATTGATTAATAGTTAATTGATCTCTTCGTCAGGTGTGTCGACTGTAGAACGGTTCCTGTGACGACATCCAGCCGGAGAAAATGAAGAGTGACTCTTCTTCTTTAAACATTTCATGTATTAAATATGCAAATGACCACAGAGTAGAACAACAGTAAGACAAGAACAACAGAAAGGGTCCATCTAGAAACAAGTCTGTTTTCTATATTTCTATATTCTATATTCATATTGTGCACAAATGAAATGATGTGTCCTGTTGACCTCCTTTAACTGTGTCCTGCTCCACACATGCCCACCAGGCAGCCTGTGTTTTGCTTCACTTTGCTGCAGTTTGGGTCAGACTGTTGTTGATGTTCTCCCTGCAGTCAAAACCCCAAAGCACAACTTGGAAACGGTCCGAGACAAAAGCTCCTGCAAAGCGGTCACGGTACCGTTGTTCGGTCCCGTGACCGCGTATAAATGCACCAGAGTTTAAATGTAGGCTGGAGGAAGACGACTGAAACACACTGTGATGAAGGAAAGTGTTCTTTAAATTTCACTACACCTCAAAGTTCCAAAAAGTCAAACTCCCCCCCCCCCCCCCATGTGTCACCTTAGCAGTTTTTCAAGGTGGCTGAGTTCAGGTTAAACGTTAAAAACAGCACAACAAACGTCCTCGTTACTGCAGCTAATTAGCAGGTTCCCCTTAAAAAGAAGAGGCTGGTATTGAATGAGACGAGCGGCTGCCTGCGGGCCTGTCGTCGGGGGTGATGGATGGATGACACCGACTCCCTGCGGCAATGGCAGACACTGAGCTGTGGGGGGGGGGGGGGACAGCCGGATGGTAAACAGGTCTGTAGGACGGCGATGGCCTCTGGTTCTGCTGCCGAATGTCCCCGCTGAGTCGGGTATATGGAGCACAGAGCGTCGGGAACAGCTCTGCTGCTTTCACCGTCGGTGCCGGGGGGCTGCGTCGCTGTTTGAAGGTGCGACGTGCAACTTCCACCACTAAACATCACCGGGTATCAAGGGTGTGAGGGCTTCACTCCAAAATGTGAAATAAAATCCGATAATCGGAGTGGATTTCTACATTGTGTTCACGTCTTTCTACGGTCTGATCGAGTGGAAGCGTTCTCCCCCGAGGCCTTCTCTTGTCAACGAGGAACCAGTTCTGTTCATATTCCGTCCATGTCGGCGACGCTCGTCTCCGTCGGGGCTTCGCTCGTATTCCTCGGCGCGTTGCGGCCTCCATCAGTCACACGGCAGCGCAGCGTGAACAATGTTCCCCGTGTGCACGACGCAAACAAAAAGGGTTCCGCTCATAAACACGTTGCTCCGCGGCAATACAAGTGATCAAAGGCTCCGCGTGGAACCTTTAAAGTCCATTTGTCTCTGCAGCACATTTCTCACGACGTCTCGTCTCTCTCTGACTGAGGCACTTTGAGAGAGCAGAAAGTCTCCAGCTGAGCTGCTGTGTGTGTGAGGAACAAACAAAGAGGTGATTATGAGGACGTCTTTGTACCAACTAGCTCACACATCTGTGATCCACAACGGGACTCTTAATGCTCTTTATAGGTTAAAACAGCACCATTAAAACACATTAAGAAAGAAACGTTCTCATGGTAGAAACACAAATATCAACACAATAATCAACAAAGCCAGACTTCTGAAGCGTCTCCTGTGAGCTATGCAGTGAAGCGGCGCCTGGTGGAAACGTATTGATATATTATGTAAGAGACAGATGTTGATTAACTCCCCTACTGGGTCAGAGCCGTTGATTGGCTTCATGTCTTCCTGTTAAAAATCTTCAGCCGTTAAAATGAATAAAAAAGGATTTGCCCTAATAACCCTAACCCTTTGAAACTGTGTGTTCTCTGTTTAACCAACACCCTGTGAACCCCTCCTCAAGAAGCTCTGATTGGCTCAGCAGTTTCTCCAACCAGGTAAACCGTCAATGACGACAAAAGAGTCCCGGTGCTCGAAGCAGAGGCTGTTGCTGCTGCAGCACGATGTAATATCATCCGGCAATCAATGCGCGCAATCAAATATGTACAAGTACACTCTCCTGGTGGATTAGGCTGCTTTCAGCTACTGTGTGTTCGTAGCGTTTAGCTCGCAGTCGATGTGATGGATCACTGTTAACTTCCCGTTCAGCCTTCAAAGTCATTGATGAATTACTTAAACCCCACAGAAACATGCCACCTTGCATGTATAAGCTGTAGTACCATGTTGGCCTTATTGTTTGTGTGGATCCTTTAAAGTGAACAAAGACGTGAAGCTGAATGTGTTCTCACAGCACCGACCCGATGCCATTCTAAAACAAAGTGTCTGTTTGTGGTTTGAGTCTTCTTCTTTGTTGGTGTGAGCGGGTCGTGTAAATGTGCCACATTTGCATATCAATTCACCCAAAAGCTCATTTAGCTCGTCTGCCTCTCCTCTCGGTTGATTACGTGGCGCTCTCACTTCAACAGAAAGGCCTAATTTGCTCTCTTTCACGTCCAATCGAGAGGCTGTTTGTTTAATGTTCAGAGAGAGAGAGAGACGCTCCACCGCCGCTCGGCTTCATCAAAGTCTTCTGCGTCTCCGCCGCGAGAGTGCACAGGCGACGACTCAAATTACCCCTCCGCTCAGGAAACACGGCAGGACTTGTTTCCCCCAACACCAGGGCCACCGAGGCCCCGGTTTGAACGAGCAGCCTTTAAAAATGATTGCTTTTATGCTAAAGGCCTCTAAACGGCGCGATGGGCAAACGGCGATCGTCTGCTCTGGTCTGAAGCTCGGGGCAAGGCATCAATAAACAATGAGGGCTAGATGTGAGGAAGCTGAGCGGCTGGAGGAGCTCTTCATTAGTTGTCACAGCAGCAGCCTTCACTTCCCTCTTTTATCTCAGATGAGTCACTCTCCATCTCTGGGTGTTTCACTCCGACGGGTCGGCCGAGTTATCCTCCTAACCCTCCCCCTCTCTCTGCCTTTCATGTTTTGAATCCACACTCTTGTTCTCTATGTGTCACCTCCAGTCATTCTCTGGCTTTTTCTTTTTTTCTCAACCAACTCTCCCTCTCAATTAAACCTCCTTCTCCTCCTCCTCCTCCTCGTCTTTTTCTCCAGGCCCCGGCACAAAATCAAATGAGCAAAAGTGTAGGAGAATTAAATCCAAATGTGTCTCGCATATTATCCCAGACACATGAGAGCTGAGTGGAGATGACCTGCTGGAGCCAATTAAAAGGCAAAGAGTCGTCTCCCTTGATGTGCACTATCACTGATGTGCCATCTTACCTTCAGCCTGTGTGATATTGGCTGTTTGATGGGACAATTGAGCTGATCTTTGTCATGTTGGAGGTAAGATGTGATGAGTCCAAGTGAGCCAAGTACATGTCCTACATAATGTTCTCATCAGAACATTTTGTCATGGATAACTGATACTTCTAATCAAATCAAAGTAATCAAAAACACCTAAAGTTGGTCAGATTTATGTAATTATTTTACAGACTGAAGCCTAATGCTCCTCAGACGCTGGCTGCATTTAAATGTTGTTGAGTCTGAAGTACCTACTGTCCCTTTAGAAGACCTCTCATTCTACTGCAGCAGGGTCTGACAGTCTGCCCCTCTCAGTCCTGGTTCTGGTTCTCCCGTGCCTCCCTTCCCTTCAGCGGGTCCAGCAATACGTCCTGGGTCTCCAGCAGAGAGGAGAAGCTCTGCTTCTGGAGGAGGAGGAGACACTGCTGCTGCTCTCGGAAGCTGAGCTCTGCTCCTCCCTCTGGAGCAGGTCCAAGACTGCAGTGAAGCCGGATCTGGGTCTGTCCACGGTGGACCGGTTGTTGCCAGAGGCCCCGATGGAGTCTGAGCTAAAGGAGTTTCTGGTGAACCTGCATGATGTTCGTCAAGTCAGCAGAATGGCCTTGCACTTGAGGTCCCTTGTTGATTTGATGAATTGGGGATGTAGACGACTCTTGAGATGCACTTACATGCAACACATTTGTCTTCAGCCCGAAGCTTTGACCTGACTGAGTGACTTTGAAATGTACAACAAGGTATCGTCTGCATAGTGGGACATACATTTCAATATTTAGAAATATTACTTATAACACTTTTATAATTTGATCTCTCGTGTCGCGGCTTCGTCATCATCACACTGAGGTTTCTGTTCAAGCACTTTATCACCACTAAACACAGAGAGACACCTGGCTGGTATCCATCCACAGATAGATACGTACAGCATCAACACACATTTAGTCTCTATTCAAATGATCACATCACTTTAAATTAAATACATTCTAGATGCCTTTTTATAGATTTCTTTGCTATTGATACTTTGATTTCTGAATTGACTCGGCACAAAGCTTGCACTATTTGAATTATTGAACAAACTGGACGTGTCGGTGCAACACAGATGTCCGGAGGCTGGTTCAATGTGACGTAAAGCATCAGGTTTCACTGTGTTTGTGTCGGGGTCACACCACAAGTGCTCTGTTGTGAACGTGTGCAGCTGGTTCTGGGCTGAGCGGCATGAATTATCATCCCAGTCCGCTCAACAACCTGTCAGCGGACACACCTCCGGGCCCAGTTTGAAGGGATCCACTCTGTATGATAACTTAATGCAGATGAGCTTGTTTTATGAACCAGTTCCAGCTTGTTTTCACTGTGACAGAGTGGAAATAGAAATAAAAAGGATGAGGAGGAAGAGATCCAGACAAGCTGAAGAAAAACAACTAAAGAGGTCAAAAAATCCCCCCCACCACCCCCACACACATGACTGAAGCAGCAATCAGACATTCAGCAGCTCACATGATTAAATTATGAAAGCCTGCACTAGTAGGTGGGCATGTTCAAAGCTATTTCATCATTTACTTTTTAAAATTTTGCTTCCCGGGGTATTCACATAAACATAAAACCCTACAAGTGAATGGAAAAATAGATCAAAGTTGGTTTCCAGTCGATCTCCCAACTGTGTAATTCATGTACCTGCAACTTTTTTTAATCACCATCCTCATCTGTTATTAATACCATAGCCATAAAAATCATGGTCATTATCATTACTGTCGTCGTGTCAGAGCAGCCTTCACATTCACGACCAACTGCACGCCGCCACCGCTGCTGCCAATAAAGCAGCGAGACATCAGGACGGGGGGCTTGTATCTGTGAAGACATGGACATCTGGCTCAGTTTCAGAGCTCGTCCTCGGCAGCAGAGCCGGGGAGGGGAAATCTCCCGTGACAATACATCAGTGGAAGATCCTCGGCAGCCATATGCTGCCTTTAAAGGCTGCCTCTTTTCCCCACTTTGCATCACGATGGGGATGTTTAAAGAGGGCTGGCAGGGTACTTAAAGCGCTCATTAACAGCGGCACGTCCAACATGTTTGGGAAGGACCTGTATTTCCACACCGGGACCTTAACTGAATAACCCCCCCCCCCCCCCCACCACCTCTTCTTCACTCCCTCCTCCTCTTCCCAAACTGCTGACCGCAGACTCCCTCGTCGTTTCTTTTTCTCCTCTCTGACATTTTGAAGAGTGTCGCCACCGTTAACTGGCGGCCGCTTTTATGACGAGTGGAGGAAAAAAAAAAGACGCCACATCTGCAGAAAAACGACGAGAGACAATCCTCATTAGTGTCTGGATGAGTGCCAACATTAAATGAAAGGAGGAGGAGGAGTATGGCAGCGAGGGCAAAGCAATCAGATGGCACCTTTTTCTCTTGATGTTGATGGATGGCGAGCAAGAGGCGGTTGTTCCGGTAACACTCGCCCCCTCGGGGGTTCTCCCTCTGTGGCTGCCGATACAAAAGTTTGACTGCACTTCAGAGATGTTGTAGGATGAGGCTGGAGGATGACAGATGTTGACAAGTCGAGAGATTGATCCTTCAGGGCCGACAGCTGAGCACAGTCATGTGACCCGACCGCTGAGCTGCTCGTGGCGAGGCCCGAGGATGGTGACGTCCGTGGGTCCGTCCGGAGCAGGACAACCTCCACAGCTTCATGGAGTACGGTTATTTATGGTCCCCAGAGGATGGTTCCTAGCATATTCAGTCGCTCTTTGACCCTTCTTCAATTTAACATTAACATTACCGACAACCAGCACCAAATCAAGATGCATAATCGTTTGATTGATCAGATAATTACTGTACCAATATTTTGCCAATTTAGGATTTAGAAGAACGAAGGCTTCTTTTGTTGAATGAAAAACTCTTTTTTATTCTCAGAGACAGATATTGGTAAATGTAGCGTTTTTGTCAGGTATTGCGAGTATGAAACTATTTAAATCAATACACAACCAGAGCAGCGCGCCACAAACCTTTCTGATGGCATTCATGATCCCTGTGGGATGAACCTGGAGGACGGTCCTTTACCGTGGCTCTACTCTTAAGCCAAAAGACAGGATATTGCATCATCTGTTGTTGAACACAGCGTAATCCTTTTACTGACCCAATGACCCTCCCCTGGTGCCTTTAGAGTGTAACACATAACCTTAGTCAGATCTGCAGGCCCACATCCCCCATCCCAGTCAGATGGTAGATATAGATATAAAAAACACGGGATTTATCTGCACCATGTAGTGTGAAACAAAGGTCAAACCACTCAGTCATTGGGTGACGGAGGAGGGGGGGGCGGGCGTCAAGGTTGAAGTGAGCCTGAGATGCAACACTAAACATCCACAGCCTCCAGTTCCCCCTCAGCACAACGAAAACCACATTAATGAAAACCCAGACAGCCGGTTTCCATAAAGCCGCCTCGTGCTGCAGAAGTGAACGTGATGGGAACTCATGTGACGGTGGCTCCCAAACCAAAACCCGAAACGATGCACAATCTATCTGCTGGGATCTGTAAACGGCCAGCAAACGGATTTCACCACACTGTTGAGATATTTAGCTTCGGATGGAAATTGTTCTCCTCAGTCTTGAGCGGCTCTATGCTCCAATAGTGCAAGTCATTTATTTAGGAAGTTAGACACGCTGGGTGGATTTATATTTGTGCATTAGGAGGTTGGCTTTGCCGTAGCTTATGTCCATCACCACAAAGGTACGATGCATCTTCCTCTCCGACACGTTCTCACTCCCAACACCAACGCTAGATCAGCCGCCCAACTGACTACGACGCCCTTTGTACCTTTTCCTTTTCGGTTTTGGACGGCGTGTTGGTCTCTTTTCAAAATAAACTGCCAATGTAGGTTTACTCAACTAATCTGCTTGGTTAAGTTAAGGGAACGATCGTGGTTTGGGTGACAATACGTATTTATGTCACGTAGATTGAGTTATTTTGTTAGCTACGTTAAATAAATGTACGGTAAAATAGGTCAACTGAAAAGTCAGTTTTTTGCACCCCACCTCCTCCCTACGTTTACTTTTTTCACTCTTCATACTCTTTCGGTTTTTCGGAGCAACTCATACAGCGTCTGTATTTGACAAGTTGGGAATGAGACCTGTCCAATACAGCAGCTTCTGAAAGTCTCATGTTTTCTCCATTTCTGTAAGTGGTGATTGTCGATAGCGACGACCCCATCCAGCAAGCAAAGTAAAGGCTCTCAGTGAAGCAATCTGCACTGTAAACCCTCTGACCACTGCTGCTGCCGCTCCATCACAGCGAATGAAAGAACATACATTGATTATACAGCAACAACCTTCCATTCAGTAAAGAGGCCGTTGCTTCCCCTCAAAGAGTACGAGCACATCTATTGCAGGAAAGAAGACGTGCAGCACAATACGGCCTGATGGTATTAATACGGTGGGTCAAATCAGACGCTGAAGACTGAATAGAAATCAATACTTTAACTATCTCTGTTAACGTCTTTCATCACGTATATATTATACTCAAGTTTATTTGTCTGAGTTTCGATCTCAAAGCGAACCAGATCCACCAGCGTTCTGAAAAGAACTGAAGACATCAACATGCATTTGAGACATTAGACGTTGATAACCAGTAGAATGGGTTTATATGAAGGTAGATTCAGCTCTATCTCTCCAGAGACCATGTACCAACGGTTGCTCATATGAGAAGAATCTAGCAGGTAGAACTGGTTCAACCGCAGACCTTTTGACCCCAAAAAACCACATCATCACTGGAAATAGACACCGACAGACTTTCTCCATACAAACCCGGTGGATCTACCAAAACTCACAGCGCGTTTGGCTCAAAGGAGCAGTGGCAGAGATTTAATGGAGGCAAAACAGAGTTCAGTTCATCATTTTAATGCCGAAGCTCCGTCGCCTTTTGTAGTAAAAAAAAAGGATTTAAGTACTGCGGTTCAATACGCTGGTGCAAAAATGTGCAATTTCTCATGAAAAATGAATTCCCAACACTCCACTGAAGTCTTTTCAGTTTCCATTCGACTCTGGCCATCTCGTTCTGTGGTAAATAGCCTGCCCCGGTGCTTTCTGGACCAAAACACTTTGCTCTCCCATCGACTCGGCCTCTTCTCTTTTCTCCTCCAATTCTATAACCTCCACTCGCTCTCCCCTCTCCGCTTCCCGTCCTCTCCATCCCATCAATTGGAAATCTCTCAGCATCACACCTCAGACACCCAATCCCGGGCAGACAACTCCACCGAGTATTAAACAAACATAAGCAGAGAATGGAGTGGCTGCTGCGGAGGTAGATGGTCGGGGTGATAGGATTGCCAGACAGAAGGAGCGGAGAATCACAAGTGCTCTGAATCGTAGGTCTGAAGCTGCCAGAGAAATAAAACAAAAAGAGCTCAACGTGATGACACTGAAGCAACGAGACATCTCGCAGTGTGAACAAAATAATGGCTGCTGCAGAAATAGAAAACAAAAAAGAGTGAGAGGAGGGGAAGGACGGGACGGCTCCTCTGATCCGTTTAACTTCAGCGAAATTGGAATTACTAAATCATGAAAAGAATTAACTGAAAACATTCCCCCTCTGTTGCCGGATGATGAAAATGTTTCAGTGACTTGACATCATCGTTGTTAAGCCGGTGTAGTTCCCTCGCGGTTCGGCGGGTTTACCTTCAGACGGGCTCGGCCGGACGATCGACACGGGAGAATTTCTGCAGAGGCCCGAGATATCAAAGGCGGGCCCGGGTGTAAATAATGGAGATTTAAAAGTCTAAAATGTTCTCCGCCGGCGCCCGCCGCATAACGCTCCTTCATTACCCGAGCTGGATTTATTTTCCAAGAGGTCTTGTTGAGTTTCTGTTGATGAAATTGTTCTCACAAGAGGGCAAACTGAGGCGGACGTGCTGCTTTTAACCACATGCTGCTAACCTCCACCCAGGAGAGTTCCCTCCGCCTGCACCGCCCCCACCCTCTTCTCTGCAGCATGTCAGCATCACTGGTTCCTGTTTGAGTGGAGCAGCCGCTCCCCTCGACGGTCAGGACAACTGGACGCTAAACAGAAGTCGTTTTTATTCTTCAGATTTGAATGTTTTATTCACTTCTGTTAACGGTCCCAGTGTGTCTGTTGTTTCCCTCCTCATGCATCGACATGTGACGTCAAACAGAAGCTGTTTCCTCATCGAGGTTGAACATCACGTTACTGTTAATCTAATGAGCTCGCTGAGTTAAAAAGCATCATTGTTGTTCATGAAGGTCTGAAATCCTCCTCCAGGTTTTAATTAGTGCTCAGTTTAGCATCGCGCCGGTTACCGGCACACTGAACCTGTAGCATCTGTACTGTTGCTATGGTTACCTACAGCCCAGCGCTGGTTAGACTTCACCTGAATTTAAGGTGTTAAACATGTTGCCACCCCCCCACAGTGAGTCCGTGTTTCACAGTCTCTGAAAACCGCCAGCAAAATCCCTCCTCTCCTTACATCCCTCCTCTCCTTACATCCCTCCTCTCCTTACAACCCTCCTCTCCTTGATACTCGCTGCGTCTATCTCACCGACGTTTCAGACGGAGAGTTACCCAGAGCTGGGTGAGATCTTTGGGGGTGTATTTGAGTGATTCAGGGTCTTCGCTCTTTCTCCAACAGTTGGTATTGGCAGCTGAAGAAGAAGAAGACAAATATGAACTATTAATATCGCACAGTGAAAGTCCTGCATTCAGATGTGAAGTTCAAGTGCAGAGTGAAAGAGAGGCATCATCACCTAACTGTACGTAGACGTACTGGTGTGATGCTGGAGAGTTAAATGAATAATAATTCATCATATTTTCATTGTTATGTATGTGAGTCAAATTTGAATCTGCATTGTCAAATACACGTGAAACTACAATGTTCATCCTCTGAAGTAAAAGTACACAATACGTAGTAAACAGCTTATATATTATGTAAGTGCTTGAGTTATTTCAGGGTCCAATGAGTTAGAATAGTAGCTAATGGGATCCACAGACACACCTTTGTTTTACAGACCAAGTACTTGCCTTACTGATATAAGTACACCAAGGTGGCAAACGGCATTAAAGCCAAACTTCAGGCTTCCAACCCGTTTCCAAGGATGAGAATCAAACAATGGAACAGTGAAGCCAGAGAAAGAATCATATAGCTTCAATAAAACACTGATCTGATACACAATCATATATCAGACACTGACACTGTGAATATCTTCAGGGACAACAAGAGACAATAAATCAAATTCTGCATGAATGAACTTTGTTCTGCTTGTGTTTCTATCCGCGCTTCCTGCAGACCAAACAAGTCTTTGCAGCAATCTGTTGCTCTCCCGATATTGCAGAGCTCCACTGAAGCTCGCTGGGAGAAATGACAGTGAGAGCCTGCTGGGAGATTTTCCGGGCGTATGGGTCCATTTTCTGGTTCAGATCAGGTTAGCGTTGTTGTAAAATTGAGTTCATTTGGGCGTGAAAACTCCGAACATGAGCCCGCGAAGGCAGCACATCCCTCTGCTCGTATATCGAGCGGCTCTCGCCGCCGGCGTCCCGTCTTCTTTCTCTCCTCGTGTTCGGGGGTATCGATTCAAGTCCTCCTCAGCCAGGAGGATATGCAGATCCTAAAAGTGAAGCGTCAAACGTCCTGAAGGTTTTCTGTGTTAATTCATCCACGCTTTCACTCCGGGTTCACACGGGGCCACATTTGGCTTCTCATTATCTTTGGGCTGTGTATACCGCTCTAAATACTTTCTAAGTGCAATCTGTGGCAGGCCGATAAATGTTTTATGAGTTAAACCTCTCTGTTGCTCCCCGTCTCCACTCTGGCTGATATGCATTTGTGCAGAGCTGTCAGAGTCGGGGCACTTAGCTCTCAGTCAGCCTCCTGCTAACACGGCGGTATCTGCTTTAGATACGGCAAATAATGAAAGGGGGACCCGGCCATCTTTCAAAGAGCACTTCAGAACATTTTTTCTCTCTCTCTCTCTGTCTCTCTCTCTCTCTCGGACTCTGCGCTGAATACAATTGCTTCTGGGGGTACAATGACAATGTTCTTCCCCCCGGCGCCGCTGACCTCGCTCGTCTCACATCCACGTTCCAAAGTCACAGCTCATCACTGAGAGACAGAACGAGTCCAGAAACTTCTTCTGCAGCAGCAGCAGCAGGTTCTTTTAGAGATGGACACGTTCCAGTACGAGAGGCATAGAAGTTAATCGAACCGTTGCTAAGCCCCGCCCCTCACTCTTACTCCGTCGAGCTGTCAGAGCTGCGTTGCCACGGAGACCACACTGTCAACTGCAAAAAAACCTGCATGAATATTATCACGTTCTGGATAAACAAAAAAAAAGCAATTTGAGAGAAAAGCAGAAAGAAGAATCTACAATATGTGTTTAGAAGGATATATCCAGGTCAAGTTGTGACTCCGTCTCTTTTGTAGTCCTCTCCTCTTCGTATGACTCGTGTGTTCTTCTGGTGACGGTGCGTCTGGAGGGAGGCTCCTACATGACGTCATTCATGATCCTGAGAACGTTCCTCAGACCGACGTCTTCTCAACACTAGTCGTCCTGCAGTTTGTATCTCTTCACTTCTCTGTGGCGTCTGTTAGCTCGTCTTTAGTTTATCTCTACCTCTCCACACGCTGCATCAACGTAGTGATGAAGACTCCTCCACACGCTGCATCAACGTAGTGATGAAGACTCCTCCACACGCTGCATCAACGTAGTGATGAAGACTCCTCCACACGCTGCATCAACGTAGTGATGAAGACTCCTCCACACGCTGCATCAACGTAGTGATGAAGACTCCTCCACACGCTGCATCAACTTAGTGATGAAGACTCCTCCACACGCTGCATCAACTTAGTGATGAAGACTCCTCCACACGCTGCATCAACGTAGTGATGAAGACCCCTCCACACGCTGCATCAACGTAGTGATGAAGACCCCTCCACACGCTGCATCAACGTAGTGATGAAGACTCCTCCACACGCTGCATCAACGTAGTGATGAAGACTACGTTGACTCCTAATAGCGCGGTAACGTGCCCAGCCTTATACATACAGAGGTTTGGATTGTTCAGACCATCACACCTAACCATGCCGCCACGTACATGTGTTACACTTTACAGCCGTCGGTGTCTTTTAATTTAATCTCCACTCACATCACGTCTGCATTGATTCAACAGTTTTATCATCATTATGAGATAAAACAGCACAGACCGTTAAAAATCAATCTGAACTGCATCAACACTAAAGTAAGTAACCTGTGTACGAAATGAATTCAGACTTCATGCTCAAACTAGAAGTGAAGATGATTGGCCGATTTAAGAAAATAAGACTTTATGACGGAATAAATGGATTGTTAAGATGGAGATTTTTTGGGAGTGCGCTCCTCCTCCTCCTCCTCCTCTTTCGATCATCCTCTATCAGTGCATCGAGCCTCGCACAAATCACAGAAAAGGGACCCACTGCTGTTTAATTTCAACCTGCGATCAATCTCCAATCAGCAGCACTATATAGGTAATCACCCAAAATCTTCTGAAGGAGAAGAAAGCCAATTTTCCCGGCCTCTATATATATCAGTGAGCGGGATCCCCTCATTGATTGCTGTGTGAATACGGGCCTGGAGCAGCAGCAGCAGCACGGCCGGGCAGACTGTGTTTGTTTATGAGGATCAGGTATTTTGTGCAGCAGATGGCAGCCAGAGGGGCTCAATTTCACATCAGT
This sequence comes from Cebidichthys violaceus, assembly GCF_023349555.1. Classification (NCBI taxonomy): domain Eukaryota; kingdom Metazoa; phylum Chordata; class Actinopteri; order Perciformes; family Stichaeidae; genus Cebidichthys; species Cebidichthys violaceus. The sequence continues at coordinate 954,505 of NW_027176372.1, read as the reverse complement.
GTCCAGGAGAAAGTGTCCAACTGTCATAATCAGTATCGATAGGACAGAGCTGCTTGGCTTATTTTTTTTACAAGCGCCTAATTAGAGGAGAACTCTGACATTCTGGGAAACGCCGATGTTTTGCCGTCCTTTTCTGAATCAGTTGAGAGGATCGATGTGGGTTCCATCGCTCCGTCCAGAGCAGAGATGGCCTCATTGTCCTGTCACTTCTGACAAAGCTCACTCTGACTCATTCAGGGTTTTCAGTAAAGATGTTTACTCGTTTTCACTTTGCGGTGATGGATTAGACTTGAGTACAGTTGTGTGTATTTTCTTTTTCATTGACTGAATGTGTTGTTTTCAATCCACGTTGATGAAGACTCATGAGTCATCTAAAGAGTAATAATGAATGCAGCAGATATCGTCTTTTTTATTCCACGTGTTCTTCTTCCTCGTCAAACCCTGGTGCCTACACTACCCACAATGCAACTGGACCTCTGACATTTGTGTATGTGAGATTGCAATGTGTTCCAGAGATGTTCCTATACCAATTTTAGGTTGCTTGAACGCGTCACAATGTAACTCAATGCAACCTCCGTTAGCATTAGCTGTTAGCTCTGTTATTTAGCCAAGGAGCTAACTTTCACTAGCTGTCCTCCTGCAGATTTAAAACACAGATGTGTTGTTAACAGTGTCACACCATCAAGGAGGGAAACAGGTGTGAAGTACCAGTGTGCACATGTTCAGTAGAGCATGTAAGGGTTTTTGTTCTCGTGTAGCTTCCCAAATAACTTCCAAAGAGTGTGAAGTATATTGTGGCACTGACATTAGCATGTTGGGTACAAACACTCAAGCAATGCTGTTAATTATAAGAGCTAAACCCTGAAGGATGCTTCATTAAAATGAACTAAAACTGTCCTGCACGATGTTCTGCCTGTCTGTCACCGAATATTACTAATAATAATAACATGAAGAAGAGAAAGAGCCCAGAGAGGAAAAGTGAGCATGTGTTCAACCCCAAAAAAACAATCTACTCAGGCAGAATTTAGATGACAATACCTGTTGTTTACATAGAAATGAGATACAACAGAATAAATTACACTCTGCTGGAAGCCCGCTGCGTGAACACGAGGCTCGTACTCTGGCTGTCTCTCCGAGTCGGACTCATTAACCCATCTGAAACTGAAAGCACAGAATCAAGCCCCCTTTGAAACTCTTCCCAAACACACAACAGTGAGCACACAGTAATCTCCCCTCCATGAATTAGAGATGGGCTTATGAACTTATAATGCGAGCAGTGACAGCCGAGCCCCACGGATGGTGTTTCTGTTCCTTAATGAGGGGTTGAATCAGGACTGGACCGTGTACTACGGCGCGCTTGGCATCGCTCTGTGCAGCACAAAGTCTGCAGGAAGAATTGTGTTGGAGCAGGAAAAGAGAAACAACAACAAAAAAAAGTGTTCCGAGTTAGTGTGGAGTCTTTAAGATTCAGAGCGGCTTCAGCGAGGTCAGACCGAGGGCAGGACACGCTCTGCTCCCTTTGTAGAGATGCTCTTTAGCCTCATTAGCTCCTTCCTGTCCGTCTGTTCATCAGAGCTGGTACCGTCACTCATGCTCCCCAGAGGATGAGTCCTCATAGCATTGGCGATGTTCGTCTAGTCGGCCTGGCTCATTGGTCCTTTATCTGACAAATCTGCGCTTACCTTATCTGACAAATAAGGAAGTTTTTACAAATGGGGAACCATCGCGACCCAATGCACAGCAGGCTAAAGATCGTCCGTTTGATAGATGACGTGCATGTGTTATTGAAACAGACAGGATGAACGTTAGCCTCTCCTATCACATTCAATGTTATAAGTCGGCTACAATTATCAGAGCGATTCCAAAATGCGGGCTCCCTCGTGTGGCTCAAAGGTGAACTGCAGCTCCAAATGTTGACATTCTGCTTATTTATTTAACGACCCAAATAAAACGTCCTGCGACCCACCCGTGGGTCCCGACCCAGTGTTTGGGACCGACCGATGTAGATGCTTGTGATTCCAGCGACTCACTGAGCCGCGTGACGACGAATCCACGGCGCTGTCTGTGGTGCTGAAGAAACAGAAACGTTTTCTGAGTCCGTCCTTCTTCCCGAACCACCGACCCGTCAGCGATTATTGCAAACATCTTTCAACATCTGTTTATGGAACATTTCCACAAATACATTAATCAATTGTTCTACTGACAGAACTATCAGATACAACTAAAGAGAAAATGTACGTTTTATCGTAAACTTCTGCTTTTTAATTCTGTTAATTTAATCTATAATAATGTTTCATATTTCGTAAGGTAATCATAATATTCTTTGTATAATCTTGACATGTAAACGTAACTCCAATTATTTATGTAACGTAACAAAAAAATGCAGTATTTGTTCATAATATGATGTATAATATGGCATACAAACTGTAAAGTAGGTCCATCTGTTTGTAGTGGGTTGGGCTTTAGCTGAGCAGGACATGCTTATGTTATGAAATGTATATTCCTCATCTTTGAAGAGGAAGATTAAGCAGTGCAGAGTGGACAGACTCCAGCTGGAGGTCAGATGTTTCCTGACGTTTGAGCTGCTTCCCGTGGGACCGACCACAGCGTCGCTCCTCGTCGCCGTGTTTTCGGCCCGGAGGACTCTCTGCCGGTCAGGCGCTTTTTGTTTGTCGCGTTGTTTTCTCCCGGTAAGCCTCGGGCGCCGCCGTGCCAAGGAAAAGCCCGGTGGGCGGCAGCTGCTGCGCAGATACCGGCCAGCGGCACCGATCCTTCATCTGAGAGAAGAATCCACTGTGAGGGAAATGAGAAGATACAGAGAACACAGACTGTGAGCAGGAAGTCAGAAGGTCCTCCTGCGTCTCCATTAGCCTGAAGAAAGAGGAATGTCACTTTGATTTGTGATTCATGTGAAGTGAACTCTGCTTTGTGTTATTATACACCAGTCAGATATGAATTCAGTAAAAGCATCTTTTAGTGACGGAGAGTGTTTTTATCCTGGTGTAGGTATTCGATGAAGGAAGGCTGCTCTTAATAAAGCGTGTTACTTCATTCTCATGTCCATGAACTTTGTGTGGAATCAATAGACCAGCAGTAAGTGACAGTGAGTGGGAGTCTTAATCCTATTCACACATACGCCTCTTTTCAAAGTAAACACATCTTGGTTCGGTTCAGACGGCTCTGATTCACCCGACCCGAACACAGACCTGCTGGGTGAAAGTCCCGTGTTTTTACACTCACGGCTTTGTGGAATACTCGTCTCTGATTGGTCGGTATGTCGCTATGGTCACAGCGAGCCGGCTATTTGGTTTTTTTTACATAATCTCTGCGTCACGTGACCTCCTCCCATACTCCGTCGTGACAGCGTCCTGCTGTGAGGACCGGCTGACGGTGAGCTTTTACACAAAACATTCATCAAATTCTTGGATGTTTAAAACGCGTGCTGTCGATGTATCGCTCTGCTTTCTTGTTTATAGAATACAATAAATCAACCACAAGGAATTCAAAGTCCTGCTGACTCAGACACACACACACACACACACACACACACACATGCCGGTTCTTCTCTTTTAGCTCCACAAAGCAGAACAAACACGTGGTGATGCTGCTTAAGTCAGAGATCTGAGACTTAAGTCCGGCTTTTATATCTATTTGTACTTATTATAATATCTGTATTTCTATCTATTTGTGTTAACATTTTACTGTTGATCTCTCTGAATTATTTTCCTCTAATTCATCGTGAGCTTGTTTCTGTCGCTTGTAAATAATTTTACAGTTCAAAAGGTGCTTTGTAAATAAAGTTTGATTGATTAATGTGGTTCACGGGGTCTGGTGTGTATCTGGTACCGTGTTCACAGGGTCTGGTGTGTATCTGGTACCGTGTGTTCACAGGGCCTGGTGTGTATCTGGTGCCGTGTTCACGGGGTCTGGTGTGTATCTGGTACCGTGTGTTCACAGGGTCTGGTATGTATCTGGTACCGTGTGTTCACAGGGCCTGGTGTGTATCTGGTGCCGTGTTCACAGGGTCTGGTGTGTATCTGGTACCGTGTGTTCACAGGGCCTGGTGTGTATCTGGTGCCGTGTTCACAGGGTCTGGTGTGTATCTGGTACCGTGTTCACAGGGTCTGGTGTGTATCTGGTACCGTGTGTTCACAGGGTCTGGTGTGTATCTGGTACCGTGTTCACAGGGTCTGGTGTGTATCTGGTACCGTGTTCACAGGGTCTGGTGTGTATCTGGTGCCGTGTTCACAGGGTCTGGTGTGTATCTGGTGAACAGAACCCGTGTGACACCGTGACTTCCACGCCGCCCTGTGTGGAGGAGCGGTCCTGAAGGTGAGCAGGAGGCTTCAGAACGCTCCTCTGACGGCAGCAGGCGCTCGCAGCTCCTAATGCGACAGCCGCTTCAGAGGGAAGAGCGAGGTAATGTGGCGTGCCGGATCCTCCTCGTCTCAAACAGGGCCAGGCAAGGCCTCCCGGGACGGGGGTTTGGTCCCTGCTAATAAAAGGGTAATTAGCTCCTTCCCTTCCTCCCCCCTCTCATCACGGAGCCTCACCCCGAGAGTCTGCCTCCCGTCTAATACCATCATTTCCCCCGACGGATGTCGGGAGCGATGAGAGAGCTGTCGGGGGACGCTGCAGTATTCATGATGGAAATCACTGATGTTCTCAGTAATGATGTGAAAAAGATATACAGCAGAGCTCTCCACAGACCCTTCATTTGTTCAATGTGTCAATCAACACAGGAGCTGCTTCTCTCCTCTCGTGTCAAACACAAGTTTCACTTCAATGAAAGGCTTGATCGGGATGAACAAAGCTGCACCTGAACGCACCGCTGAAGAGCTGCGCGTCAGGTCTGTTGAACACGTCCGGTCAGCTCTCAGGTTAACGTAGACCTGAGACGTCCGGTCAGCTCTCAGGTTAACGTAGACCTGAGACGTCCGGTCAGCTCTCAGGTTAACGTAGACCTGAGACGTCCGGTCAGCTCTCAGGTTAACGTAGACCTGAGACGTCCGGTCAGCTCTCAGGTTAACGTAGACATGAGACGTCCGGTCAGCTCTCAGGTTAACGTAGACCTGAGACGTCCGGTCAGCTCTCAGGTTAACGTAGACCTGAGACGTCCGGTCAGCTCTCAGGTTAACGTATACATGAGACGTCCGGTCAGCTCTCAGGTTAACATAGACCTGAGACGTCCGGTCAGCTCTCAGGTTAACGTATACATGAGACGTCCGGTCTAACGTAGACCTGAGACGTTCCTCGCGTCGCTGTGATGTGTGTGAATGATCTGCTTTTATGCTCACAATATGAACAGAGAAAAGGTTTTAATGTCTGACTGTGCTCTGAAATGGAAAGCATCTCCATCAAAAGATATCAACAAGTAGTGATATATGATCTGATGTGGACTAATGCATTGAGATTTGACTATTCATTACCTGTTGATCACAGATGGTTTTATTATTCATAACTATTGTCGACGTGTGTGTTTAAATATGTTGATGCATGAGAGTGTGTGAACGATGTTCTGTGTGTGTTCGGTTGGGTTTTCTTTGGTCTGTTTCCTGTTTTATTTTGAAGTTCCCTGCCTCGTGTGTCCTGTGTTTGGTTTTACTTCCTTGCCTTTTGCTCCACCCTAATTAGTCTCACCTGTCTCTCATCAGTCACCTGACCTCCTGCTCAGCTGTTCCCACCTCCTCATCAGATGTATGTTCTCCTCCTCTGCTTCCTTCTTCTGCAGTGTGACAAAGGAACACAAAGTGAAGCAGAAGCACACTAAAGTGTGAGCGCTCTCATCTCCAGCAGAGTACTGGTGAACATCTTCTGAAGGAAGCTTCAGCAGGACAGACGTGTTGCTCACTGCTGAATGAAACCACCTCACAACAGGAAGCAACGCACACAAACATCATGTCACACTAAAGGATATGATGTAAGAATATAGTAATACTAAACACAGTGTAAACAGTTCCTCACTGCACCTCAATCTGTCGTGTGTTAGTGATTATTAAAAAGATCATGAAATCAAAATCAACTCGTTCGATGCTGGAATGAGATCTGAAGTGTGAGATGAACATGATGAACGTCTGCTGCTGTTAGCTCTCGCTGTGACGCTCTGATGTGAATGTGCAGAATATGTTGTTTTATTGAAACACAATGTATGAAACGTGTATTTATACTATTAAAATACTAAAAACAGGAAATCTAAATAAACATTCAAAATCAACGTGTGAGCGTTTACAGAACGTGTCATCTGTGTGTTTCTATCTTCCGTTTTTATCATTCAATATTTAGTGTTATTGAGCGTTGAGTTTAAAGATAACGAGACAAATCTCAACCCCAAGTTAAAACAGCAGAATTCATTTTCTATGACAATTCAACAGCTGACCTCTGTCAATATCAGGAAGAAAAGAGTGAAAGTGAAGTCCTCACTAGCTAGCGTAGCGTAGCATAGCTTCATTGATAGCTTTGTTTTCGTGCCATGCACACAACGCGCCCCACCCTCACTGGTTTATAAGACAGCAGCAGTGGACACGGAGGTCATTTTACTCAGGAGTAAATGTCCCCGTAGATAGGACAGTACAAGTGCTAATGCTAGCTAATGCTGTGCTAACGAGCCTCACTCCATTGCACACAGAGGAACCGAACATTCCACAGAGTGAGAACTCCTTTCTGCTGTCTGCCGTCGCGTTGAGTCCTCCGTGATGTTCGTCGCCACAGACAACGAAATAATTGCATGAAAATAGATGTCGGCTGTATAAATGGTGTTACAACTCAAATCTGAGAGATACCAGATGCATTATTATTTTTGTGGCGCTACACTGTGGCCTGAAACAGAGGCAGCAGAGTTACAGAGGGATGGCTGATGCAATTTGGGGGATTTTATCTGGGCATGAGCAGACAAGACGGAGGAAAACAAGATAAATCAGAGGAAGGAAAATGAATTAGAGAGAGAGAGAGGGGGGGAGGGGGTATGGGGGGAGAGAGAGAGACAGAGAGAGAAAGAGACAGAGAGACAGAGACAGAGACAGAGAGACAGAGAGAGAGAGACATAGACAGAGAGAGAGACAGAGAGAAAGAGACAGAGAGACAGAGAGAGAGACATAGACAGAGAGAGAGACAGAGAGAGACAGAGAGACAGACAGAGTCTTTATCTGGAGGCAGAGCGCTCACATCTCAGACTCAATCTTCACCCAACACATGCACCAGAAATCACACACACACACACACACACACACACACACACACACACACACACACACATACACACTCTCTAACTAGGGTGGAAGGTCTGCCTGTACTTTAAATGTTGTTATTTCTCTGCATCATATTCATCTGTTCCTCTGAACGCTGGGGCTTTGAGTTGAGTACGACAGTTTTCTGTGATGCTATCAATGAGGCTTGAGGAACGCGTGTTTGGTTCCACACGTACTAAAGGGTTCACTACGCACACTAACACACACTCACACACACACACACACTACTCACACGCTACACACACGCTACAGAGACCCTGAGAAAACAAGAATCTAAACCCTCATTATTCAACCGCTCTCGTTAATGATGACCGTTACAGTTACCACAGTAGAAATATGGAGAACATTACAAGAAGTTAAGAACTGACAACAACCCATTCTCTGTGTTAAAACCACAACGGACTAATTAAGAATATCTAAATGGGATAATCGTTCTTCCAGCGATGCTCTGGACACGATAAGTAATCAGTTATGAGACAGTGAAACATAAAACATTATGAATAAAACACACAGTAAGCATCACATCATGCATGATGAGCTGAATACTTAAAGTCTTCACAGTGAACGTTTACTGTCTACACACACTGTTGTCCTCACTACTGCTCCACGTTAAAGGGTTAAAGTGAAGGTGGTCACCTTCTCTCACACACACACACACACACACTGTGCATCCTTCAGGTCTGACAAACATCTGTGTCCTGGTGTCCATCTCTCCACCTCTGGACCTCTGGATTAACGTGACACGACTGTGCATCAGGTCAGCGTGAAGGAAGCGTGGAGCCACTCCAAACCTGGAGAGCTGCAACCCTAAGACAAAGAAACACACTTCTTGATTGAAAAGAGGAATAATAACAATAATGATCCTTTAGCATGGATGTGTTTTGGTGAAATGATTCTTCACAGACGGTCACATGGCGGAGCTTCATGTCTGCTGCTTTATTACAAGAGGGAAGTTGTGAGGTGAGTTTCATCAGCTCTCCTTGAGTTCTCCTGCGTTTTACTGCTGACACACCAAGGACGAGAGCCATCATTGTGTCAGAGCAGACTTCCTCTGCTGCGCTGCACAAGGGGTCAACACATCCACATCTTTGTATTGCAATGTTTTCTGCTAAACGTAAGAAAGAAAGAAAAAGATGATTTCAGGATTCCGTCTCAGACTCTCTGGTGGAAATTGAGATTTGTTCCTGCAGAGTGTCTGCGTGTGCGCCGTGCACAAGTGGAGAGTCGGCCCTCATACATATGCATGCATACAGTGGTGGCATAGACACAACGTGTCCGCGTTGTGAAGACGCACACGCTCAGTACATACAAACACATGCATGATGGCGCATTAGCATGCGGTCTGCAGCGGCGCCCACAGAGCCACTCAGACGTGTCAATCTCCCCGCCGAGCTTTTCAAGCCGCTTCAATTCCGTCTGATCTCAAAGATTTATGAATTTGGAAGTCAGCAGATAACACATCCCCTCATATCACCGTTAAGCCTGTCTCAGAGCAGCGTTGGAGGGGTGAGGAGGGGGGAGATGCCCCCCCCCCCCCCCTCATAAGCATGGACGGGCACGGCAGCAGGAGGACGTGGGCTGTCAGCCAATCGGACGCTGTTGTTGCCGCTGACACTCTGGCTCAAGGCCGCGGGTTCTTACAGCTTCTCAACACCCTGTTTCCCCCTAAAGTGTCCACCTGACGGGGAAAAGAACATATCTATATCTATAGATCTCTCTCTATATATATATATATATATATAGAGAGAGAGAGAGAGAGAGAGAGAGAGAGAGAGAGAGAGAGAGAGAGATCTATACAGTATATATATATATATATATATATATCTGGATGTCTGCTGAAGTGATGTGAGCTCGCAGATTGAAGTGAAAGTGAAAAACATAAATTTTATGGTTTAAATAAAAGCAATCCAATCTGTCCGGGCGGCTCGGGGAAAGAACAAACCGAGTGTTAGGAGAGAACTTCACACAGCGAGTTCAACATGTGAGTCTCAGGAAACACACACATTCATTCATTCATTCATTCATTCATTTATGTATTTATTTACATTGACATATGCAATCTCAGCCAAAAGCATAATCAAAGTGCACACATCCAGTATGGCCCCTGAACCTGCATGTTCAAACATCGTGCTGATGGACGTTGCACAGGATGTTATATGTTATTTGGTTCTGATCAGCAGTTTTAAAGCTGATCATAGTTCATGATGAGTCAGCTGATGCACACTCCACTAGAGTCTGACGTGTGGTTCATCCACTGGCAGAGCGTGAACATATCCCTCACTCTGCCTACACTTCCCATAATGCAATGCGGTACTACGGTTCATTCGATCCTCCCCGCCTGTTAAACCTGTCACCAACCCACCGCCTCAAATTCACGACGCAGTCTTTCTCTTAGAACGTAAAACGAGTCACATGACTTGGAATCAACGAACAGTCAAAGAAGAGTTTGTGTTTAGACTCGACTTAACTTTAAGCTTCACGATCACTGACTCGTGACGTCTCTTGGATGTGAGCCTTTTGACTTGGTGATATTTGACCTCAGATGAATCTCCTAATTTCCTGAATCACCCGTTCATCCCAACACTTCACTCTCCAGATCCACTTAGTTTGAAGCGCTCTGACATCATCCAGTCAAGCATCAGGAGAGAACCGTGAAGAACTAATGTTCCGTTAGTAAACTGAGGTTTGAAAAAGATCCTGACAGATGTTTGAATCCTTCAGCTGCAGCTCTCTAGCGGTTCCTCTCCAGAGGTCACGGTTCTCTCGTTTCTCGAGGACCATCAGCTCAGACTGGAGTCTTCTGCTGAAACCAGCCGCTTGTGTCCCGTTGACGGACTCCGGGTCTGATCTGAGGCTTCGCTCCCGTCTGAGGACCGACACTCGAGGAGGAAACGCTTCACCGCGACCGGGAGTCTTCTGGTTTTCATCTGCTCTGCAGCCCTGCAGGCTCCCAGTAAACCAGCTCAAAGCAGCCCTGAACTTTTCTCAGCGCTCACAAAAGATGAAATATGGTTCAACAACAAAAAGTTGTTTCCTGCAGGAGTTCTTCCTCCTCGGTCTGAGGAATCTCAGCACCTTTACTTTTCCTTTTACCACTCTCATATTTCTTGTAATATTTTCATCTTTCTGCAGTTGACACCTTGGAACATGTCATTTCTATCCAGCACAAACAGTCCTGTAGGTTGAACATGAACCGTCTGAAGGGCTGCTCAGTGGAGAACTGTTACCGTGGATTAAAAAGCTAATTCTAATCGTCACATACGTCACACCTGACCTCTGGGTTTAACTGCATTCAAGCATTAGGAGCAGTGAGCTTCAGTGTTTCGCTCAAGAACACACCAACAGGAGAAGACAGGGATCGAACCGTCAACCTTGTGGTTAGAGGAGGACCTGCTCTGTTCCATTGCATGTCTCTCCTAATAGTGTCCTGCAAAGTGTTAATAAAAGGCTGAAAGACCTGCAGTCAGGTGATCATTATGTGTCCACTGTGAGCGACATCTTTCACATGAAGACATGTTTCAACATGTTAATTAGCTGCTTGAGAGAAACAAGATGGCCTCTCTGGTAATAACAGTTTAAAAACGTTCTCTTCTGTGCGTACTTTTCAAACTTTGAACTGATCAAAATCCACCTCGACTCACCGAACGTATCGGTCGGGGACGCTGATGCGTTGCATCTAAATCCGTTCAGACTGCATCACCAGCCACCCGGCCGAGAGCTCCACTGCTCCACTACTACACCAGATCCAAGAAGAAAGAAGAAGAAGGAGAAGACTCCAGGTTCTCTCTTCAGTGTCGATACACCGGACACACACAGCCGTCTGATGGTGGAGGAGGAGTGACGACCGCAGTGAAGCGGAGTTTACCCCCGCTGCTCCGACTGATGTCTGGACAGAAAGACGCTCCGCTCCACAATGGCTGCTGACAAAGCAGCTGTTTGACCGACCTCCGTGTTGACAGCGCTCACTTTCAAAGAACAGCAGGTCTTCATTTCTCCTTTGGTGGTGAGGTGGATCTGGTTCTGCATGTCCTTCACCTTGTCTCGTCCTCCCCTCAGGTTCCCTTTGATTCCTGCGGCATTCCTCCTGTTTTTAGGTTTTTACACTCGAGCGCCCTGTTTGTCTGCTGCACCTCTGGAAGTGTGAGGAGCAGACGGTCCGGCCTGTACACAGCATCAAATATATATTAGCTGAGAGGTTCAAGGGGAGTTCAGGCCCAGACGAGCCTGTTCAAACATTTCCACATTGAAAAATATATATTGTTTACCTCAAGCGGAGTTATTACTCCACATTTTTATAGCCCCGGGTTAAAAAGCTTGCAGAGTTATCACTACATGCTGTTCACCTCCATCAGAGAGACTCTTTGTCTGAACAGTTCCAGTCTGTTGGCTGACCACAGAAGACCAGAGGCTGAGACCCGCTGAGACCTGCTGCGTTCAACGACCAGAGTATACACACTGATCCTAATACAAAGTACTGCATGAAGCCCGGTGTCTCTGACTCTGACAACGAGGACCAATGGAATCTGACTGAACGGTGCATTCACGTGCTCCTCGGACGGTCGTTCTTTCGACTTCGGTGTGTTCATGAGCTTTAACCATCGTCTGTATAGGAAACGCGTCGGCAGTCCCAAGTTGGAATGATTGGAAGGTGTTCCTGTTCTGCACACATGATGCAGATGCAGCTCGGTTTCACTCCCAGGGTGTTAACTAAACTGGCGCTCGGTCACTGACCACGATAACGTGCAATACATGCAGTTTATGCCTTTATTCTGAAAAAGACAATACTTCTAATAAGCTGTTTACTAGTTTAATGAAAATGAATATTCCTGCAGACATCCATAGTCAGATAAACGTAAAAAGACCTCATCATCATCTTCGTCCTCATCCTCAGTGAATCTCACGGTGACGACGTCCTCTTGACGGTCGTCGTCCTCACACGTCGTTCATCTCGTCTAAACATGTAAAGTGAACATCAGGAGCTAACAGATGTTCCTCTCAGCGTGGTCCAGAGGTGGAGGACTTGTTGGACCTCTTTCATTTCTTCAAACAGCTTCTCTAGAAGATCTCTGTTCATATCCAGAAACCTGTTGATGTCCAAGTCCTTCATGATGTTTCTGCTTCTGTTCTTCTGGACGTCATCTCTCCTCCAGCTCTACCAGCTGCTGGCTCGTTGGTTTGTTTGCTGAAGGTTCACACAGAACCTTCAGCTTCTGCGTGAACCTTCAGCTTCTGTGTGGACCTTCAGCTTCTGTCCGAGCAGCAACAAACACACAGCAGCTGTTCACTGCAGACGCGGTTCATTCACCAGTTTAAAGTGTTTTATTTATTCTAGTGATGAATATTTGATTCTGCATAGTGGACTCAAAATATTTCAGTGCACCCTATGAACTACTCACACAGAAAAGTGGCCATAATAAATATGTGTGTAGTATATATATATATATATATATATATATATATATATATATATATATATATATATATATATATATATATATATATATATATATATATATATATATATATATATATATATATATATATATATATATATAAAAGACACAGGAAGTAAAATACGAAGGACGGCCTGTTGTTTGTTGCTTCAGCTAATAGCTTCACTGCTGAATAATTACACTCCAAACGTGCACTGCTAATGGACGCTCACATGATAAACACACACACACACACACACACACACACACACACACACACACACACACACACACACACACACACACACAAGCAATTACAAAAAGACAAGACATAAATGAGATATCTGCCACACACAAGCACGAATAAATAAACAAAAAAGAAATACAATTACAATAAGACGGGACATAAATGAGCTCACACACACACACACACACACACACACATGAATATATAGATGCAGGCACACACATCTCAATAAAAGGGAGGTTTAAATGAGATTGGTCTCTCTCTCCATCTCTTCCCCTCGCTCACACACACACACACACACACACTCGCTTCCTGTCGGTGAGTGAAGTGTCAGGTTAAGCAGAATGAATGGACTCGCTCTGAAAACACAAATTGCAAAGTAAACAGATTAGAGTGAAAACAGACTCCTCCACCCCCTCAAACCACTCCATCCTCTCATCATCCATCCTCCCCGAGTCTCTCTGCATCTTCTCCCTCTTCTCTCCATTTTGATCTCACCCCGTCTCTCTCTCTCTCTCTCTCTCTCTCTCTCTCTCTCTCTCTCTCTCTCTCTCTCTCTCTCTCTCTCTCTCTCTCTCTCTCTCTCTCGTCTGCCTCTCTCTGTCTGTCATTGTTCAGTCACAGCAGCATTTATAACAGACAGATTTCACATGGCAATACATTTATTTCAATGGAATCTCTGCAACCAGAGGATTCCTTCTCCAGCAAAGATAAAATGCAAAAACTCGGAGGTGCACGACGACCACGCTCTGGCCGTGATCATAGCATTTCCTGTTCACGTAGCTTCACTACGGTGACTATGAACTATTCAGACCATGAGCTGCTCTTACCGTTCCTCTCTCTGTTTGTAGAGCGCAGGGCAGAGTTCAAGCCGTCAGTACAGGAGGGAGCCGAGGTTCAGGCCGAGAGGGCCTTCAAACCAAAAGGGAGAAACAGGAAGATTTCAATCTGTTGACTTCCGGGTCAAAATAGAGCAGAGCCTCAGTCGTCTGCACAAAGAAAGGCAGCGTGGTCTCCAATCAGTTCAACACGCCTACAAGGAAACGACTTGATTGGAACGTCGGTTATCCATCTAACCAGGACGTGGTTAGATGGATAACCGGTGGTGATGACACTGAGTGGATTCTCTCTGTGAAATGTCAACTAGACCCACGAGTTGTCACCACGTCTCCATCACCACCACCTTCATGAGGACGTGTCTCTGCCTCTCTTTCACTTTGGATTGAGAACCAATTATATCCTCCTGCTCCCCGTTTCTGAGTCGTAGTCCAGTTTCACTTTCACTTTCAGTTGCCACTTCAAACGTCTACGTGCCGCGTTTTTCGGAGACGGAGCATCTTCAAGCAGTCTGTTCTTCACCAGAGACGTTTCTATTATCGTCTGCAGTTGTTTCGCTGACATTAAATGCATTTTGAGAAGACGTTTGCGGCTCATTTAGTCACGCTAACAGATGCTTTGTAGCTGTGCTCAGTTTAATGACTGTACTAGTGTGTCTTTTATCTGTTTCCTGTATATCTGCAGCAGGAGAGCTGCACCCCTGTCTCAGACATTACTCCCTATTTACTACATAATGCACTTCTGTTTATTAACTGGCCGCCATTATATTGTCTGCATTCTCAGTGCGGTGTAATTATTCTCCATATAGTGAATGTGCACAGTGAAGTGAAGAAGGTAGTGATCATTGCATGTGCTTCACCGTGTCCTTTATTCTGACCATGTGAAACAAACCGTCAGTGATGAAGCCTGGAATCTTTAGTCTCATCCAGCATTCGAAGCTATAACTACGAAAAAGAATGCGGCGTAATTCATAGATATCTCACAAAATGATTTAGTGTTCATTAAATTATTACTCGTGTTCAGGAGTAAAGGTGGATGAGTCCAACAGAGATCTTTCATCCAGCAGTTTGTTCCTCGTGTGAAACGAGAAGACAATGTCACGTAACTTCAGTAACGACTCTTCTGTTAATATTTTAACCCACACCGCCATCCTTTCCTCAACCTAACTAAGTAGTTTAGTTGTCTCAACCTAACTAAGTAGTTTAGTTGACTCAACCTAACTAAGTAGTTTAGTTGTCTCAACCTAACTAAGTAGTTTAGTTGTTTCAACCTAACTAAGTAGTTTAGTTGACTCAACCTAACTAAGTAGTTTAGTTGTCTAAACCTAACTAAGTAGTTTAGTTGACTCAACCTAACTAAGTAGTTTAGTTGTCTCAACCTAACTAAGTAGTTTAGTTGACTCAACCTAACTAAGTAGTTTAGTTGTCTAAACCTAACTAAGTAGTTTAGTTGTCTCAACCTAACTAAGTAGTTTAGTTGACTCAACCTAACTAAGTAGTTTAGTTGTTTCAACCTAACTATGTAGTTTAGTTGTCTCAACCTAACTAAGTAGTTTAGTTGACTCAACCTAACTAAGTAGTTTAGTTGTCTCAACCTAACTAAGTAGTTTAGTTGACTCAACCTAACTAAATAGTTTAGTTGTCTCAACCTAACTAAGTAGTTTAGTTGTCTCAACCTAACTAAGTAGTTTAGTTGTTTCAACCTAACTAAGTTTCCTGTGAAGACAGAAGTTTATTTTCAAAAGACTGTTCATATACAGAGCAGAAACTATTGCGTGTTTTCATAAGATATCATACATACCGTTGTGTGAGGGAACATTGGTTGGTCTTCATGAACGTTTACTTCTACGTTCTATATACTCATGAGTGAAAATGACACTTTAGATATGTGAGCTGCTCTAGGACACAAAGAGCTAAAGATGAAGAGCCATAAAGACAGAACACTGACGTATTGACTGGAGGGGACTGGACACCAGGGACTACTCTCTCTCTCTCTCTTTCTCTCTCTCTCTCTCTCTCTCTCTCTCTCCCTTCCTTCCTCCCCCTCGTTCTCTTTCTGGCTCGTCATCAAAACTGGCAACATGCTCCGACACTGGAAACACACGCTTCTACACACTTCATGCTGCTAAACACACACTCACAAACACGCTCAGATTGCAATCAATATGCAATTTCCCCTCTGCGTATAAAAGATGGACCTACTTGGAGGCTGTCCCGTCGCTTTTGAGTAACGACGCGTCTCCATGAAGTGCTGCTATAATTCTCATAACTGCCCTGCTCGGCCCCTAAATTGTGATAAAAAGGATTTCATCTTGTGGGCAGAAGCAGACGCATACGGCCGAGGGAACCAGCGCTGATTTATCCACGACTTCCTGTTTCATCTCTTCTCCATCCGCAGCGTAAAACACATGAAATGAGAGGAACGCAAATGTCACAAAAAAGAAAGACGCCTGAGACACACCAGAGCTGCTCTCTGGAGGTTTACCGCTCTCCTCTCGTGGACTGAAGACTTTAAGGTTGGAAGATAACGAGGAGACTCACTAATTTCTCTTTTTGCTCAAAGTTTGAATTCGTGGAGGGACGAGAACTGCTCTAAATGCAAATGTTTATCCATGAACCTGAACAATGAAGAAGGTTTGACACAGAGGAGAGCATGTTAGAAGAAGAAGGAAAACCATTTAGACATCACAGAAGTCTTGTGTTGCTTCTATCGGGCCTAACAAACCTGACCTTACCGTGTTAGCCACATGAGCGTATGATCTCTTATTGGTGCATCGTGACCTTTCAGGCACATTAGTTCTACATGTTGACCAGATGTCAACATGTAGAACTAAAGCTGTTATTGACCCTTTCACTTGAGGTGTTTGTCAGCAGCAGGCAGACTCAGTTAGAGACCAGCTGGTGAGCGTTCAGCAGATAAAGACACTGACAGTATACGGACACACAGCGCGGCGTAGCTGGGAGCGCAGGGCGCCTGACCAAGCGGCAGTATTTGATGAGTGAGAACGTGTCGGATGAGATGGGATGTGAAGGACAACCTCATTGAGATAAACTCTCTTCTCTAAGAGCTCTCTGGACACCAATCTCAGCAATAACAACCTGCAGACACACAAAGCTCCAAAGCATGCCTCAAAATCAGATTTAGCCACAAATGTGATATGACTTTTTGATATATTCATGGAAAAGATTTCAATTTAAATGGCTAGTCACCGGGACAAAATGTTGGCATTATGCTTTTCTTCAAATCACCAATACATTGAATGTGGACATGTTTTCATTCGGGCGAAGCAGGCGACGAAGTACAACGAGTGCCTGAAAGTTTAATAAGAAGTATAACAGGCAAGAAAGTCCACTCAGAGTGGGTCAAACCAACACAGGACTTTCCCCCAGGAGACCACTATCGTCTCAAAACTAACCGTTGACTTATTCAGGTGTTTACGTCATTATTTGAACAAAACCACGAGCTTGTTTCTAACCTTAACTAATCAACCGTGTCACGTTAAACATGGAGCATTGTGTTTCTGCAAGAGGCTGCAAGGAAGCATATCTAATAATGAATTGACTCACTCTTATATCTTACCTGTGAGGAGAGGGTTTTGAACTCGTGATTGGACTCCCAGCAGCAGAATCCAGTGGAAGCTTTTAAATGAGAGACTGAATCGACAGCAGAAGTCGCTCATTTGTCCGCGGCCCACAGGCAACAATTCAATTAAAGCGAACAGCCCGACACACGGCGGCCCCGTGCTTTCTGGCACCGCTCGTCTCCGCGATTTAGAGACGTCCCGGCCGACCGGACGAGCCTCCGGGGCCGAGCTTTAGGAGCCCGAATGTCCGGGACATTACATAATGGACCCGGCCGCGGGGAACGGTCCATTCTCATCTCCCAGGCAACAGGTGACTTCCAACAATACCCATTTGAGAGGCTCACAGATTTTCTGGAATACAATGCCCCCTCCCGCTGCCAAGCCTTTATGGTAATGCTCCATTCAGTGGAAGAATGGAGGATTAGTGCAGCGACGGAGCTGGACCGGGTCCACGTCCGTCCTGCTGCTGCAGGAGCCGCGGGGCCCCAGAAGAGCCGCCGCCGAGTGTTGGCCCGGGGCCGAACTTGTGCATGATGAGAGGGGCGGGGTCATGGGGTCGCGTGGCGATTTAAGATGTTTCAATTAACATAAAGTTTCTGCTCACTGTGTAGAAAACGGACACATTTCCCCAGAAAGCCTTTGGTTCCTCCTGCAGACGACGCGTCTCCAGCTCGTTTTGTGGTGATTTGGGAAAGATGCTGGAATTGCTACCAGCAGAAGCTCTAGATCTGTATCTTATACTAGCCTGTATGTCCTTCAGTCTTCTAGTAAAGCATGTTAAGTAGTCTATAAAAGTGGATTGTAAATTGTCAGTTTAGTGATTGTTTGTGACTAGTGAGTCATTTTGTGAGGAAACACGAGCTCTAGGTGAGTGAGGACGGTGTATCTGAATAAGTAGTTAGTAAAACAGCAACGCATCATAATGAATGTGAACATCTGGCTGCAGTTGTGACAATTAATTAAGACACATGAAGACGCAAAGAACAACAAAACAAATGAGCAACATTCAGAGAAACAATGTACATGAATCTGTGAGTTTGTGGGGAAGAATCATTGTATTGAATGAAATGATAGAACCTGAGTAAGTTCAATTAAAACCAAAATGGCAAATGAGTTTAGGGGAAAGTTCAGCACATTTATATTCACCACCACACAAACAACTTATAAAGGTTATTTTCTTTAACCAACACAAAGAGAAACTAATGTCAAAAACAAACAAATCTAATGAACCAAACTGGCTTCTTAATCCAGGAGAGTGGACCAGGTCAGACCAGGTGAGCTGAATCTAGCTGACGACCTGAACCTGCAGGGAGACGTTATAAACTAAAGTAACAGGCTGTATAATATGTCCTATTGTACATATTAAGACAGTCCAAGAGTGGACAAGCTGAGTTTTGGGGAGAAACCATTGTTTATGCATGTGCCTATGATATTGATGAGCTAGTGTTTATGATAACAATGTCTCAGAGGTTCCTCTCAGGTTGACCACACCCTCCTCCAGGTGTGAGCCATCACCTTGATTGAGCCAGGAGGTATATCAGCTGTGATCACGAGGAACCTCTGGATGAAGGCAGAGCACAGTGAAGTTAGTCAGCAGGCGTTTAGAGAAGCTCACTGCAACAAGGGCTCCGACTGCTGCCAACGCCTCATGATCCGGTTAGATTAGTCTGACTTTAGTCTGACTTCAACCGAGTAAACTCCAAAACAACTCTAACCGGCCTCTCAGCCGTCCAGTCTCACCAAAGCCAATCATTTGAATGTGGAGCTCATAGCGCAAGCTAACCAGCAACATGCTAACTCTGCCCAGCCATCATAGTGATGTCTTGCTAAATCAGTTGCTACCAGTTAGCCAGCAGGCTAACACGTATGCAGACCAGACAACAACATTCAAGAGAAGAGATTCACTTCCGTTTGATGACTGCAGATTGTGAAGAAATGCACATTTCAGAATAGATTCATATGAAATCGGACAGTTATGACAAACGTTCACGAGTTTGCGTGTTAAAAGTGTTAAACGCTGGTGTGACACCTAGCAATCCATGAAGCATGTCCTTCCATGCCTCTCTGGCTGTGAGCATGTAGTCTGAATGTCCTCATTTTTTATGTATGTGGAAGCAGAAGATGTATTCCTGGTCCACACACAGTTGAATATCCAGAACATTTTGTTCATGGAGACTAAAATAAAGTTTAAACTTCCACAGCTATTCCCCCATCGTGTCATTTCACAGTGGCCTTGGTTTTTTACCGCGGACGGGTTCCGTCTATCGGCTGAGTGATGGCCGAGACTTTTAACAAGTCGGTTTTCTGCCGTTATTGCTGCCAGACCAGCAGCACGGTCTTGGGAGGGTTGAGGCTCGCTCTCTGGAGTTCTGCATCAGACTAGAAAACCTCGGACAGAAAAACAGTATTTATATCTGACTCCTTCTTTTAGCTCTTCACCCTGAGTGAGGAAGTGTCAGATGTGGGAGGAAAATGTACGTGTGTGTTTGTGTGAAATCAATCATAGCCATAATTTGAAATGTATCCACATTCAGACTGTGATATCGGCCGGTATCATTGTCGTATGTTCTTCACGTCACTGTCACAGGGAGTCTGTAGAGGAGTTCTAGTATAGCGGCCATGGAGCCCGGGTGGAGATGGAGAGAGGATGACGTAGATGAACAAGTAGGGCAAGATATCTAACGGAGGGAAGAGACGAGAGCCGGTCACTGTGACGGAGTCAGGAGAAGACGAGTGTGGAAGGAGATAAAACCCTCTGGTGTGACTTGTCTGAGGTGCAGAACATATCACATATCACACACACACACACACACACACACACACACACACACACACACACACACACACACACACACACACACACACACACACACACACACACACACACACACACACTGACACTTGATGAGTCATCATCCTAAATGTTAAATCTGGGTCCAGAAACCCAGATCTCAAACTACTTCAGTGACAAAATGAGTTCACTCAGAGACGACAGTGTCTATACTAAACACACTTGATTTGGGAGTGGGCTGCTAAAGGACAGTGTTGTCCCACAATGCATTGCAGAACAACAATGGAGTAGCTGTTCTCAGCTGGCAGACATTAAAACAGTTTTGATGGACAGGCTTGTAGTTGCCGTGTAACTTCTTTAATATGTTAATTCATAAACGCAGGGTGTGTGTTGGTATGCATTGAAGTGAGTCATGGCATCTCTCCTTCACCTGAGTCACTCATTAGGAGGTGTTGGTTTGGGTCATGAGTTATTCGCTGTGCGGTACCATCCTACCCACGGTGACTCTGTTCTGTCAGGCTTGAGCTCCTCCGTGCTGCAGCCACAATCACAGCCGTCTCCAGGCGGCAGCGAGGCTGTCGAGGCCGCGCTGCTGCAGAATATCTTCGTTTCGTTCTTTTCCTCGGAGAAGCTGGCGGCTGTCAGCGCTGCAGACCGGTCGGCTCTGCTGGCTGTCACCTACGTTGTGTAAAGGAAACTCACTGACAGCTGTCAGAGCCCTCCTCCTCCTCCTCCTCGTCTTCCTCCTCCTGGCATCGCTCCTGCCAGCTGACACTGCCCTGACACCGGCCATGATGCCAGCCCAGTAATGTCTCATCCATAAGGCATCGTGCTGCTGTTCCTGCTCCTAACTTGCATGCGAAAAGTCTGCGGACTTTGTTCGTCTTTTTTTTTTTTAAATCCCCTTCGACGCCCACGAAGAGTATTCTTGGAGGAACTCGGTCAGCAGGATAAATGGGGAAAAAAGTGCAGAATCAGGCGAGGGAGAACCGTCAGCGCTTTTTACCAGCGATAAGGAGGCGTCAGTGCTTCAGGGCTGAGGTGTCACCTGCAGGGGGGAAACTCTCTCTGCTGTCACCTGCTGCCAACCATCTCCCATCACCCCCTCACCGGGGATGTGCCTCCACCGGCAGCGACGGGGGGGAAGGGTTGAGGCGAGAGCCGGTGGCTGATGGCTTTATCACAGCGGGAAGTGGCCAAAGGGAGGCCTCGCTGCAGGAGCCACACGGACTCTGAACTGATTGGTCAGAGCTGGAGTCGGCTTAGCGGCAGATAAACCCGGGCGGGGCTGCTTCTGAAGGCCTTGGGCGAGGCTTTCTTTGGCGACACAAGTTCAAATGTCCTCGACACGGCAGCCTGTTTCTATTTGCAGAGACCGACCAGGCTCTCAGTAAAGGATTTCAATCAGGAGAGACCGGGGAATGAGGGATATTTAATGTTTATTATGACGGATGAGTTCATGAATTGGACGGAAAATCTTTGCCGCTGAGACTCGAAAGAGAGACGTGTGATCGAGGGGCCTCCACCAGGGGGCCGAAGATGCTGCTGGTGTTGGCTGATGGAGTGATGAATCGGCGAAGACGGGCGGTGACGGGGAGGAGGCTAGGACAACTAGAGGCATAGAGCACATCTGAAGGGAGGCTCGTAGTCCGCTCTGCTGTGCTGCTTCCTCCACTCTATCGGCAAAGGACGGCGCTGAAGTTACACTAGAGGAAGCGCTCCAGCAGTGTGCTGACGTAGGCCCTGTGACTTCAGACCTTTCTTTGGGATGAGTTGCAGGAAGTCTTCCTGTAGGACCCTCCGTCTTCAGAACCCCGTTGTATCTGAATCCTACCTGGAGTTCCTGTTCTCCGTCTGCAGGTTTACCGCTGTCACTAAATCACAGGACGTCAGGAATAAGCACCGCGGGCTCATTTGTTCCGAACGAAGCGGTTACTGCGTGAGACGTGTCATGTTTATGACAGCATTACACAGACTTTATGATGTCGGGAGTGTGTGTGTGTGTGTGTGTGTGTGTGTGTGTTGGGGGGGTTGGGGGGTGTTGTTTCCAGCGCCTCGGTTTATTTACCAGGGATAACAGACACATCTCAGACGCCGCTCCTCTGGGATAACACATTCATGGATGAGACACTCGGCTCATTTCACGGGAGAGGCGGATAGATTGCTGCTCTCCCTCCTAACTATCCAATCGCTCTTTGTTAAACAAGGCACAAACCCAATTACAAAGTGCCACACGCTGACAGTTTATTAACATCATCGCTGCGAGGGAGAGGCCGGGGCCGCTCGGCGGCGGCGGGGGCGTGCACACTCGGCTCTTTCTGTTTGAAGCGCACGGATGAAGGATTGTCCTTTTTATTCAGGAAAGAAGGTTTGTGTTTGGAGAGGCCGGGCAGGTAATCACTCCCACTTCATATTCATCCTCGGTGTGTTTTAACAGAGCGTGAGGGAAAACGAGCCTAATGCCTCGGGTCAGTGTTTCCTGTTCCGCAGAAAGAAGGGGAAGGCTAATGGAGTAATATTTCTGGGCCGCGTCTGATCTCAGCCTCTGATCACTTCATTAAACTGATGTTGATGAATGCACAAAGCGGGCGCGGCGCGAGCAGACGCAGCAGATGCATCTTAATCAAGGAGAGCAGCACAGGAAGGTGGGACGCGTGTAATCCCTCACTCACTTCCTCCCCGACGCTCTACCTTCATCCTCGCCGTAATGAACTCATTCATGACCGAGCAGATCTGCCACTTCACTGACAAATGAAGAGCAGCGGGGTCGCCGAGGCACTCGACTGCCGTTTCACCGAACATCCGGGGGGTCCTGGAGTTACAGCTTCTCTGCTCTACCGTACTGTAAACTCTAATGTCAGCGCGCTACGTTAGCGCGCGACGGCGTGACCGCGGTTAGCGTCGTTAGCTGCGAGCCGCCGGCTCAGCTGTCGCCATGTTGAGAGCTGTGGAACAGCAATAGAGTTGCTCCCGAAGCCGTTTATTGCAACTTCAATACGTCTGAAGCTAAAGTCACATGTTCTTGCTACGACTTCATCTGAAGAACCGTGAAGTTTGGGCCAATTTGACCGACCGCAAACACTGAGATGTTTTTACAGTAACAGGAAACACACTTGGATCCACAGAGAGAGTGTCACCTACTGGTTGAAGGTGGAGCAAAGCTGGGCCCACATGTGTTCTCTGCTGGTCTTACGGTGGTGGAAACACTCCATCATAGCTGCTGTCGGATCATCGAAGCCTCTTTTTATCGCTAAACTTCAACGTTGGTTTTGTCTCGTTTCTGGTTCTGCTCTTGGTGGAAAAAAAGACTTTGGACTCGCTGCGTCTGTAAACAGGCGGTCCTGGGAGCTTCAGCCCGCGGCGGGCAGCTCGTTGGACTCATCGCGTCGCAGCAGGAGCTTTCTGCTGCGGCGGGCAGAAACAAATGTAAACCATAAATCTGGCATATGGCTCGCCTGGGGCCGCGGGCAGGTTTACAGCCACCCAGGGGAGAGGGGGGGGGGGGGGGGACACTTCGTGGGCTGGTCTAGCCATTAAAATGGGCCACATGACATTAGAGTGGACACACTATGGCATAATGTTGTATCGCTTCCCTCTACTTAAGGCTGATTGATTATTCATTCTCTCTCCCGCAGGAGACGAGGAGACAGAGTCCTGGCCACGAATACCCGGGAGAGCAGACAGGAAGAAGCCTAATAGGCTGGTGTGTGTGTGTGTGTGTGACATACACACTAAGTTCATAACCACTTATATGTAAAACAGAATAATCAAAACACTTTTCGTTCAGAGTTCAGGAAACTCATGACAACTTGTGGCTTTTAGCTGCTCGTTCCGACTTTCTAATGTGTTCACAGCGCAGTGGAAGTCACTTCACCGCTTAATTGATTTCAGGCTCACAGCTCGTCCCTGTGAGGAACAATTTAAAGTTCTACCAGACCAATCTGACTTTAACTACAGCGTCTGGACACACGTCAGAAACCACCGATGTGGATTCATGTAGTCTCCCAACTAAGCCGACGACTGTCATCTCTACCTGTGTGTGTGTGTGTGTGTGTGTGTGTGTGTGTGTGTGTGTTATCTGAGCTCCTCCTCTCTTTGTTCACATAGCAGGCCGGCCACGTTCCATTTATTGCATGTTAGTATGCGTGAGCGTGTAGTTGGCTCTCTTATGGCCGTTTATATATATATATATATATCTATAAATCTATAATTTTCATAGATATATCTATATATATATATATATATATATATATATAGATATATCTATATATCTATATATATATATATATAGATATATCTATATATATATATATCTATATATATATATATATATATATATATATATATATATATATATCTATATATATATATATATATATATATATATATATGGGGGGGGCTTTTTTAATGCCTGAACATGTTTGTTCTTCTACAATTATTATAATTGGCAGCTGAGCAGCCTCTGTCTTTGAGACGATGTTGGCAGTTTGCCGTCATCAGTCTTCTGTTGGTGAAAAGAGACCGGAAATAAAACGAGACCGGAATCCATCACTGCACACCGGGAGGCAACATGGTGCAACAGAGCAACATGTAACATATAACATGTATGTTGTGTGTGCACTCATTTATTTTACCCAGTAGACATGATGCATGTTGTGGGATGAGTTCACATGTAAATCACAGCGTCTTCATGCACGTTTCTTTGTATAGTTTATAGTCGTTCTCATGCAGACTTGTGAATGTAGTCCAGTATGTTTAAAACATTAACGTCATCAAATGTGTTGGGGAATTCTATCTACTTTAAGTGATCAATGTTTGACGCTAACAGAGAACCATATTTCTTAACAATAATTAATAATTCAGGCATCAGTTACTCAGCTTCAGTCGTCCAACGATGAAGAATCATGTTGACGAAATAGACCTCAGTGGAAGTAGACTACCAACGAGCTCTCCACTTTAATAACACCTTCAACTGTATATTATGATGCGAGGACAGAGATCAAATATGAATGTCAGATTTCCAATACGGGGCTCATCTGGACCTGGTGGCTGCTGGGGGGGGCTCTGAGGTCCAGAACAATCTGCAGCAAAATGATGAGCGAGGACCGGATTCTAATAACCCGAGCAAACCTGTGACGGGCCGGCAGCCTCACCGGGGTCTGGGGGGGGGGGGGGGGTCAACCTTGGCTGGCTGGTCTCATCCAGCATTCGTAGCTATATCTACGAAAATACTGTTCCATATTTCACATCCACGTCTTCATGAAAGAGGAATAAAGATTTCAAACACACACAGCTGTTCGTTTCTCGTGTGAAACAAGAAGTAAACGGTAATTTATTCATCAAGTTACTTCTGTACTTCAGTAACAAGACTTCTGCAGTCATTTCACCCCAAACCACTATCTAACATCAAACTTTTGGTATGATATGAACCGCTTCATGAGGATGCGTTGACCTCGTCTGGATGTACAGCATGAGTTTGATGGAGACGTCTGAAGGTCCAGTTTAAACCGGTTTAAGGTTGGATCATTATAACTGGCTGTTTTGAGACGGGGAGGCCTGAGCTGGTCACTTCTCTATCAAAAGGCCTTTCTTCTCCTCGGCCGGTAAGAGGAGGAGAACGATCACTAAGAGAAGCGATTGTTTCTCCGTCTCGCCGTCCAATCTCCACGACGGCAGCGAGCGATCTGCCGCCGCTTTAACCCTGTGAGACTTTCAGCGTTCCCCTTCTTAATCCTCCTGAGAAGACAACCTGAGAGGTGCAGGAATGCGTCGGATCAAACAACCCCTTCCCCCGCCGCCTCCCAGCTGAAGACCAGAACAAGGACGCTCTGTCTTCAGGGGGATTCACAGGTAACGGGAGCCCAGACACTTTCCCTCCGCCGGATCACTTTCCCACCTGAGGTCGGTCCTCGTCCGAGTCTAAACGGCCGCGATGTAATTAGTCTCGGGGACACAAAGACTTCAACGGCCGATTGTTGGCCCGCGCCCAAAGCACAGACATCTCAATGACTCATTAGGAGACACCAGATTAGATAACGGAGGTCTAGGATGTCCTCCGCGCCGCCGTCCACCTGCCGACAGGTGAGCGGGACACGAGCTCCGCCCCCCCACTTCTCCACGACTCTCATTACCTGTCCGGAGCAGAGGTCCCGATCCCTCCCACGGGACCTGCTAATGGATGTAACGAGAGGGGCCGGCGGGTTGTTTGGTGGACGGGGGTCGAGTTTCGGAGGCGAAGAAGGTGAGCAGGAGGCCGACCTCGAGGGAGCGAGGAGAGAGGAGCGAGGAAAGGAAAGAAAAGAAAACAAGCTCAGGATGAAAGAGGAGATGAGAGATGTAATTGGATGGTGATGGATACCGACCACACACACACACACACACACACACACACACACACACACACACACACACACACACACACACACACACACACACACACACACCCACCCTGACCACTTTTCTCTGAAAATAGACACTGATGTATAAATGAGAGTTGATCCAGGATTTGACATTCTGGGAACGATTCCCCATCTTTATTTGTGGTAGGTGGTAATCCTGTGTGTGTGTGTGTGTGTGTGTGTGTGTGTGTGTGTGTGTGTGTGTGTGTGTGTGTGTGTGTGTGTGTGTGTGTGTGTGTGTGTGTGTGTGTGTGTGTGTGTGTTATTGAAGTCTCAGGTTGAAAACGTTTCACGTAGCTGGGAACTGAAGACTCTTTGTGTTTCTCAAGAACAACAAACCGTTCAATGACGCACAAACCAAAGCACGATGAAAAGAAACGGTCGCTGACGTCCACGCCGTGTAAAACAGGAACACACTGGACCGAGGTCTTGTTGAACCGTTGCTCCTCTTTAACATCTCAGTCCGGTGCTTCAAACTAAAACAAGATGAGTTATTTAGCTTAATATGTATTAACAGCTCACACACCTGGACATATGCTAATGAGTTGTAATGTGTGTTGTAGTGTTTTGACTGTACTGTCTTCATTGGTGAGACTGAAACATTCTTGTCCTGGTGGGACATAACGTTCTGTTCTATAAACTGTCCTCCAGTAGCTTCACAGTAGAGAACACAGCCTTCCGTCAGTCCTCAGCACAGAGTGTCTTTGAGTTAAAACTGGTGTAGTTTGATTCACGTAGCAGTCCGATGCTCTGAGCGTAGTAACGGTAACGAGCCGTCACTGGAGCGGGACTGACAGCCACCTGTTAAAGCGGCTCTTGACAGAACCCGTCTGCATCTGGAAACAAAAGACAAAGAAATTAAACTCCGAGGATTTCACTGTTTTTCAAAACTTTTCAATTTAAAAGTAAAAAACGAAAGCGAGCGCAGCCAACTTCTTGTTTCCTTAATTGACCCTCTCTTCACCAACACTGGCACTTTAGGCCGGCGTAATGTATGTTAATGTATGTAAACCGAATCAATTCGTTCTATCAGCATAAAGAAAGAAGCATCGTGTGGCTTTTACCCTCCGCTGGGCCTGAGAGACGAGGACCCGCTGATGGCTCTGCAGTTAAAACTTGGAGGCTAATCCGTCTCCGAAAGACGCCGTCCAGGTCGACGGGCTCATTTAAAAAGTTCCTCGACAGACGGGACCGACAGCCGATCCTTCGAACAAATGGAGCGTCTCGTCAAAAGGAAACGCTCCCGGAGAGGAAGAAGACTTCGGCGGCCACGACTCTGAAACCCTCCGTCAGTCTGAGCTTCACCGCCTGCGGCCGCAGAGTGACGGAAGTGATGAGTTCTTGAATATGGAGTGAGTCCTTTTTAAACCTAATTCCTCCTGGTCTTGCCCCAGAAATACAGATCTGACACGATGAAGGGAGAAGAAGAAGAAGAAGAAGAAGAAGAAGAAGAATTGAGGGCAATCACATGTACTGCTGTCAGAGGAAGAGCCGTGACTCTTCCTCCTTAATCTTCAGCTTCTCTCTGTTTCCTTTTGGCTTTAATTAGCATCGACTAATGCGTTGCGGTGTTAGCACGATGCCACTCCAGCGTAAAGCTCTGTGATGGAGCCGGCTCAGCGACGTGATATCACGCCGTTAACTTCCTGTCTGATGTCACAGCGTCGTGACAGGAACACGGGCCGTCAGGACGGGGAGGGTCAAAGGTCAGCTCCGGTGTCTTTGTTGTGCCGTGTTTTGTTCCTCGTTGGTTTCACTTCAGCTTCTGTTTGCCATGAAAATCAATTTGCAGAGTCTTGGATCCTGAGATTTGTAAACGATCGCCAGCCTCTTGTTTCCCTTTGGGGGTTTATTTTCACACGCTTCTTTGAGTGATGGTTCAATTAAAAGTGCAGATTGTTTGAAGGAGTCTGAGCTGCGTCATGTAGAGGGAAAGTAACCATCAATGAAATGACAAGGTATCGAGTGAGTGATGTGTGCAGAACATGTTGTTCAGTGCAATATTCAAACCCATCAGATCAGTTTGTATGGCTGCACCAGTTCACCAGACGGACACATTATGGACTGTATGTCCACAGAAGTCATGGCGACAGAGCTAACCCGGTTTGAACACTTTGTGATCTCCACTGAACCGCTCACGTAAAGTTCTGACCGACCCGGCGGGAGGTCAGTGACATTTGTGAAGTTTCTCTGAGCTCCTGCTGAGCGCTCCACGAATAGATGGAGAAATGAGCCTCGACCACAACCGTCCAATTAAGACACTTCACTGTGACTCGGTGAGTAGGAGGCCGGAGAGGCTTTTCTTCAGAAATAAAGGACGTTAATTTACACTCCCTTCATACACACCATCTCTCTCATTAAGTCACTTTCCACAGCACTAATGCCATCAGCATGGAAAGAGTCATGCAGGTGTTCTACTTTAATCTATGCCATGAATCACAACTCGACACCGCCTCCAGCATGTTTCACATTAAGAGTCCGTATTTGGGCTTTTACTGTGGAAAACAAACCAACAGGAAGGGTCCAGAAGAAGAAGAAGAGGCGACTGCAGTGATGAGAGCATGAACACGTTATTTCATATTTCATTATTGTTTGAGATGAACGTCATACTAAATGAAGCCTGTGTGTTGTTCACACTGCAGGATGAAATCAATCATCTTCTTGTTCTCCACACTTCCTCTCTGCACCCCTCCCTCTCTATCCCACTCTGCATTAAATCCACCATTAGATCCGCTTGGTACCACCAGAGCTTGTAGGCAATAAAACACATTGTTAAAGTGACATGTAATTACCCAGCCTCTCTTTTGACTAATTAAGTCAGCGCTGCCTATTATGTGGAAATGTATAAGGAAGCCAGGTGATCAATAACAGTGAAGGAGGAGAGACAAGCTAATTTCTCAGCGCTCGGATCGCTGACTCCGACGGCGTGCGTTCACCGCCGCTCCGGGCGGCCGCCGCTCTGACATCGGCGTCCACGCCGCGCGGATCGGGGGAGACGACTGGCGAGGACGGGAGAGTGATGTTCCTCTGCGCTGAAACAAGATCCTTTTTAATTTCACGCTGCAATAAAGTGCCAGTCACGTTGATGATGGGAGCAGGGGGTTCGCTCAATATGCAGCGCGAGCCAATATACAGTATTTCATGTTTTAACGGCTGACGCTTTAGAACGCGACACGTCTTTTTAATTGATGGAGGGGGACGCGTCCGAGAGAGAAGAGGAGGCGCAGGGACTCCCAGACGATTAAAACAAACTAACCCGACAAAGACCCCGACCGAGCCGATCGTTAAGGCCCAGATGAAACGGAGCGCCATGAATCACGGGAAGTATTTCAGCAGAAACGGGTGGATCACACACACCGTGTGCTTTGTCCTCCAGCGTGTTCCCTTCAGATATGAGGAGAGACTTTGGGCTGGACGGCGCCGATGTTCAGTCTGGTAATCGGCCAAATTGTACATTATTGTGGTTAATGACTACTCTGTTGTCCCCTGAGTTTAAACAAATGGTTGGAGTGGAGAAGAAGATGTATATTTATAGAAGAAGTGGACGTGACGTCATCCGGTGATTGGTCATCTGATGTTTTGAAGTTCACCATTTTGGCCGTTGCCTATTTGACTATGTATGTGACATAGACATGGAGAACCAGGCAACAACACAGAGGACGTTATCTTAATATTCAAAAGTCCTGTTCAGATGAATCCACATGAGTTGTGAGTCATCATGTGTCCCGTTCATCGAGGGAGAGCATCACTCATTATGTAGAGATGATGGACGGTCATTTATCAGATGAACATGATCAAACGTTCTCTGATTGAATGAGGTCACGCTCTCGTCTTTAGTGCTGTTGGTTCCCGCGGTGGAAGTGAAGTCCTCTTAACTTCTTCATCCAGTGAAGATCTCGCTCCAGCCGTCAGATAAGTGAAGTTCATCCAGAAGAGACACCACGCGGATGCTCTATTCAGCGGGGCGACGTGTGATGAAGCATGTCAATGCTTTACTTAAATCACCCGAGGAGGGATTTCTCTCCGTTTATTTTAATATAATGCATGACTCATGACACTATGACGTCTTGTATAATATCTTAATACTAAATAGAGCTCCTTGTCTGTGTGCAGATCGAGCAGAACGAGGTCAGAGCGTCCTGAACCGTCAGAGAACAGAGAGGGAGGAACACCGTCTGCCCGATCGCCATCTCCTCAGCTTCTCCTCTCTCCGAGCGGCAGGTTCCTTCTCTCTATTTCATTTCTTTTCCCTCTTTCTACGCTCCGTCAGGAGGAAAATGGAGCTCCTGTCCGAGCCGGACTGAGAGGAGATAATTCACAGGAGGAGATAGAGGAGAGAACGGGCTGAAATGAAGTGAAGAAAGAGAGAAAAGGAAAATTGATGGGAGGAAGGCGGCATAAACACGACGGGTGCTCCTGGTCCATCTTAAATGAAAATCCAATTTCAAAAAAGGGCTTGTGGAGTTAAAGGGGGGGGGGAGAGAAAGAGGAGAAGAGGAGGAGGAGAAGAAAGAAAGCAAACAAAGAATCCAAAAATTGGTCTGGTGAAGATGAGCTGCAGCGAGAGACATTGCAAATCCTGAGGGCCTGAGGAGAGACAATGATCTTCAATTACCAGCTGTTCTCTTCTCAATTTTAGACAAGAGCAAAGGAAATGAAGAAAAGGGAGAAGAAGAAGAAGAAGAAGGCCTGGGAGGATGTAGGGGGGGAGATATTTAAGGGAAAAAAAACACAAATGGGGAAAGAAGGAGGTCGAAGGACGGAGAGGAGATAAAGAGGAGGAACAGAAGTCATTTTGTTCATCTCATCCCAGTGGAGCGGACACTTCTGGTTCCTGGACTCTCGTCCTGACACTCTGTTTGCAGATCCTATCGTTTGTAAACACGCTTTCCTTCTCGCTGTCTCCCCCCCCGTCTCCCCCAGTCCTCGCCGTCGTTTGCAATTCAAAAACGGCACATTTGTGTACACAAGGGCGAGCAGAGACGGCGGCGGAGTGGAGTTCTGCTCCTCAGCGGTGAGCGATGACACGGACGGCAGGAGAGCAAACAGGAAGCGGCTCGCTGGGTTTCTCCACCTTCACTGACAGTCCGTCAGATGATCGGCAGCACTGTTTCCTTGACGTGTGCCGCTCTTCTTCCTCCTGTTGGAGAGCCACATGTTCAGGCTTCCATCACGTTAGCAGATGATTGCTTCTTTTCATGTTAAGTGGCTGCATCCTGCTCCGTCACGCCTCCTTTGTATGATTTAGCCTTCTGCTTCATACTTTTGAAAAGGGAACGATCGTTTGATGCCAGCACCTTACAGGAGAACAAAGACTCAAAAACACCAACGTAAAACTCAGAGGTTGTAACATTTAGCGGTTCTGGACCGGGTGAACTAGAACTTCAGAGCTGTCTTCAGAGACTCGCTGCAGAAGGTCTCACATGTAAAGTGTCCTACAAGTTCTATTTCAATATGAATTACATCTTTGAAAATGTTGAAACTTGCAATAACCTTTTTTTCTTTTCTTTTCTTGCCACATTTATATTCATAAAAACAGATGTCGTGGGTTCTCATGAATGCCCTGCAGAACTATTAGGACATACTTTAACCGGAGCCTTCAGAACAAAGACCGTTTGATTTCTGTGTGAAGGATTGTCGGACAAATGGGCCAATCTGTGTTCTGTCCCATTCTCAACAATCTGTCACAAACACCCCCACAGCTGGAACGTGAAGATGGATCCACACTCTCTAACATTTGACGCCACTACAATCGCAGAATGGAGCTAGCCTCAACAGCTACTGTTAGCATTAGCATCAGATTTGGGGTCCGATCAGTATTGAGTATTGTCAAAGGGGCCTCGATCACGGAAATGGAAGACAGAGTGTAGAAATGCTGCACCACATTTTCACATTTCAGTGGTGAGAAAGCTGCAGGTTCAGCTGATCATTCATCATTACGATATAAAACACAATGTTTCAACGGCGTAGATGTAACAAAGGGGTCTAGAGACACGTAGGTTCAACCCTCAATATTTGGATGTTCTGATATGTGAAGCTGTTATCTTCAACATGAATGTGTCTTTGCTCCTGGAGGCAGGAGCTCAGGAAGCCTTCCAGAGACGAGGATTACTTCCCATCCTCCTCTTTGTCTTTTAACGCGACGTTCCTCCAGAGATTGCTGCTAATCATCCTCCCTGTAAGCAGATCTGCGTTGTGGCTGATTACTTTCTGTCATCTCGTTTCTCTCGTGTTTATTTTTACGCACCGCTTTGCATTCTTCCCCGTCGTCTTTATGTCGCTAATGCATTCGCTGATTGAGTCGCGCAGACCGCGGGGCCCGAGCCGGAGCGGTTGCCGTGCTAATTGCCGGCAGGTAAACAGCAGCGGTGCCCTTCCACCGCGACAAGAAAGCCTTTTTGTTGCGGCGGAAAGCGACTCCTGAGGTTCTGGCGGCTCCGTCATACCTGAGAGAAGGTGGCTCTGCATCCAAACAACAACAACAAAAGGCAGGAGGCTTGAAAGCGGCTGTTTACCCCCCCGGAAGATCGCCGGGTCATCGTCGGCCTAATTAAACCGCCGGGTATTTTTAGACTCCTCGAGATCCTGTCAGATTCGAAAGCCTCCGTTTGTTCATCCGCGCAGGAACAAATAAAAGTGTTTTAGGATTTATTGCCGACTGTCATGTTAGCTCCGATCCGGTCCGCGGTGTGAAAGCGAGTCCTGCCGGAGAGCTTTACATCAAACGGCCCCTTTAGAAACACCTTTAATTACTCGCCGTCTCTCGCCCTCTGAAGTCGTTCGCTGCGTTTCGGCTGTCGGCTCGTCTCACTTTCTGCAGAGCCATCTGGGTCTGATTCCAGCTCCTTCCTCCTGCTCCTCATCCCTCCGTCTCTCAGATTCAAAGGAGCTGTGACCGGCTAAAGAGTATTTATACATCAGTGACTGCTTCAAGAGAGAGGAGTTTACCTCTCTGACTGACCTGATCCTTCGTCTGTGATGCAGTTTAACTGTTACTGTAGAGAACGTGAGGCATCTTTAGAGAACACATTAAGTTAAAGCTACGAGGAGCTTCAACGTTGTGCTGGTTCTGTTGGTCCCTGTGGACTAAAGCTGTAGTGTCTCTGAGCACCAGAGTCCCTTCAGAAGACCTCTCATTCTACTGCAGCAGGGTCTGACAGTCTGACCCTCTCAGTCCTGGTTCTGGTTCTCCCGTTGCCTCCCTTCCCTCCAGCGGGTCCAGCAATACGTCCTGGGTCTCCAGCAGAGAGGAGAAACTCTGCTCCTGGAGGAGGAGGAGGAGGAGATGCTGCTGCTGGGACCTGAGCTCTCCTCCTCCCTCCGGAGCTCTGAGTCTGTCCACGGTGGACCGGTCTCTACTGGAGGATCTGGGTCTGTCCACGGTGGACCGGTCTCTGCTGGAGGATCTGGGTCTGTCCACGGTGGACCGGTCTCTGCTGGAGGATCTGGGTCTGTCCACGGTGGACCGGTCTCTACTGGAGGATCTGGGTCTGTCCACGGTGGACCGGTCTCTGCTGGAGGATCTGGGTCTGTCCACGGTGGACCGGTCTCTACTGGAGTCTGAGCTGAAGGAGGTTCTAGTGAATGTGTGGTCAGAGGTTTGCTCATCATGTCTAATAGTTATTGACTCTGATCTCTGAACCTCCTCCACCCTCAATGATTCTGATGTTGTTATTTCTGCTCAGCGTTGATTTGATGTTTCACATGTTTAAAGAACACTGCGGGTTCTACGGTTCTCTCCCTGAAGCTCTGGTTCTTACCAGATGTTGTTATTTCAAACCAAGTAAAGGTTATTAAGACATTTTCTTTTTAACATTATTATCATAATCTTCATTCATTGGGGAGCATTTTAATATCTACTTCTTCTCTTGGTGTTTCCTTTTCTCTCATTAAACTATTTTCACATTAAGTCAGATCACTTGAACAAAACACAACACTAATTAAGAGCGCTTTAATGCTCTCTTATTTCCTTAACATGGTGGGTTCCCCCGTAATTATTATCTCTCTCTCTCTCTCTCTCTCTCTCTCTCTCTCTCTCTCTCTCTCTCTCTCTCTCTCTCTCTCTCTCTCTCTCTCTCTCGCTCCACCAGGTGACCCCGGAGACCCAGCTCCTTTAAATTGATTCTTTCTTTTTTTTACGTCTTCACATTAAATTGAAACCAATCCCCAAATGCTTAAAAACTCAAACTGCAGCCTGACTTCCTGCCTGTCCTCCCCGTCTGTATGGAGAGAGAGAGGGGACCAGCGGGGGGGTTGGAGGATGGAGGAGGATGAGGATGAGGAGGAGGAGGAGGAGGGTGGTGGTTGTTTGACGGCAGCTCTCACACAATGAAGCGACAGGGTTCGTTTCGTCTTCGGAGGATTTGGTAAATCCGGAACTGTGTCGAGCAGCTTTAGACAGAAAGGGAAGGCCCGCCGGAGCAGAACCGCCGAGCATGACAACCAGCTTTATTTTATGTCATTGTATTCAAATTTACTACATCCCCAACACTTATCACCCCCCTCCTCAGCGCACACAGGCCCACTTTGAAGACGGATCACCATGGAGAAAGAACATATTTTCCCCTTTTTTCCAAAGTCAGATTGGCACAAATTGAAGCGGAGAAACTTTTTATGTGTGTCAGTGCTGCACAATGCAGAGCACACTGTAAGAAATGGACACCTTAAGCTGGCAGAGCGCTGAAAACCTTTCTTTTTGTATGTTGAATAATATACTCTATGTGCAAGAAAGTCGCAGCTGAAGCATTTACAGAGCATCTCTCACTACGTTGACTCAACAGGAACCATGAAAAAAACCTTCCCATTCAGGAGAGAAAGCGTCACAAACTGGAGGTGAGGAGCTTAAGGATGTGGCTCCCTTAGACCTTTACGCATTATCACTGTGACAAATGAACAGCATTAGAATTTGCATCAAAACTGTTCATATCGGCAGCAATATTTACAACACGTTTTCCATAAGAAGGTTGAATAGATTTGTGCACAGAGCCTGAAAAACAACAGCTAAGGTTTTTAAAAAGTGTATTCATTTCACTTAGTGAATTCATGTAATGTTAACAAATGGCTTACTGAGAACCAACAATGTCAACACTATTGTGATTTGTATCCACCTCTTCATCATTTATATGAATATTGATTAATGTACATTTCTCTTTTTTAAATTAATTAGATCTAAATTAGATTAATTAATTGCTATCAAGTTGCATTATGGGAAATGAAGGATCTAGTGTTTGGGGGAGCTTGCCTTTACGATAGTTCTCTGCCTCTCCTACATACATTAATATTTGCATACTAAATGTTACTCCTCATTTTTCATGTATTTTTTGACTGAAGTCCAGCAACACAAGTCATTTTCTACTCATTATATAAATACAGTCAATATGCAAAGAAACTGCTGAGTTAGGTTGAGACAACTAAACTAGTTAGTT
This sequence comes from Cebidichthys violaceus, assembly GCF_023349555.1. Lineage (NCBI taxonomy): Eukaryota > Metazoa > Chordata > Actinopteri > Perciformes > Stichaeidae > Cebidichthys > Cebidichthys violaceus. The sequence continues at coordinate 918,548 of NW_027176372.1, read as the reverse complement.
AGGTTGAGATGACTAAACTAGTTAGTTAGGTGGAGTCAACAAAACTACTTAGTTAGGTTGAAACAACTAAACTACTTAGTTAGGTTGAGACAACTAAACTACTTCGTTAGGTCTCTTCATTGGTTGTGTCTTCATTAGATCATGATAAAAGCTAATTCAAACATGACATGTTGTTTTTTACAGTGTGTCGTTGCTCACTTTTCTCTCTGCCCAAACAAAGCCTCGGTGTGATTTAAACATGTTCAGCGTATCTACCGGGCCTCCTGAGTGGGACACATAGACACTCACACATCCACTCAGACCCTCTGGGACCGTGTCCAACTATTTCAATTAAAGCATCCACGTCCGCCACGCTGGGCCCAAAAAAAACAATAAAGGTGTCCAATAAAATCAGACGCGTTCGCCTGGTTGGGATCCGCTGACACTCTTGAGAGTTTTCTCTGCAAACACTCAAACCCAACGAATGTCGGGGAGAGCGAGGCAATGAGGATGACCCTGCAGGAATGCTTTTAGCTGCCAGACGTCCCTCTTGTTACCACCCTCTCTAGCACAGGAGAGTACAATGGGGGAGATGGAGTCCTGCAGGACACTCAAAGCAGACATTTTTATCTCTCCCTGCAAACAGAACAAAAACCCCTTCAACAACGCCTCCTGGTAAAAGCACCCTTCAGGCTCTCTGTTGGTGTGAGGACAGAAAACCCTGTAATCTAAAAAGAAAAACTGGACTCATGATTACAGTGTTTGAGTGTGCTGTGTGGAAGTTACCTGCTGAGCTCCGCCTGCCTGATATTCAAGTCCAGGTGGGAGGGATGTGACCTGTCAACCTCCGAGGTTGCACTTTAACACTCCCAGAATATATTCTGCTTGTGCATTAAAGGAAATCAGTCCGACGTCTTCGTTTGTATTATTGCAAAGAAATGAACAGAATAAACTAGTAAACTGCAAGAAAATACAACCAGCGCTGTCAAGTTTTCTCTTTGCCCAAAGACTGCATCAGGGTGAATGGACTTGCATCTCTGTAGCGTCTTTCTAGTGTCTTCCAACCACAAACTGTGTTGAAGAAGTGGACGTAGTCATCATAACGACGCCAGTTGGTTTGAGGTCGTTTTGTAGCCTGGAGTTTGACGATTTCGCCGTTGCCATCTTGACTTACAGCCGTCGCCATTTTGTTTTCTTTTTGCAACCAATTAACGGGAGTCCCCATATCTGGACTGAGGTCTTCATGGTCTATTTGAAAGAGTCACGGAATGCGTTTTGCTCGGGACGACATTACGTTACAAAATGAATGTTATGTTTAGTGGTTGGCCTTTAGATAACTACGTACAGTTAGGTTGAGGCAATAACACCACTAGTTAGTTTTTTAGATATATTCATACTACGTGTCTTGGTATGGCCGTTGCATTGACACATGGATGTGTTTAATTTGACTCAGAAAAGGATCCTGAATAACTTTCTATTTGTATTATTTTCGTACTGACGTCACTAAAATGATGGATGAGTTGGTGTCCATATACTCAAGAAACAATAGATTGCATTTTGTGAGCGGCCATGCTCCTGGGCTGATAATGACTTCATAATTGGTAAATCTTACTGCTTCTTGCTGAAAGAACGTTTTGAGTGCAGGACTTTAAATGGAGTTCTATTCTAAAGTGGTTTTGATACTTCACCAGCAGGATTTGAATTCTTCTTCCACCTCTGCTCCTTATTACCGTCCCCCAGTCGGCGGCCTCGGTGTTCAGGACGGAGAAAGCTCCACGGGTCTGATTTCACCGTTAGCTGGAGCTCTAATGAACCCCGGGGGGACTCAACGAGGAGGCAGAGGGAGGAGATCCAGGTCTGAACCTGCAGCTTCTCTCTGGAGGAGACGGTCGGTCCGTCCCGAGACATTCAGCATTTCTACTTCTGTTTGTTTCATAAAACATTCACTTCATTGGGTTTAATAGTGGTCTCTTATTTAGTTAAAGGAACAATTACATCTATCCTGCGTCAGTGAACATGAGACTAATGTTTGACGCCAGACTGGAACATATGTTAATAACAATACATCTAAATATTAATAAAGTGCTGTATCAAAACACAAAGCCAAGAAGCACTGACATAATTGAAGCTAAAAACTATATTTCTACTACATTACTTGTAGTAATGGTGGTAGTACTAATTGTATAAGTAGTTGTACATATGTCATTACTTTATTACATACATTACTACAATGCATTGTATAAATATCATAATAGTTATAATATTCTGCTCTATTTCTATTTTTAGATGTCATACAGTAATTATACAGTAAATATAAACACAAAGCCAAGAACATCAATAGATCAGAGACACAAACTCATAAATTAGAAAACAGAATTAGATCAATATAAAATATAAATAAGTTACATTCTTTATAATATTTGTTGTAGTAATAAAAATAATTTGTAAAATCATATTGTATATTTTTGGACAATTTTCCAATTATTCCACTGTATATATATATATATATATATATATATATATATATATATATATATATATATATATATATATATATATCATAATATGTCTACTATTCTACTTTAAAGCTGCTTTCAGAGTTGCACTTTTGGACTCTTTTTTTGCATATCAGGTCCATATTACGTAAAACAAATAACAATATGACTCCGAATATCATATTGTTATTGTAAATCCGTTGAAACGCAGACGCCGTCTGAATTCCGTTGCCCCTAAAGAAATGTTGTTGTGGTCATGGAGGTGCTGTTAAGACACACAGACATGTTTTCTTTCATGATCTTTCTGCTGTTTAACATAATTCTGACGTCTGTGTCTCGTACTTCCTCCTGTATTCATGAGTCATCAGATAAATCCTGTTTCTCAGCTTGTTAAGTGTTTGCTGGGTTTTAATGAGGAGACTCGCCTTATAAATACCCCTCACACACACACACACACACACACACACACACACACACACCGCTTACTGCTGTTTTGTTTGTGTGTGTGTGTGTGTGTGTGTGTGAGAGTGTGTAACGCACAAAGGAAGTCCTCATGGATTCACTGTTTCCTTGTTTGAGTCGTCCAAATAAAGCCACCTTAATCTTCCACTGAGTGTTGACTGATGTCTGAATCATGATGAAGCTTTCTAAGCCGTCTTGTCAGCACAAGAGGAAGAGGAGTGCGCGTGTGTGTGTGTGTGTGTGTGTGTGTGTGTGTGTGTGTGTGTGTGTGTGTGTGTGTGTGTGTGTGTGTGTGTGTGTGTGTGTGTGTGTGTGTGTAACACCTCGACATAAAGCCTCCTCTCCATGATGGTGTGAAGATACACTCTGCTAATCTCTAGCAGCTTGTTTTCAAGACTTCAGCAAATAGCACCCAAACACAGGCTGAACGCACACACACACACACACACACACACACACACACACAATTATGCAAATGTATCAAGAGATTAAAAAGGACACAACATGTGCTGACACGTGAACACATGACAGAAACACAAACGCTCCTCATCCATCTTTACTTCCTCTTCCTCTGCAGCCTCTGGTGCGTTCAGGTGATGCTTCTCGACTTGTAAATTCCAACACCGTCGGTGAACTTTCAATTCACGCTACTGAGGTTCACGAGGTGAAGATGAGGGTGTAGCATGTAGTTCACGTTTCATCATGTGAAGGTACACATGGCAGCAGCTTTAATGGCTGATGGAGACACTTTATGTAGACTTTGTGTCTTCATATTTAACTATTTACAATTAAAAAAACGTTTCAAAGCAGCATGTATTTCCTGTATGGCAGAGGGAAGTAGCTCCTACAGAAGGAGCTTTTAGATCGAGTAGAAAAGTGAATTTACAGAAACACAGAACACTTCACTTTTCTCTTAAAGGGTGGAGGATCACTTCAGTATAATGCTGTACTGTCGCTCCACTTCCTGTCAAAACGTGTGCGAATGATCATAAATGCCGTGATTAACAGTTCTAATGTAAAGATGCTGCTATCAGATTGAGGGAAGCTGTTCTGGTAGAGCCGTGACAGCATGAAGGAGGGCTCACAAAGTCTGCGGTGATACCGGTAATGGAGTCTGCTCTTCAGACGGACAGGCCGGGATAATGGTTTGATAGAGATTACAAAGAGGAGGGGAGTCAGAGGACGGCCCTGTCTCGCTCCACAGCTGAGCACAAAAGGACATTTGGCTGAGACTGATTAAAGGAGCTCATGGAGAGTCACGGAGGGTTTGGATTCAGCAGGTGAAGACCAGTCCGAAGCTCGCGGTCCAAGTAAATCTTTATTATCTCCAAAAGGCAATTTGTTATCCAGACAGTGGTCAATTCAGATCATTTCAGGGGATTCATGAGCAGAACTGTAGTATAATATACATATATAGTATACAGTGTAGATAACCAACAAGATAAACGCATATGTAGTCCACGGAATGGTTAACCAGGAAGTATAAAGACCACAAACATACACACAGGAATGGTGGGAGTGGAGGTGGAGTCCAACAAACAGACCGCTAGTGAAGCAAGAAGTCAACGTTGATTTATTCGTCAGGTAACTAGTGTACTTCAGTAACGACACTAAATTAGTTATTTTAACCCAAACCACCGTCTTCTCCTAAAGACAACATACACAACTAAACTGCTCAGTTAGGTTGAGACAACTAAACTGCTCAGTTAGGTTGAGACAACTAAACTGCTCAGTTAGGTTGAGACAACTAAACTGCTTAGTTAGGTTGAGACTACAAAGCGTTAGTTGTCTTTTATACGTCCTCGGTCATGATTACGTGGATAACAAACGATATAATTTCATGGGATGTCTCTGAATTACAGTGCGTTACTTTTTGTGGAATGCCGGTTGAGAGTAGACTACTTACGGATCAGGTCTTCTCCACAGAGTCCACCATGTTGCACCTCCATGTTTCTACAGCAGCCCAGAACTGACAAACCAAACATCGCACCAAGTACTTTCCCTTCAGCTTCCATGGACACAGTTTGAAGTAACGCGGTGAAGTCTCAATGTGAAGACACTACAGACACTACAGGCACAGACGCCACGCAGCGGTTCATCTACAGACGTCAGTCTGTTTATCTTCCATAGCGTGTTTTTACCACGCCGTGTGTTTGTGTCTCTGGACTTCTTATGGAGGCTGCTGGTGTTGCAGTGTGTTGTGGTCAAACATTATAAAGGAAGTGGGAGGTTCTGTGTGCCGGTAACACAATGAGAAAGTGTATCGTAGAAGTTAGCCGAAAACATCTAACCTCTCCACAAGCTAATGCACAGCTGGACCACTCTTTATCACTTCATGGAGACACAATCTCTGAGTACATGCACTGTAGTTCATGTCTATTCCCACATGCACTCTGGCAGACATTACCATATAGAACAAAAGAACAAAGCTTCGGTCAGAGTGAGGCTCTCATTTCCTTCCTCCTCTGTTGTTCTGCTTCCACCAGCTGATTTTGTTTTTCTGCATCAAGGCTGTTCTCATTTGTTCCTCTGCTTTGTCATTGACTGCGTGCCTCTCCTCTTTTCCACCACGCTGCGTTTCTCTTGTCACTTGGCGTCCTTATCGGGGCTCGGCGCGGCCGTCGCTTGTCACCGGAGTTTTGAAGTTTCCTGGCTTTCATTTTAGCGTGAGGCGTGATGTGGTTTTCATATCTCTGCTGCACAAATTTGTAATTTTCTCCTCACAGTTTGTCATCACGTTTTATCACTGTACAAATCAACTCAACCAATTTCAAATGGATCAGTGGGGTTTTATGTTTTCCTCCCCATCAGTGAGTCTGAAGACACCTGCATGATAAAGTAAAATATGACAAAAATACACATTCATTACTACAGGGAAGTCAAATGAGTTGATCACAGGAACACATCGGGGGATGTCACATCCAGTCTGAGTGTCTTCAGTTGAAATCATGTCACTGATTGATATCATATTAATAACTTTATTTATACAGCACCTTTAAAAACAGAGTTTACAAAGTGCTTTGACAGACGAAGCAGCAACAAGAAGAAGAGAAAGCTCAACAGTGAGGCCCAACAAAGACGACTGAGGTACGAGTTAAACCCAGATAACACACGATAAACTATAGCATGCAAGTCTACTAACTGTAATAAAAAACTGGATTACTTTGATACTAAAGACACGTTTAAAACGCTGTGATCCTCAGGAACATTCTGGATTTAAGAGGAACCTCTTTTGAATTCTAAGTGGACTTACTCGTCAATCGCAGTCACATTGTCGGTGTCCCTCAGGGTCCACCTTGAGTCTTTAGGGCTTTGGACTAACTCTAATATAAACATATCCACATCAATACGTGATGCTCAGAGCAGCTGACGGAGGACGCAGAGAGAGGACGTCCACGTACGGCCGGCTGGCCTCATCCAGCATTGGGAGGAGGTCGGGTTAATGGACGAGTCAAACAGGACGTTCACAGCGTGTCCCACGTCAACGTTGACTTATTTCACCGTAGTTTTGTTACTGAACTAAAGTACTTCACTTACTCTACTTACGTAAATTAAAAAGTTAGACTCATCTTACCTATCAAGTGCACTTGTTTTAACCCAAACTAAGGTCTTTTCCTAATCCTACTCAAGTAAAAACCTGAAAGTAAACCTGAAAGTAAACCTTCGTTAGGAGTTTATTTTGAAAAGACACTGACACGCCGTCTCTGAGACATAGAAAACCGACACCAGAGGAACCTAGAGCATCACAGTTTGAAGCGTTGGGAGTGACACCATATCAACAACGGACTGTGACCTTCTACCGGTGGAGCACACTAAGACTGAACAAAAGAAGCTCGACAATGACGAGAACCATCAACGTTTCTTTGGCTTTCAGTGTTAAAACGTGACTTTAACTGTGGATGAAGCTGTGAGATTCAGATACATGAAGAGTTCAGGCTCAGAACCATCTTTCATACCATCTGTGTGTGTGTGTGTGTGTGTGTGTGTGTGTGTGTGTGTGTGTGTGTGTGTGTGTGTGTGTGTGAGAGAGAGAAATTAAAAGGACTCGGCGAGCGATGTTTGAAATACAAAGACTGTGGGAAAGAGAGAGAGAGAAGAAGAAGCAGCTGATGCGTGAGAACAGAATAAAAGGGTGAGCTGAGGCCTGAAACAGAGGACAGGATACAGAGGACACGATACAGAGGACAGCATACAGAGGACACGATACAGAGGACAGGATGCAGAGGAGGCATTCGAGAGGCCCGCCGCTCATTTAGAAGGAATTTAACACAGTGGTCCCTGGAGGTTGTCCCGGTGAAGCCTCCGTTTCCTTCAGCTGGCTGTGTTTTCGGTCTTGTCCAGCTCCATGTCCTCTTCTGTTGACAACATCTTTGTCTCAGCTCTGTGTTTCACAGCGTGGAGTCGCCCCGCTCTCCTTCCTGCACGGCGGCGTGTGAACGCAGCACAGCAGGAGGCTTCTGGGGTATTTTGGGGATGTTAGGGACAGTGGAGAGGATGAGGCCTTCAAAGACAACAGGTCATCATAAAGAGGACACGGCGTCCCCTATCACACGTGTGTCAGATCTACTTATTGTCCCGGTGACTTTTAAAGTTCTGGTGAACCTTTTAAAATGTGCAGAGAGTCCAGAAGAGACAGAACCAGAGTGACGACAGTGAACATCTACAGTCTAATGCCTCATTTCCACCGCATGGTTGGACTCCACTCACTGTTGATACCAGATCCTCCATCCCCCCTCCTCAGTGTAGGCGCGATTTTCAGCTGATCGCCATAGCGACGCTGCATTGACGTCCTCTTTCAACAGGACGCTCTCTGAACGCTTCCATCGACCTCGCCTCCATCAATAGTGCAGCACGGTGTAGGATGCGGGTCGGCTGAGTGGAGAGCTGTGCTCACTATGGACGGAGGTGTAATAACTGTGACACGGTGTCACAGTTATTACACAACGATGACGTCATCGACCGCCTGTCGAGCCATACGTGAAGACGTAAACCAGAAACCTCATCAAAGTGACTTTTATCAGTGAGCGGGTAGAAAACATCAGCTAGAGTCCAGATCTGAACGTACGAGGAGTTCCACGTCTTCTTCTCTCCGTGTTCTAGAATAGTGTTCTATGTCCTCCTGTCCTTGGTTCTTCTTACAGACTTCTCTCCGTTCTTCTTTCTCTCCGTCCTTGTTTCGGGTGCTGCGGTGTCTTCTTTCCTCAGAGAGAACATGTTCTTGTATGAAGCTATATGATTCCTCTGGGTTTGTTTGCTCAGCGGTAACGTCACGGTAAGCAGACCCCCCCCCTCCCTCCCCCCCTCCCCCCACCGGATCCTGCTGAGCTAATGTCCGTCTGTCCCGCTCTAGAAATTTACGCTGCTCACCGTCCTACACTGCAAAAAACTGAAGAGTCGTGCGAGCCGAGAGAATTAAGGTATCCATTCCGACGACAGTTTTACAGCGGCTAAGTTCACTTAGCATTAAATCCTCCTCCTCCTGACTCTAGACTAACCTTGTTTTCAGACCTAAAGCAGGGAGCAGAGAGGCAAAAGGCACGCTCAAATTTACTGTTTAATTTGGTTAATATCGCCGGCTCACTCTGTGAATTTACTGCAGCCCTCAATTTGAATTAGACTGCGGCGAACAGTCAGTGAGGAGTGGACACTAATGCAAATGCACGAGCGCCTCGGTCGATACTGCTGTGTTTGCTTTTCTGCACGAGTCCCTGTTTACCCAGAGAGAGAGAGAGTGTGTGTGTGTGTGTGTGTGTGTGTGTGTGTGTGTGTGTGTGTGTGTGTGTGTGTGTGTGTGTGTGTGTGTGTGTGTGTGTGTGTGTGCATGCTAATGGATCACAGTGAAATATAAAGGAAAAATGTGGAAACACATTCCACATGCTGCACGCAGCTCGTTTACAAAAGCAAATGAATACAAGACACTGGGCTCATTTGGAAGGGAGCGTGAACACGTGAACACAGCGTTCGCTCAATACAGTAACTTGAGAGTGGATGTTCCAGAGCCTCGCCGTGCAGCACATTCCACAGCGGGTCGCTCTACCTGTGATGTAACAGCGGACAGTTTTTTTCCGTCTTTCTATGCAGCTGAACCTTGAAGCATTCATCCGACACCGAAGTGAAATGTGAATATATAACTGTCAGGGCCGGAGCTGAGCAGACCCGCTGTGGTACCGCGGGCTCTTAATGGATCCTGCGTAGAAACGGGGGACAATGAAACACGCTGACCATGAAATGTGTCTCGATTGCAGCGTCTGATTGATCAGTTTCAGTTCTCAGCTTCGACATTCAGCGTTTAGTTTGAAGCAGCTCCATCTGCACCGGTCTGTGCTCTCACTACTGAAGGTGAGGGTCGGACCCGGACGCCTCTGACCCCCAACGGGAAGGACCGACGAGACGACTGCAGCAGTGACTGAAACGTTTCAGCATATCAGAAAGTAAAATGAAAAGCAATATTGTAAACATAATGTGGCTTTCCTATGCCTCAGCTGAATCAAAGGGTTTGACATTAATGAACATGTGAGGCTGAAGAAGGTTCGTACAGATTAGCGTTTTCATTTCAGGAACTAATCAGAGATGTGATCAGGATCCCAGAAAGAGAGAAACAGCACTTATCTGCTTCTGATTACAAATGAATGGGAACTATGTGTCACAAACACCTGAAATCCTGAGAAATAAAAAGCCTGATGAATCACCTCTCTGATTAAAGGAAGACATCATCAATCACCCACCAACCCTCCAACACCGAGCGTCTGAAACCAATAAGCAGCCGAGCGAGCGGATTCCTCTCCGATACACAACCGCTTCATTACGAGCGTCCGTCCGGCTCCCGGGAGACTTCTCTCTGCTCTTTGGATTAAAAGAGGAGTTCTTCTGGCTGCTTCCTCAACACGTTCACATCTGGGTTCATCACATCGGACCCCGTGATGTTCTTCATCACATGTGTTTTATTATTTCTCTGTCCGGACTTGTTGGCTGACTCTGACGCCGGGTTCATTAAAGTGCTGCTCTCTGCTGGACTGCAGGTCTTTACTTGTCTACTTGGTTCCTGGTACCCGAGAACACACTGTGGAGAAAACAGCAGACCTCCGGTTCTTTACAGTGAAGTCAAAGCTTCACGTGTTAGAGCTGCATTCTCTCTAGTGTCCACCAGGGGGCGACTCCTCTGGTTGTATAGAAGTCTAGTCTAAAATGACTCTACTTCTCTCTTGATTTATTCCCTCAGTAAACATTGTAAACATGAGTTTATGGTCTCAATCTCTAGTTTACAGTCTTCTTCCATACAGCATGATGTTCATTTAGTACATTATGCTCCATTTAGAGTCAAACAGACCATAAAGCAGGGGATGATTTAGGGGCGGGGCTACACACTGATTGACAGGTCTCTACCAGAGACGTATACGATGTCTCTACGTCACTCCTCCTCAGGCCAGATGTGGTCACTTCTTGTTTACTGGTTGATAAAACAACAAGATGTGGACGACAGACAGACAGACAGACAGACAGACAGACAGACAGACAGACAGGTATCAGCTCACATAACCTAGACGTTTTTTAAACTCTCAAAGAGAAACTCTTCTTGTGAAACTCTAACTTATATATTTCTGTCTTTTTATATATGTTTGGGCTTCGGGGTCATCAATATTTTCATCAGAGCCCCCCCCCCCCCCCCAAGCTCCTGCCACAGTAATATCCAGTATAATGAGTCTTTGCAAACAGACCAGCAACAATATTGAGAGCTTCTTTTCTGTCCGCAGACATTATTTCCCAGAGGAAAATGGAAATTAAAAAAAAAGAAAAGAAATTCATCCATCAACATTGACCCATATCAGCCCCCCCCCCCCCCCCCCCCCCCCCCCCCACACACACACACACACACACACACACACACACACGCTCATAACCCTCCATTGAGTGGGTGGACTCTCAGCGATCACGTGACTCATCTGAACCGCTGGCGTCACGTCGCGGCGGATCTCCTCGGCGACGTCTTGTATCGACGTTTGCCGCGAGCCTTTGAGCAAACGTCTCACTAATGAAGCGGCACCGTGGCCTTGTGGCCCACGGGTAGCGACCTAAAACAGAGAAGAAGAAGAAACAGTCCATGTTCCCTTTGAAGTATCTCTTTATAGAAATAATATTTAAATAATGTATGAAAATGTCTCCTGATTCTTATTGTTGCCAAACTGAAGAGGAGTTTCACGTCCACAAGCATTCTTTAAATGATCACGTTTATACCTGCTTCATATTCATGAGCCTCAAAACAAACAGCTTTACTTTTCTCTTCTGCTGCATTCATCCAAATACTAGTTCAACATCTTTAACCTTTTAAAACAATACTGTAAAGAGTATTTTCTGATATGCAGTAGTCTTCATATAGGAGCACATTGGTTGTGAGGAGTCCAGTGAAGAAGACCTTTATTAGATGTAACTCTGGTGTTTCAGAGGACGTCAGCTGCACAGTGCTCTGGGACTTGAAGTCAACTCATTTGATTATGAAGCAGATGTTGCAGATAGAAGTTGCTCCACATGGTGGAGGTCTGAGGATAAAGTAGGTTTGTGCAGAAGTGTCGACGTGATTCTCTCTGTCACTCTGAACTCAGACTGTCAGACCTTCACTCTGATCAAGCTGCTTCACTATGAGCTGAGTGAAGACCAGACCAGATGGCCTCACCGGAGAGCTAACGAGCCCCAGTACCTGAACAGAGACTCAGGCTTTCTGCAGAATAAAACAAATAAAACTAAACGGCTGTAATAAAACCAAACGGTTGACTAATCATCGCTAGATTGCCCTGTAAGACTGCTTGATTTACTCCCTCACCCTAGAGCTCTCACCTGGTCTCCTCTCACCTGGTCTCCTCTCACCTCTCTCTCTGGATCTCACTCTTTGGTTTGAATCCTGAATCCTGAATTTGGTTTGATCCTCCGTGACCCGTTCACCTGCAGCTGTGTGGGTGGAGCGAGCTAAAGAACTACACATTCCAGGTGTTCTCAGACTCTCACATAGTCAGCCGCTAGATAAAAGGGCTATTATCTCGTGGCAGGTTGCATCATTAAACGCATCCTGTTGCATGCTGGGTACCACGGAGCCCTCTGTCCCGTTCAGACGAGAGGATCGAGCAGGAAGGTTCACATTAAGCCTCCCGGGCTCTCAGACGGCGTCGGGTTTCAGCCTCCGTAAGCCGGAGCTAAGGCGGCGGTGGGAAGGAGACGGATACACGTGGTGCAAACTCTACTCCAACTCTTCACTATTTACTGAACATTGTGCTGTTATTGTCTGATGAGGACAAAGATCAGACCGAAAGGATCCTTTTTTATTGAAACAAAATGTCAATCACGTCAAATAAATTACAGCAATAGCCCGTAAAAACACATGTAAATGTAAAACCAAGTGTGTAGGCCGATAAACACGTGAATGAGTAGACAGTATCCGACGTCAACATGTCGAATAAAAGACCGTCTGTCTTCATTCTCGTTTCAGCACCACGGACAGCGCTGAGAGTAACTCATAATAGTACGTGTTGATGCATCATAAACTACGTGGGACTACTTTTCCTCACTTCATTTGGGTGAACAAAAAAATTATATATATATATATATATATATATATATATATGTGTGTGTATAGTTTGTCTCTAGATGATTCACATGTTTCTCATGGTTTTGGGTCTGTTATGACGCTGGGCTGGTTTTCTTTCTCTCGTGTCTTTTTAATTACATTAGTTTAGATTCTGGATTGTTAGAAAATGTTCCGGCTACAGCTCACGACTAATTTGATTAATATTATACATATTATATATTATACATTGATTAATCGTTTGATTATTACTTTGAATTATTAATCGGATAAAAAGAAAGAAAAGCTGAGTTTAGTTATTTCGAGTGTTGTATAAATAAACATCTCAACGTTGACCCAACCGATCGACCTTCTCATATCACAGACTTTAGATAGACTTTATTTCAGACTTTAATCCATCAGTTTCTCACTGAACCAATAATCAGAGGTGTAACATATTTAAACATGGACTAGTTATTGGAGGAGGCCACACGTGTCCCTTGACACATGAAATATATATTTCTAGATCATTCCTCTTCTTCTTTTCCTCCCTGCTCTGACTTTCATCTCCTTTATTCGTCTCCTCATTTTTACTCTTCTTCCTCTCCTCTTTATCTTTGTTCTCTCTGATGTTATCTCTACTGTATCCTCCTCCTCCTCCACTTCTCCATCTATCATGATGCAGAGAGAGCCTCGGCGGTGAATTGATGATGCAGTGATAAAAATATTTCAGACTTCCTCCTGAAATCTGGAGTCCAGAGCAGAGCCTCTTCTGGGTCAAACCGCGCAGGACTTGGCCAACCTTCAGACACCCCGTCTGAGATCGATCGACGGCGGTCTGTCGCTCTAATTGAACGCTCCCACAGGTCGAACCCGAAACCGTGGAAAACCCAAACACGTGAACCGAGACGACCGGGGGGGGGGAGCTCCTCGCTGGCTGGAGTCCAGTCAGCGTTTTCAAACTGTGCTGCTCTCCACAGCGGAGGAGGCTGAGCTGGCAGCAACGCGCTCTCCTTCTTTTAATCCTCACTTTAACTATTCAGGTTCTGTCCCCCCCCGCCCCACAACACACACTCCTCGCGTCTGAAAATGTCTTCAGAGGATTCCGGGAAACTTGTACAGCCTGCAGGAAGAGCAGGCTGTGTGATAAACACTTTGTTCGCTCTGCAGCAGCTCGTCTTTCGCTTCTCTTCGTGCTGCTGCTGAGCTTCTGAATTCATCTCCAAATCCTGCTGCTCACCCTGCAGGTGTTACACGGCGAAGGCCTCGAATATATCGGCGAATTACTGTCCCCCTTATCGTAATGTGAGACCTGTAAGGTCCTCTTATCGAGTGCGGGTGCTTGTCCCCGGGCGAGGCTCAATCCAGGCATGTTGTACCGGAGCATTTTCATATTTCTGTGACTTTAAATGGTGTGACTGCTGCACGCCTATGAAGCGCAGCAGTGACAATATTCCTACCTGCAGCTGCTTAAAGCCATCTGGATCCTAGAGCTGAACACCTTCCTCCAGGTGATTCAACACGACGAAAGAGGCTCTATGAGGACCAGGGCTGCACCATCTCGATCATGAGCACTGAAACGTTGACACTTTGTTACATGCAACGTAGTTTAGGAGTATTGTATCTAACAATGTGTTGCTGTCATGGTCCTAGTAACACTCGTGTCTAAAGTGTACTGAAGTAGCACATCACATGACATAATACACAAATACTGATCCACTTAAACGTCTTCATCCGACTCATTTAGAAACGCTGATCACCGATGGAACCATTTCATCTCCTGACTTTAGTGTTCTAAGGTTCCTGCTTTGTGGCGTTCCATATTGTCTGGTAGACTTCCTCATCACTGTTATCAAGCGTGGCAAGTTTGGAACAGATATGAGCAAGTCCAGCGGAGATACGTCAGCTTGATGACCACGGCTACACCAAAGGTCTTTAGATGGTATTGATTCCATTTGAAGTAGGTCTGATAACTTCCTGAGCAGCAGTTTGTAGTCTGACAGAAAAAGGAGAAAAATGGCCTAACATTTCACAAAATGCCCAAATTACTGTAGCGCCCCCTGTGGGTTGAAGTGAACGGTTTGGAGGGTTTGTCTTGATGTGGACACATGTTGCACTATTTGTGTCGATAGGCCCGATGGTTTTAGAGTTCCGTGTAATGATGTGCAAAGCCACGCCCCTTTGACGTTAATGAATCCATATCTGCTAAACGCTTTGAGAGATCCGGTAATGATCCACAGACAAGGTGGTGACAATCGGGAGGAGTTAGCAAAAATGTGTTTTTAGAAAATTGAAAAGGTGTAAAATCTAAGTAGGCGGAGCTTAATGCTCTGATTGGCTTTTTGTAGAGCCGATGGACGTGGACGTGTCCGCCAAATCATGTTTCTGAGCATGATGAAGCCCTCCAACGTGTGACATAATCAGAGTCATAATCAGAGTCATAATCAGAGTCCTGGTGTTTTCAACAGACCTAAACGTATTGTGATTCAAGGTTTTTACACTTGAGAAGCGAAAATGAAGAGAAGAGACGGAGTTCTTGGAAGTGTTTTAATGAGCACTTATCCAGAAGATAAGGAACACAGTGAGTCCAGCTCCACTCTGGACAAGCAGAACTAGAGCAGCCCGTCAACATCTGTACCATGAAGACAGATGTGTTCTTTTTATTCCATAACTTCATAATGACCAATCCCTCAGTTAATGCTCCCGTTGATTAAATGATTAAATACATCGCAGCCCTCCGGCTCATGAAGTACTGCAGGACTGTTTAATTCTGTACTAAAGACTTTCTGTTTAATAAAACCAGATCATGACCAACTTTAACGAGCTTGTTGATCGCAGCGGTGTTTGTTATGAACCAGAAGAGTGGTGCTTCTAGGAAAAATACAGAGAAAGTACAGAGTCAGCTGCTGCAAACTACATTTATTTAAAAATGCATGAATTATGATTATAAAAGCGGGGTAATTTTCATACTGCTCTCTGCGGTGAGCAGATAGGCTCCGGTTCTGCCGGAGCCTCTCAGCTGATAAAGCCTCGCAGCGAGGCGATAAGAGATACGGCGGCTAAAAGCGGCGCTCCGCTCGCCGGAATAATGCCTGTTTTTAATGTAAATACGCATTATGGAAACTCACAGGGTTACCGTCTGGATTCATTAATCTTTCCATTAGCGCGACGGTTATTAATTTTCATTCACAGGTGCACAAAGGGGGAATTTTGTGTGAAATCGCAGCTCATTTATCAGCCGGAACCAGGAGGCCAGATGAATGTTTAGGTGTGTAGAACCACATCAAAGAACCCAACCGCCGACTTAAAACATCTCAGATTGATTTCCTTTGTCGTTCTTCACACAATGAAACTCGTAGGTGAAGATCAGTCTGCTGGTCTCTGTTTCACACACCAGAGTCCCTTCAGAAGACCTCTCATTCTACTGCAGCAGGGTCTGACAGTCTGACCCTCTCAGTCCTGGTTCTGGTTCTCCCGTGCCTCCCTTCCCTGCAGCGGGTCCAGCAATACGTCCTGGGTCTCCAGCAGAGAGGAGAAGCTCTGCTCCCGGAGGAGGAGGAGGAGGAGGCACTGCTGCTGCTGCCGGGAGCTGAGCTCTCCTCCTCCCTCCGGAGCTCTGACTGCAGGTCCAAGGCTGCAGGTGAAGATCTGGGTCTGTCCACGGTGGACCGGTCACTGCTGGAGGATCAGGGTCTGTCCACGGTGGAGAGGTCTCTGCTGGAGTCTGAGCTGGAGGAGGTTCAGGTTCTGGAACCTGCATGATGTCATCTGGTTTCACCAGAATCCGACCCGGTGGCTCTGATGACATCATTAAGAATAACTCTGTAGAAACAGACCATCTTCTCTCTGATGGAAGATCAGGACTACACTGAGACTGGTTCTTATAGAGGATCAGGACTATCAGGACTGGCCTCTGTCATTGATCAGTTGAATCTCTAGTTTTCTCTTAAATCTTCTGATTGACTCTAAATTCACATTTTCCAGCTGATATTAAGAAATAATAAATGACAAAGTCTTTTATTATGTTGTGTTATTAGAATCCTGAACATTGAAACTTGTAAAGGTCACACCAGCGATGTTTTTATTGTTTTCAGAGCTACAGATCAGACATGTGGAGCTGTTATCATCGGTCAATACGTCAGACAGGTTGTGAACTTCAGAAGCTTCTGGCATTGAGGACGAGCTCTCTGCCAAGGGACGGGGACGGGGGGACGGGAGGTGTTGGCGGCCCTGGAGCTCGGCTCGCCGCCAAAAACCTGCTCTGATCAGCGCCAAGGCCGGCCTGTTTCCCATAACCGCCCCCCCACACACACACACACACACACACACACACACACACACACACACACACACACACACACACACACACATCACTGAGGTGAACCGGTGAGTCCGACACGTGATCCTCTCTGAAGAACATCTGTGTGAACATCTAGAGGACCGTGTTGTTACTATTCACCTCTCAGGTTCACACGAGAGGGAGATGAAGACGGATCGCTGTGATTAAATCCTCCTAATCGTATCCCATCATGCACTGCTCTGACCGTCATGTGTTCACCTCTCTGAGATAATCAGAGGCAGGTCTTAATGAAGACGTGAACCCTCCACATGTTCATGTTCACGTTCACGTTCATGTGAGTTGTGAGGGTGAAGGAAAGAAAATACAACATTGACTTGTGTGTAGAGATAAACTGCTGATGTTAATGTATCAATAATGAATCAAATATTGGAGGTTTGATGCCTTATAGTTGTGTTAGAACATCTGAACTCGCTGTGTTCTTTATATGGTGTCAAATGTATGAACTGTGAAGAGAAACCAATAACCCCAGCTGTCAATAACTGTAGTGGAGTAAAAGCACAACATGGCAATAAAGTGAAGCACAGAACTCAAACGTCGTTACCGTCTTCCTCTGCATCCATTTCATTTCATATCTTCTGGGCGTCTCGGCCCGTCCCTCCTGACTCTCTCTCTCTCAGTTATTTTGGACTCTGTGTGTGATTTGGTCAGACCGACCGACCGGCCGGCTGGCAGCGTGGCGGCGGCGTCGAGCTTCACCTCCCTTTCCGTTTGATTAAATCACGGCTGCGGCGGCGAGACGAGTCCCACAGAGTCAGGAGCAGAATTATTAACCTTTGCTGTCAGAGAGGACGTCTCTCTCTCTGCAGGCCTGCAGTGAGACGCCCAGCCGAGATGGACACCCTCCGGCTCACGGTCTGTGTGTGTGTGTGTGTGTGTGTGTGTGTGTGTGTGTGTGTGTGTGTGTGTGTGTGTGTGTGTGTGTGTGTGTGTGTGTGCGGGGGGGTCAGCTCGCCGCTCAGAAAGAAGTCATCCATCCCTGAAGGTGTCTGAGCCACTCGCTCCATCGTTGGCCGTCCTCACAGATATCAGAGACTTAATAATTCAACAAAGAAACTATCAGCGAACTCAGGAGAGCATGAAAACTCACAGCTCATCACAATCACGTCTCTGGAACCATCTGACGGCTTCTTCTGAACCTTCTTCCTTTCAAAACCACGTCAGAGGAGAAATCTGGTTTAGGGTAGGATTCTGTTGACAATGCTCCTGATAATCGGTTTATTCCTGGTGATGAAGATGAGTATTCTTCGTCCTCGTCCTCGGTGAACCTCACGGTGTCGTCGTCCTCTCACGTCGTTCATCTCGTCTAATCATGTAAAGTGAACATCAGGAGCTACCAGATGTTCCTCTCTGCGTGGTCCAGAGGTGGTGGAGTCGTTGGACCTCTTTCATTCTTTCACATAGCTTCTCTAGAAGATCTCTGTTCATGTCCAGAAAAGGTTATATTTGCTCCCTTTCTTTTCTTTTGTGCTGATCCGAACGGTGACTTTTATGATCCGGTGCATATCTAGTTCTGATGTAATGGTTTCACGCGGGTTTTGGGCTGGAAACTGTCCATGGCGTGTAGAAAGTCGAACACATTGATAGAGATGTTTGACAGTTTGGTGAACCGAACGTCCCGTACCGAACGCTTGAGGACGATCGCACCGACTGTTCCTCGTGCTTCTGATCGGAGGCCGAGCCCAGTCAGAACCCAGTCGGTGTTTACCGTCATAATAAACTGTGGCAGGATGTCTCCCGACTCATTTTCCACTCCGTGAGTGGAACTAGCAGCTCTGCCTCTAATATGGCTCAGACCTGACTCGCTGCAGAGTTGTAATCAGCCTATTAGCAGCTAACAGGCAGGTTCTACTTTATTTATTTACCTTCGACACAGCGTAAGCATTTAGACCACGACTGCCACAACAGGCTGGGATAATCAGCCCCGGTTTACACCGATAATTGCCTGTTACGCAATAAGAGGGACAGAGTGGAGGCATTGTTTGTGACACTTTTGACACAGCGAGCCGCGGATGAACCGACAGCCCACGTCCGAGAGCCCGAGAGCCCGGGAGCGTGAGGCGGCAGAGATCAGGTCCCCCCCCCCCGCAGGGGATCCAGGTTCCCGGCAACCCAATTAGATAATGAGTGAAAAAGCTCGGGCTCCGGGCTTAACGAGACCCGGAGCATGTTCCGACAGCCGGCTGACGGGTTGACGGGTAATCTGGAGGGCCTGGCGATAACGAGGTCGCTCCGTGATTGTGACAATTCCAATTGTGGTTTAACCTGCTGAACTCTGCGCTTTCTCTTTTCCTTTAAATGTCCGCGTCACACGAACATTTAAAGTTATGAAACATCACAAATATGTGTTCAAACTTCACCAAAGCTTCATGACTCATCACACACACACACACACACACACACACACACACACACACACACACACACCCTGGTGGTATACGATGGTGTAGATGTTGTGTGCTTCATGTTGTGGACTTTTCCCCAAAAAACTTCAGCCTGACGTATTTGATATCGTTGTAAACTTTAGGATCTCCACTACAACTTTGAGTTGAGTTTGAACGATGCTGGACCTTCACGGAGCTGAGGGGTTAAACCAGGAGTCCAGCCTTCTTCTTTCTATTATACTGTCTTCATCTTTCTTTTCTTATCACTTCATTTGAGGCACATTGAGGTGCTTATTGACTCAGTATGGAACCATTACATCATCGTTTATATTTAATTAACACTGACTGATCAAGTTGTGTTTGTAAACGACGTTAAATTAATATTCATCCTCTATTTATCAATTCATACTAAATATACGAGAACATATGCTATCAAGTTGCAATAATGGGAAATCTAAGATCTTGAAAGTCTCCTAATTTAATGAAAATGTAATCTGGACATCTTATTAAAGTTACTACAAGAAACATTGATCTGGTCCTGAACCAGTCCTGATCCTCTATATGAACCAGTCTCAGTGTAGTCCGACACCACGCTGCTGGAGACCCAGGACGTATTGCTGGACCCGCTGGAGGGAAGGGGGACACGGGAGAACCAGGACTGAGAGGGTCAGACTGTCAGACCCTGCTGCAGTAGAATGAGAGGTTTTCTAAAGGGACTCTGGTGCTCAGAGACACTACAGCTTTAGTCCACAGGGGGCGACAGAGTCAACACTACATGAAAGTTCCATTTAGTAACTTTAAACATTTTTAATAACTTTATGTTTGCGTGTCGGTGTCATGTTTAGGAACAAGAGAAGAGCAGATAGAAGTCGGATCATAATTCATGATCTGTCCTACAGTGGGGCGGTCTCATGCTCTGCTGTGTGTGAGGCTCCTACACTGTCTGTATTCTATTATATTCCAGCTGCATCTCCATCACTGCCTTTGAAAACCAATCCAGTCAGTCAGTCGGTCTCAGCAGAGGACGGGGAATAAATCCAATCCGTTATCATCACCCCGGTTCCCGTCCTGGCTGTGAACCGGGGTCGAGGAGGATGTGTGTGTTTCACCGCTGGAAGGAAACGGGCGAGGAAGACGAATGATGATGCTGTAAGGTGAGCGTGAGAGCGAGGAAGGGGGACTCAGGTGGCGGACTGATGCATGATGGGAGTGGCGGAAAGCTCAGGTGGGAGTTAATTCAGTGTCAAATGAGACGGAGAGATGGGGGGGGGTTCTATAGAGTCCTGCATCAGTACTGCAGCTGAGCCCTGCTGATGCTTCAGCACATAGATCACCCTGACAGGTCAGAGAGGGTCTGTGCTGCCACAATAATGGAGAGAAAACAACACAAAGAGCCGTAGGAGGCGGCGGTACTACATGATACTGTGCAAAGTACTGCACAGAAATACTGCAAACAATCAAGTATTATGTAATTTAGCTAAAGGTTACGGTTACATCAGCGGTCTGACAGAAGCTCCAGCAGCTGTTCACAGATGTTAGGACGTCCAACATGGCCACCGGGGGGGGGGGGTAAGTTCAGTTCAGGTCAGGTTTTATTTTATACAACCAGCAGATAAACAGAGAAGCTCACATTAAGCAGAAGGAACATTTCACATAATCCTTAATCCACTTCTGTCTTTATGTGTGTGTGTGTGTGTGTGTGTGTGTGTGTGTGTGTGTGTGTGCGTGCGTGCTCTCTCTTGTGCGTCCATGTCTCTGAGGACAGAGTGAGGGACATTTCTATATTTATATGTATTTAATCTGTATTTCATGTAGAACACATTGAGGGAGAACGGTGCAGAGGGACAAACAAGAAATTACTAAAATCTAATTTCAGTAAAAACTAAAAGACAAAAACAAAAGAAAAGCAACGTGTGTGAGAGGACTCGTTTAGACCCGTTACCAGGGTTCAGGTCCAAATTTGGTCACATAAAGAGCTGCAAAATGTAAAAAGTAAGTCTTAATATTACAAATGACGAAAATTCAATATCGTACAAGGTTTCATGAAAGTTCCTTTTTGTGATTTAAGGATTAAGAGAATAATCTTTTTTATTATTTTTATGTGTTTACTCTCCATCTCCGTCAGCTTATCAAAATATATCTTATATTCATATTTTCATCAAAATAAAAAGGATGCAGAACAAAGTGATGGATTCAGATTCATCCATTTTCTAGAGTAGTGCTTGAGGAAGTCATCTGTATAATGTGTTTGTGTTGGTTTTTATTTAGGTCTCTGAATGTTTCTAGAGGATCGTGTTGGTTTCAGAAGGTCCACAGTGGTTTCTGAAGGGTCTTCAGGGGTTTAGTGAAGAACCTTCCTGAAGTTTCATTAGGATTCTTGGAGACAAATACTCCAAATCGTTTGAAAAGGTTTTCAAGGTTTTCAAGGTTTTCAAGGTTCCTAAAGGCGTTTGAGGTTTCCTGAGGATCAAAGGGCTTCTGAAGGTTTGGTTTCTCAGGTTGTTGATCCAAGTGAAGGAGTGAAAGAATCTTGGGATCTTTCTGGAGTTCTGCGAGATGGACGGCCGTGATTACGTCAACTTCTGTCTTGTGAGTGGCTCGAGCCGGCTTCACTACGGCGAGTATAAACTAAGCTTAACCTGCTGGACCAAAGGGAGGAGACGGAGGAGAGCCCAGATGGAAGCTAAGCTAACCCCAGCTAGGATGTAAGGCTACTCGACTTCAGGTGAACCCAACAACGGGGAGGTCAGTGACTGTGGTGTCCACGTCTGTATGGAGACCTGGCTCCATCGTGGTGTCCCAGATCAAGCTGAACTCACCCTGAAGGTCTCGAAGAAGAACGGCTCTGATGAAAGGGGAAGGAAATGTCCTCCTGGACGTCTCGCTGTGCAGGTTTTCTGGACATGTCCAGCTGGGAGGAGACCCAGAACACACTCAAAGACAAAGTGTTATATGTGCCCCGGGAAGGCGGATGGGGGGTTTAGCTGGGGGGCAACAAACCAAACCAAACCTAGGTTTGAATATAAAACACCTTTGAGCCTCCAGAAGCACTTCAAGGTTGTGGGTTTCACCACTCCAACTCTTTCTCTCATATGAAGATACCTCAACTAAATGCATCTACACATGCAGAGTACTGATCCGATAACAGCTTGAATTTTTAAATCTGCATTCAGAGTCACTAGTACAAAATATCAGGTTTTCTGATGAGAAGTCAACGTACAGGCCTTGAGACATTAAAACTGAAGGAGAAGAGGCAACTACAACTCCCATGGTGCCTTTCAGGAAGAGACATCCGATAACTTAAAAATCATTCGGACAAGTTTGGAGATACAGCCGGCTTTTCACATCTGACTCAGTGGGTTTACTTTTGACCAAACCAGAGTTGGTGATTGTTGGAACAGTGGGAAGATAAAACCAAAGACAGTTTGAATGAAGTGTTTCACGATGAGGCAGAAAGGTGAAAGATAGAAACTTTAATTCAGAAGGTTGTAGTTCTGTTTAGATGATTTATTTTGTCTATTCATTAGACTAAAACAGCTAAGAAGTTACCCCTCACACACCTGAGAGATTATACCGACTGTCAGGTCGCCTGCTAAACTTTAACACTGTTGAAATGCATCTCTGGCCGTCAACTTGAATTTGTCTGTTTGTCGTTTTTTGACGGACATAAAGGAGATATTGTTCAAACATTCTTAGATATTCTTTTTTTCCCCTCCACACCCTCAGACAGATGTCTTTACATGTGAGGCTTGTAAAGCACGTTCAAAGTAAACTATAGCAAGAAAGAGTGTGTGTGTGTGTGTGTGTGTGTGTGTGTGTGTGTGTGTGGCCGACAGACTGATGGTGCAGTCATGCAGTAAATGATGTTGGTTTAAGGCATCATACCGCGGTAAATTACCACCTCCTCCAGCCCTCTCTCACACACACACACACACACACACACACACACACACACACACACTTAACACACAGTCACCTCTTAATGATAATGCTCTTTAAATGGCTTTATTGATTTTAATGTAGCCTACCACACATATATTTTATGAAAGTCAATACGGTAAGAGGACCACCTCCCTAATGTAAATAGCCAGTTGGAAGTCTATTAGAATGGTTATCGATGGAGGAGTGGTAATTACCCGCCGCTGTGCCGCGCTCGCTTGCTCTTTATCCAGCCGTGTCTCAGCCTGACACTTTAAAGCCACAATAGAGCCAAATATCAGGGGGAAGCTGGTGAATATGCAATGCAGATCAATGCCCACAGAGTCCTTGTGCTTCTGATCAATACGGGGAAGAGAGCGACAGTTTGCATGGAGTCAGTCTGCAGCTTTAGTCTGTGAGACAGTTTGTTCTACATGGAGTTATTCTGTGAGACAGTTTGTTCTACATGGAGTTATTGTGTGAGACAGTTTGTTCTACATGGAGTTAGTCTATGAGACAGTTTGTTCTACATGGAGTTAGTCTGTGAGACAGTTTGTTCTACATGGACTTAGTATGTGAGACAGTTTGTTCTACATGGAGTTAGTCTGTGAGACAGTTTGTTCTACATGGAGTTAGTCTGTGAGACAGTTTGTTCTACATGGAGTTAGTCTGTGAGACAGTTTGTTCTGCATGGAGTTAGTCTATGAGACAGTTTGTTCTACATGGAGTTAGTCTATGAGACAGTTTGTTCTACATGGAGTTAGTCTGTGAGACAGTTTGTTCTACATGGAGTTAGTCTGTGAGACAGTTTGTTCTACATGGAGTTAGTCTATGAGGCAGTCTGTTCTACATGGAGTTAGTCTATGAGACAGTTTGTTCTACATGGAGTTAGTCTGTGAGACAGTTTGTTCTACATGGAGTTAGTCTGTGAGACAGTTTGTTCTACATGGAGTTAGTCTATGAGACAGTTTGTTCTGCATGGAGTTAGTCTGTGAGACAGTTTGTTCTACATGGAGTTAGTCTATGAGACAGTTTGTTCTACATGGAGTTAGTCTGTGAGACAGTTTGTTCTACATGGAGTTAGTCTATGAGGCAGACTGAAAGAAGACACTTTAATGCACACAGTTCGGCGTGTTTCCTCCTCACATTACTTCTACTACTACTCTTACCATTACTGCTACAGGTACTTCTACTTCTACTGTTTCTGTTGCTACTACTACTCCCACCACTACTGCTATTTTACTCATACTTTTTCCTTTGGCTGTTCCTGTTAGAGGTTGCCACAGCCGATCAATTATGTCTTTGTTTTTAATTTGAAAACTTGCAAAAAATATATATATATATAAGCTGCTACTGCTACTACATCTATTGCCCATCTAGCTGGTACTACTAGCACTACTACTTCTACTTCTACAACAGCTGAAACTACTATTGTACTACTATTGCACTGCTGTGTCCTGTGCTGCTGTCATTACACTGAAGTGAGAGTTTAGACTGCATGTCTCTACATGAGAGGCGTCTCCATTTGCGTGGAAAATAAGAAAAAGACTCTCATGCATTGAATTCATTTCGTTTCTCTCTTCTCTCTGTCATTTCCTTTAACTCTCTCTTTCATTCCTCCTCCTCTTCCTCGCTTCCAGCTCCACGACTGGGTGACGCCGCTTAATTGGCGACGACACTGAAACATGTCCTGTCCTGCTCTGCAGCCTCCTCTGCATAATTAAAACAAGAGCAACACTTCATCTCCTCTGCAGCAGGAGGCAGATGAGAGAGAGAGGGCGACGGGGAGAACAGAGGGAGAGAAAGGAGGCGAGGTGAAAGTGGCATCCGTTATATCTCCTCTTAAAAAACTATTTTTACAGCCCGCCTTTTATGTGATGGCTTTTATCCTATTATTTTTTACAAATATATTATTTTTACCCTCCGTCTCTATCCGTGTATCTCCTGCTGTCTTTCTTCCTTTTGCTTTTTAATTCATTTCCACTTTGATGTTTGAATGTATTTGATTGTTGAAGCACTTTGTCAACGGCGCATTAGAAGTGTGCCAGAAATGAACTCAGTTATTTTATTATTGATAATATTATTTTTGAGAGAGAGAGAGAGAGACAGAGAGAGACAGAGATAGAGAGAGAGAGAGAGACAGAGACAGAGACAGAGAGAGACAGAGACAGAGAGAGAGAGAGAGAGAGAGAGAGACTGATGTACAGATCCAGAGTAAGCGGGTAAAAGATGGAGGGGTTGTCGTGGCAACAGAAGGGTGGCTGACCCCTCCACCTGAGGATGCTCCGATTAAACCAACTAGAACCAAACAGAACACAACTACACGACACCGAACTCCATTATCATACGCAACCCTTTAAATATTTATCAGTCACTTTTCGAAACATGAACCACTCTTCACATCGGCATAAATTAAATCCACCACACGGCACTCATTTAAAGAGACAATACGTCTTCTTTGTTTAAAGCTGGTTCTCCTGTTTTGTTATTTCCTTCTTTCAAGAAGAAGAACAGAAGAAGAAAAGGCCAAGAGTTGAGTTTTCATTATAATATAATGAGTTGTGTGTTAACAAACAGCTGCCTCCTGTGGTCTACTGGAGACTTCTTGGACCCAGTAACGGTGTTTCCTTTGAACTGTTATGATTTCATTCATCTATAGGCCTAATGGATTCAATTCAACTTGCTAAGAGTTGCATGTTGGGCAATGTGTGTAATTTGCATAATAAGCTCATTATCAGGTAAAAGAAAAAAGAAAATCAAAAATCATCAAAGTTCACTTTTCCAAAAGCAAAATTATATTCATTTCCAAATTTTTCTACCTAATGTTTACATAATTTATGCTAATTATGCAAACAAGGAAAGGTAATAGACATCATAAACATGGCTTTGGCCACTTTTCTAAATGAACTAGAAGCACAAATATAGAGAGAAGTTTGAAGACACGTCTCCATCGGCTTCACTCTGTAGAACCGGTTGTTGCCGCCTGGAGTAAATCTGAGGACCAGAGATGGAGCACAAGAAAAAATCACTTTACACCAAACAGTAAAATGTAGAAGTATCGCATACTGAAGATTAACACGGATTAGAATAAAGTACTTCCTAAATGAGCAGAGGAAGAAAACACAGAAATCCTCACCTCCTTGAAGTGTTTTCAGAAGACGTCCTTGACCGGCTTGATTCACTGAATTCTTCAGAAAAGCTGAGGAACAAGAGTTACGCTGCCGTAACCAACACCACAAACCTTCTGTGTGGGCCAAGGCCAGAAAACTGAGCCCGGGACTGAAAGGCTTCACCACAAACTGCCAGGAGCTGCAGATGCAGAGGAGAAGCAGTTCCACGAGTGACGGTGATTCAAACAGCTCTGAATATCATCGACTAACTACAAGGCTGATGCTCATCAGACAGTAATGACCCAGGATTGAAGCAGATCTGGAGGAAAGTTGCTGTTGGACCAGGATCACCCTAAACTCATTTTAATACTAGTGCATTTAATGGCAAAAAATATTGTCGTTTGGGTTAAATAACTACAGAAGTGCTGTTACTGAGGTATTCAAGTTACGTGACAAAAACCTCATCATGGTCTTCTGGTTCCACATGACGAACTGATCTCTGGTTGTTGAACCTCCAGTCCCACCGGCCCTGTTGGCTTTGGAGTCTTTATTTTTCCTCGTTCAGGATTACGTGGAGAACATACTAAACAGGACCAAGTCCGATGGGAAGACATTTTGACTCCTTCACCCTGTTAGACTCCACAAATCTCTGCTGTGCCTGCTGCTGAGTCCGGGTCTTCTTCCTGTTCTCCTCACAGGACTGGAAGCTCCTGGTTCTCCTGGTAACCCACGGCAACCAGCGGAGTAGTGTCCCAATTCCATTGTGGAGGCGGCGGAGGAGAGATCCCTGAACGTTGTTTTTTCTTCTTTCTCATCTCTCCTCGTGGCCTCAGCGCTGAGTTTAATACACCGGCTTGACTTTGATAAAGCGCGCCGTGGAGGCCTCTCCAACGCCGCTCGATTCCTGATCCGCCTATTCAGCAGAACTACGGGGTGGGCCTTCAGAGAGAGCGACGAGGGAGGGACGGAGGGACGGAGGGAGGGCAAATTGAAGGAAAAAAACAAGACAAAAGCGAAAGAGAGAATGGATTCAGAGACGGAGAGAGAGAGAGAGCCACTGGCAACATTTTCAGTCAGCGAGCTGAACAGCTGCCATGCTCCACGTTTCACAGATGTGCTGAAGGAGAGAACGGAGGAGGTGTGAGTGTCACATGCCATGATGTGTTCTACACAAGACTGGTTACAATGATATATTTGTCTCATCAAAAGAACCTTAAAAACACATCAGTGTTGCACTGAATGACATGCTCCTTCTAGTTTGTGCTGCACACATGATACGACACATAGCGTTGTCATTTCACTGTAGACGAACAGAGAACGATGAAGCACATTACAACAGTCTGGTCTCATCCAGCATGTGTAGCTATACGTGCAAAACATAATGTGCCGTAATGTGTAGATATCCCACAAATTTGTTTGAGTTATTATAAAGACCACTAAATATCACGCGAGAGGAAGGGGGAGGAGGAGGGATCAAAGAAACAGCGATGTTTCAGCCAGGGGCCCACTGTTTGTTTCCCGTGTGAAACGAGACGTTGATGTTAATTTAACCCAAACTACGATCTTTTCATGAACCTAACTAAGTAGTTTAATTGTCTAAACTTAACTAAGTAGTTTTCATTAGACATAGTAAAGATAGTTTAGAGATACAGTAGCATGAAGAGTAAAGTAAAATCTCTTAGTCGAAGTAAAAATACTTCTTAAGATAAAAACAGTTTTTTTTGCAGGACATTTCTCTGCTGTAATTTAATCATGTCACCTTCACGCCCTCACGTTGTCTTAACCTTTTTTCTTCTGACATGTCATTGTTGTAGTCTCACCTTCTTTGGTGCAGCAGTTTGATTCAACCCTTGTGTGAAACGTGTTGTATGAACACAGTTACCTCATCCTGCCGCTGAGCCGGAGACGTTCTTATTGCTTCTTCTCTGTCTCTCTTCATGTGTTTTTGTCCCATTCTGTTATTCATGTCTTCTTCCTTTGTCCTGAACACAGTGAGTTTTCATTTACCATACTTCTAATTATATTCCATTTTAGCCTTTTATTATTTTGCTGCTGCAGTGACACCGTCTCCCTGCGGGGATCAATAAAGTTTCATCTAATCTGAACCTGATGAAACTGTGTCAGACTCGGCGAGGAGCTCTCGTTGCTTTATTTAGTGCAGATTTTAAATTGAGTTTGGTGCTGCGTTCCTGCGGCTTTGATATTAAGACTGATGGACTTTTTCTTGGCTTTGTCTCTGATGTGACTTTCACCGTGTTTTGAAGGAAGGTGTGCGTGTCCCTGCCTGTCATTAAATTCCTACTGTACATGTTACATGCTGAGGTTGTGTCGTGCGATGAGTCTTCTGTCCGTGCAGATAAATAGATAGGCTGCTCCGTTCCACTGACCAATAATGGATCAAAATAAATGAGGTTGCAGTGATCTAAACCAGAAGCCTGCAGAGAGGTGTGTGTAACGAATCATCACAAGCATCTGTTATATGTGGGTACAAAGCTAAAATATAGCACAAAATATCAACATGCACATTATATTCAGCCTTTGATACCATGCTGAGCTTTTCACTGCTGCATTTCAACACAATGACATCATCTTTTATTTTTATCTATTGAGAATAATTCACCATTTCTAGTGTGAATATTGATTTAGCATTATTTAAAACATTATACAAAGATTTTAAAAAATGTAGGCCAATTTATAAAAAATTAAAAAATAAAATGAAGGATTTTTTACAATTATTATAATTTATAAACATGAAAAAGATACCATTAATATGCTCTGCTCAAGCCACCAGACTCCATTGGAAAAAAACACTGCAATTTTACATTGCAGACTATAAAACACATTTAAACTGAACAGAAACAAAACAATAAATCTTGGTTTGTATTTCCACCAACAATCATCAATCTGGTTTGGATGAAATGAAGCTTTAATTCACACATTTAGGTGTGAAGATCAGCTGGCTCTATGAAAACAAACTCAGTGTATTTTGAGTCCTCAACGCTCTAAACGAGTGAAAAAAATCACCTAAATATGATCAAGAACAACAAGTCTTCATTGTTGTTCATGCTTGATCTGACCATGCTGTGCAAACAAAGTTATGTCTGATACCAATAGAGTATTCAAAAGTAATTTCATTTCAAATACAAGTAACAGAAATACTGCCCATCTCTGATTGTAAGCCTTTGAAATATGCCATTTTTAATTTCCTGAATTTTCCTTTACGTAAAACAGCTTTTGCTGCAACTTATGTGAGGTTAAGATACAATATTATTGGGATATGTCTCAAGGCCCACTCTGGAAGAAGCTCCAGTAAAGACGGGTCAGTGGACCTTGAGTGATTTTATTTTATTTTGTTCAGTTCTTGGAGCCTCATCTGAAGAGCTGAACACGTCCAGCTGGTCCTGAAAGTCGTGCTTGAAACGTGTTCATCCTCTGAGGATCAATAAATTCCAAAATAAAATGCTGCTGAAAGCGTTTCATGTGTCTCGCTGTGGACCAGAGAGTTCGTTAATCTCATTTTCAAATAAACCCCTCAAATGTATGTGAGTGCATGTGAATGTGTTCATAAATAATAACAGCAATAATAATATTGCAACCATAAAAAGTACATTAACACAGTGTTAACGAGCTCCACAGCCCGAGAACCAAGAAATAAAATCCATAATGAGGTGAAATATGATATAAAAAATGCATTAAAAGCAGCGTCAGTTAACACACACACACACACACACACACACACACACACACACACACAC
Organism: Cebidichthys violaceus; assembly: GCF_023349555.1. Classification (NCBI taxonomy): domain Eukaryota; kingdom Metazoa; phylum Chordata; class Actinopteri; order Perciformes; family Stichaeidae; genus Cebidichthys; species Cebidichthys violaceus. The sequence continues at coordinate 888,538 of NW_027176372.1, read as the reverse complement.
ACACACACACACTGTGTGAGCACATCCAAAGCAACTGTGCAATGGCCCAGAATTCCTAGCGGCAGCACTGGATGATAGTGATATTAACTGTTACAGGGGCACTTTATTGCCGTCTTCCACTTTTTTGTTGTAATGGAATGTAACTAGCATCATTACTTTTTCATCACAGCCCTCCCACAACTGCCTTCCACATCTAGGAACATCGCTTTCCTCTCAGCTCCATCCCTCGCCGTTCCTCCGTCACACTGCGAGTCAATTAAGGAGCACGAGATAAAATGTAAAGAAGAGAAAAAACCAGGCTGCGGCATCTCGCTCGGGGGCCCGGCAGCGTCTTCTGAGGCTCCGCAGCGCTCCGGGCTGACATCTTGAATCTGGTGGTGATGAAGAAAAGAAGAAGGGAGGAAGAAGAGAAAGAAAAGCACGCTGGGGTTGAGGTTGAAGAGTCTCCCGGCAGCAGTCGGCCTCGGCTCGGGACAGATTTATTTCTGAGTGTGCGTTTGCTTCACTCGGCCTGCCGGGACGGACGCCGCATTCATTTGTTTTGCATCAAGACTAAAAGAGGGAAATGTGTCTCTGAGCAGCACTTCAGATCACAGCTGCCGCGAAAACACGGCAGCTGGATTTTCATTCGCTGCCGGTTGTCAAACCGCCGCGCGAATCGTGACTGCGATCGATAAAGATGAGTATTTGTGCTTTATCGGTTTGTAGCTTCTTGATGATGTGAACACTCCAGAGTTACAAGAGACAGGAAGAGGAAGACCAGAAATGTCGGCTAAAGGGTTTGAAGGACTGAACAACCTCAGCGGGGAGAAGTAAAAGTAAACTTCACTTTGTCAAAGTACTTTTATGTTGTTATGCCTCCGTCTCAATCTTTTTATATTACCAAGCTAACAGCCAAACACTGACCAGAGAGCAGGCATCAAGGCTGTGGCTCTCTGTCCATTAAGGTGGAGAAGCTCTTTATGAATGCAGTTCATTAGATCCACTGATGCGGACCAAAGTTGTGTATGTTTTTCTTTATGGCTCCTGTCTTCTAAGGGTTCTCTCCATGGTCTCACAGATGATGAAATGTTTGCAACGGTCAAAACCGAAGACTGGACCGCTCTGCTGAAACGTTCACGTACAAAGACGCAAGGAAGCCCACGTCTACGTTTCGGGGGATGCATAGGGATTATTTTCACTATATCTTTTTATGATTGCTTATAGAAAACAAAGACTTCTCACATATAAATTTTACTCCAGCAATGAGGAGGAACCTTTTGTTTCTGTGGTGTTTTCATGAGAATGTGGATCTTTCAGATCAGTTTGAGGAGTGTTTGTTTTGCATGTTCCACATTTCATCTGAAGAGTATTGTACGGTGTGGGTCTTGAGTCGTTCTCAACCCCTCAAAGTCTTGGTCTTGATACCCTCTAGTCTTGGTCTTGATACCCTCTAGTCTTGGTCTTGATACCCTCTAGTCTTGGTCTTGATACTCTCTAGTCTTGGTCTTGATACTCTCTGGTCTTGGTCTTGATACTCTCTGGTCTTGGTCTTGATACTCTCTGGTCTTGGTCTTGATACTCTCTGGTCTTGGTCTTGATACTCTTTAGTCTTGGTCTTGATACTCTCTGGTCTTGGTCTTGTCTTGGTCTTGATCGAACTGATCTAGAAAATGATTTGGTACAGAACATTGTGCGATTAATCCTTCACCAGTGACGGTAAAGTCCCTCCACCTCCTCTAGAGAAAGAAGTCCTCTCAGTTTCTTCGGTTCGTAACGTGTGTAATGAATTCACCGCCGCGGTTTGTTTCTGTGTCTCGTCATTAATCTCAGACTCTCTCCTGACCTGTGATGTTGTGGTTTTACCTTCAGAAACGGGTCGAGCTCTCTGACAGGTGAAGGTCCCGCCGGCGTCACAGGCGAGACCGTCGGACGCCGCCAGCCTATTTTCAGCTCGTTGCTCGTCGTGATTGCCTCTGAGAGATCAATCAGCGCTCCGCCATGCCGCTCTGCTTTCTCCCCGCCGACACGCATCACATAAATAAACTCAAATTACTGGAAGCGCGGCCCGGTTTTTTTCTGGCATGTCTCGGGCCCCCGCCGGAATGCTGGAAAAAAAAGATGGCCAGTTTTTCCTAATCGCTCCATTTGACCGAGCTCACAACCATTTTCTACGATACAAAAGGCCATTTGATTGTGCTCCGCCGAACGCCGCCGTCCATTTCCAAGACAAATACTCATGTTTTCTTCATATTTCTGAGATAATAGAGAGGCAACACAAAGCATTAGCTGCTGCTCACAGTCTGTATACGCACATATTAAAGCTCCAGCTTTTTCTTTTTACCTCTTTCACATATCCACTTTGTCCCAAACCACTCAGATATTACACATATCAGAAAGCCATTTCATACATTTAGCCGCTGTAGACTGTTGTGCCTTGTGCCATTAGTTCAGGCAGCAGAGCTGAAAGTGGAAAATAAAGCTTTCAAACCAGGGAAGTCAACACCTGTACACACACAGTACAAACACAGTGTGTTTTCTGTGGTGGTGAAATGAAACACCTTTAACCCCTGAAACACCTGCACCGCCAACAACCTTCTGCTCGGATAAAACCCCTCAGATTAGTCCTGTTCTGCTTTAAATAGTCAGCTTGCTCATTTTGGATAAATTGTAACTTCAAATTTGAGATTTTAGTCCCTCAAGTGAATAATGTCTGCCCTCAAATGATTTGCCAGCATTGTGCTGCAGACAGAAAAGGTGATTTAACATACAAAACCTGAAAGACATTCATGGATCTTAGTCGAGGCTAAAATTATGATTATTTTTTATTTAAGTCCAGAGATGTATTATTCAGTAGACCAGGATCAAAAGGGTTGAACAACCTTTCCTTTCAGACCTTCTCTAACCTGAATCTACTTTAATCTTAATGTTAATTACTTTTAATTGGCTTTAATTAACACATTTTATATCACACTACAAAGACCTCATACAGCAACGTTCTGATACATTTATTTTTGATTTTCTCTTAATTTTGTTTTTTTATGAGAGAAGTCAACTCTAGATTCACGTTCAACGATCTCAACAATCCAAATCTTTAGTTTGTTAAAGTGTATCTTCCCTTAATGTAGATATTCATGTTCTAACATTAACACTATCGTTCTGCTGTCAACATCCTGACTTAATATTTTATTAAATGTTGATCTCTGAAATGTCTAATACTATCTACTGTATTATACTGTAAACATTGTGCATTACGAGTCTTATTCTATTCATTAATGTATTTATTTCCTGTTCCACAGTTCAATAAGTAATGTGTTTTATTATTTCATGGGAAATATCTGTTTGGTAAATAAAGTGAAATAAATAATGAATATGCAGGGTTTTCAGCAATACCAATGTATAAATTAGTTATTAACTTTTCCACTTTATTTTTATTTTCCCTTTATATTTCTATACATAATATTTTTACTTTATATTTCTATACTGTGTCTGTATATTAGTCACTTTTATACATAGTGATACATCTTTTGTTTTCTGAACAAAAAGCCTCAATTTACTGTGAAAATATTGTTTCAGGGTCTTTACTCGTGCAAAACCAGCGTTAATGCAATAAAACAGTGTTTTAAACTTCACATTGAAATGTCAAATGCGTTTCTTCAGTCCGTGTTCATCACTAATAGACTCAGTGGGCCTCTTCGTCTTCATCTGCCTCAGTTGTTCCAGCTGCTCTGACTTCTCACTCTCAATCCTCTTTAACCTACATAAGAAAATTAAAATCCTATAATTATCTTCAATTAACAGAAAGAGGGACATGCAGTGATTAAGGAAATCAAGTTCAGGGACTATTTTCATTATCTGAGCTCCCCCCCCCCCCCCCTCCCCGTTTCATTAACGTTCACCTTAAAGCTCGCTGCACTCATTTTAATTAACTTTTTTCCTCTATTGTCTCTATTGGTGAGGCCGCGTTAGGCCGCAGGCAAACAGTAGCTATGGCTGCTGTGTATATATATGTACATATAGTTTTATATATATATATATGTATATATGGACACAGAAACCCGTTTCAGGCATGAAAATCTTTATCTAAAAATCAACCTGACTTGATGGGACCTGAAGCATTTCCAACATGTCATAAGTCTGAAAGCTACAGAAGCAGAATGTTTAAGAAATGGACATTATATATAAAACACTGCTTTAAATATTTCTACTAATAAGGATGACAACTAAACTACTTAGTTAGGTTGAGACAACTAAACTACTTAGTTAGGTTGAGACAACTAAACTACTTAGTTAGGTTGAGACAACAACACTACTTAGTTAGGTTGAGACAACTAAACTACTTAGTTAGGTTGAGACAACTAAACTACTTAGTTAGGTTGAGACAACAACACTACTTAGTTAGGTTGAGACAACTAAACTACTTAGTTAGGTTGAGACAACAACACTACTTAGTTAGGTTGAGACAACTAAACTACTTAGTTAGGTTTAGACTGAACTAAAGATTGTGGTTTGGGTTAACCTTTTATAAACGAGGCCTATTTGCAGGCCTCAGCTCGAATAAAGATAAGAAATACCTAATTAAGTGTATAATTAAGCTTATTCATTATTTCCTTTGTGGCAGCAGTAGAAGTTCTCCTGATTGTGTTTGTATATCTAACCTACATGTTCATCTACTTCTAAACAATACATGGCTTTAAACTCCTCTCATTGCATCTCTGTAACGTTGCTTTCCTTTTCCCCTGATGTTGATCGGTCATAACAAAAAGGTCGATGACTGAAGTGAAATCACTACGGTTTAGAAAAAAAACATGCTCGAAGCGGAAAAAACACAAATCACAGAAAGGCAGGTGAGATAAGTCCAGCTCACTCAGTTCAGAGAGACATGAGGACAGGGAGAGTTAGAACGACACGTCAACAGTAAATGAATGCATGCATTTAGTCCCTCATGCACCTGTCCAACAGGTGTGTGCACTAGATAGTATCCAATTAGGTGTTAAGTATAAAGAGTAAATATAACAATGTATCTGCTATTTTTGTCTATCAGGTTTTTTAACCAACCTTTTTCAACAGTTGACAACAATGTGTGTGTGTGTGTGTGTGTGTGTGTGTGTGTGTGTGTGTGTGTGTGTGTGTGTGTGTGTGTGTGTGTGTGTGTGTGTGCGTGTGTGTGTGTTTTAAGCAAATCCAACATGTTCTAAAAGAGTTCTACTTGCAGAAGAAGTGATCTTTTTTACAACCATGAAGAAGTGTTAATTAGATCCTGCAGTTTGTCTGAAAGTTGTTTTTTTTCTCCACTGGACAGCTACAATATGTTCATATTTATCTGCATTAGTTTGGACACGAGCAACACGGAGCAGTGAAGTGAAGCTGGAGTGTGTGTGTGTGTGTGTGAGTGTGTGTGTGTGTGTGTGTGTGTGTGTGTGTGTGTGTGTCCTGTACAGAGAACATAACTCATAGAGTGTGAAGGTTGTGTTTGTGTGTGATCAGTAGAGACTGTTTCTGTCTTCCTTCTACTTCAGCCCTGCAGGCGCTGCCCTGGGCGGTCCAACCCTAACCCAACCACACACACACACACACACACACACACACACACACACACACACACACACACACACACACGCATGCTTGAATGTAGTGTGCAGATAATCCTCCAGATGCTTTAACTTTTTGTATGTTTTATTTTCACTTAAATTTTTTTTTTCACTTTTAATGGAGCTAGGCTAGCGTTTTCCCCTTGCTTTCAGTCTTTATGCTAAGCTAGGCTAAACACGTCATGGACATGTCAGTGACGGTTAGCCAAGCGGCCTCCACCGGTGCTGAAAAATGAAACCAATGAGGAAGAACCAAAGAACAATGCAGTTCCTAAAATGTCCAATCTAGGCTCAATGGTGTGTCAACTCCCATAGACCTCACGTTAAAATGAACAACGTTAACAGGTTTACAGCCTGGTACTAAAGACGGTTTTGGTATTTATAGCTAATATCTCCCTTCATGACAACTGTACAGGGGTGAATGTTCACATAATTCACCTGTTTACATGTCTAAAGTTAGGTATAATTGAGGGCGTGGCCTCTTTGAGTGACGTCTCAGGTCGCTAGCTGCCACCGCTAGCACCCCCGAAACCCTAAACAGGAACCGGTTCTAAATGAGTACTGATGAGGTCCAGAGTTATCAGTTCTGCTGTCGGTACTTTCTTAGTTCTGCAGTGAGACGTCCTCGTCTCAGACGTCCTCTCTCTGTCTCTGTCTCTTTGTCTCTGTCTCCTCTCAGTATAGTGTGAAACTCACATCGTGATCAGAGTGAAGGAAACATTGTAACTCTGGTCGTCTCAAACACAATAAAACCCTCACAAGTGAGTTCATCACAACGTGTGACCAACGAGCAGAACACCAGTCTGTTTGCGGAGCAGCCGTCAGGTAACGGTAGTGATGTCATACGGTAGTGATGTCATACGGAGTTTGATCACAAGAACAGAACGATCACTGAAAGATAACCCCTGAGATCATTGTTTAGCTGAGCATGGATCAATAAGAGTAGCAGTATGGATAGAATCCTAACCATACGCATCCCTGGCTGCCGCATCCGGCCGACCCCACGGAACCTTTCACCTCTTTGACCATTTACAGAGTTCCTGCCAAGATGGCGACGGCAGGAGACGCCCACTTTGAGCTTCACAACAGCTCTTCAGCAACGTACTGGAGACGTCACGGATACAACGTCCATGTTTATGTGGGAGTGTAATCATGATACCTTATTAGGCCTCTTGCCCTCCTGACTGTCGTTTCTGAACGAGGTCTGACAGAGATTAGTCTCAGCATTAAGGCTCATTTTATACTTAAGCAGAAGATAAGCATTGCTGCAGTCAGCTTCATCCAGTTGTGTTCCTTCTATATTTGAAGGTCGTGTATTGTTTTTACTTCCCGAAAAACTGTAATTTCATAAAAATGCCGGCTGAGGTGAAACTGTTTTAAAAATGCAGTATATTAGAAACCTTGGGTTTATGCAGACAGATGCATAATTGTTCGACAGCTGTTGTTTTCCGCCGGTGTATTATTCCACGGTGAGCATGTCTTCCACATTAATCCTTTGTATGTGCACGTACTTGGCAGAAACTGTGAATGTCTTGGCTGACAGACAAATAACGGCTCACAGCTTCCTCACGCGTTACTATCAGTCAGATTATTGACAGCAGCTCCTTCCTCTTTACTTTCTGCTTTGCGTCAAGTCAAAAAAAACAGAAGAGAAAAGAAAAGCCACAGTGATGCTGTTGTCAGTTTGTGCAGAAAAACAACAACTGCTGGCTTCCTCCGCTCTGAAACTAAATCCTGTGTTCAGTCCCTTTGACACAGTAAACAGACTGGAAAGACAAACTGTCTGCAAATGATACTTTTCAATAACTGAAGAAAGTTTTCAAACAAAACAATGAACTTAAGTACTCGGTTAAGTTAAGAGGACAGCCGACTCAGCTTCATTGCCATATGCTACAATAATAAACACATGGAGGTTAAAAAAAGCAACAGAGTTCAGTGTAACGTTTTGTTGACACCTCCATCCACCCCGACCTCCTCCTCCTCCTCCTCCTCCTCCTCCTCCTGGTCAGGCTGGTCTCATCCAGCAAAATAATGTGTCTTTGTAAATATCACGCAACATTTTTTTCTATGTTATCCACGTAGTCTTGAACGAGGACATATAAACACCACACTTCAGAAGCTATTTTAACCAAAGAAGCTCCATTTAAACTGGAAAAGACAGAAAGGTAGATTTTAAACTTGAATTCTCTCAGATCACATCCTGTATGAACATTTAAATGAGTGCTAACAGAAGTTTTCTTCTTAACTTTAAAAAAAAGTATTAGACAAAATGTAAACTTGTGACACTGTGTTAGTCATGTTGTAATAGTTAGATCTGTAACAACACCCTCTTTATAACATTAAATAGAGCAGTGATGGAAGTTCAGTTAGGTTGAGACAACTAAACTACTTAGTTAGGTTGAGACAACTAAACTACTTAGTTAGGTTTAGACAATAAAACTACTTAGTTAGGTTTAGACAATAAAACTACTTAGTTAGGTTTAGACAATAAAACTACTTAGTTAGGTTGAGACAACAACACTACCTAGTTAGGTTGAGACAACTAAATACTTAGTTAGGTTTAGACAATAAAACTACTTAGTTAGGTTTAGACAATAAAACTACTTAGGTTGAGTCAACTAAACTACTTAGTTAGGTTGAGACAACTAAACTACCTAGTTAGGTTGAGACAACTAAACTACTTAGTTAGGTTGAGACAACTAAACTACCTAGTTAGGTTGAGACAACTAAACTACTTAGTTATGTTTAGTAAAAGGTTTGTGGTTTGGTGAGGTGGTAAATAGATCAACGCTGACTTCTTGTATCCCATGAATATCGGTCTCCATGCAGAGAGACCTTTTTTCTGTCCGCTCTTTAAACTACATTAGTTTCTCACCACATAATGCCGCGGTGGGTTTGTCTATCAGCTATCAGCCAGCAGAAATTCAACCAGAAGGAAAACTAACTGCCAGACAACTAAACGGCCATGCAGCGCCTCCATCTGGTGAGGAACGTGTGTGAATGGATAAAGTGTTTGACAAAAGCCATTATTCTGGGTCGAGTTAGCAGCCGGCTCAGTAAAGTATCCCAGACGTCTCCCAGTTCCTCCTGGCGATCCCAGACGTCCTCAGTCCAGATGGGATGTCTAATCCCTCCGCTGTGTTCTGAGTCGCCTCCCAGTTGGACGAGTCCAGAAAATCCTCTACAGGGAGAAGTTCTGATCAGATGGCCAAAACCTCCAAGCCAACGGATTTCAGTTCCACTCTGTGCAGCTTTCAGTCTGAAGAATCACCATCCGAAAACAACAAAACACGCTCCCTTTGATTTCATGGAGTCACTTTAAATCTTTCTGTTATTATTGCTCTTTTTATATTTATCTTGGCAATTTTCATTATATTATATTTTCATTATATATATATTTATTTCATTTATTTATTAATTTGTTTTCTATTTAGCTTTTTTAAATATAATTTTGTAGTCATAGTTTTTATTCCTCTTAAAAAAATAAAAGCATCTTTTAAACATAAATAATAGATGAATATCACATTTTTCACACATGAATTCACAAATTAAGCACGTTTGGTTGTTTATATATTTCCCTTGTGATTAAAAACTCACAAGGGAAATATGTATATATATATATATATATATATATGAATATAAAAAGATGTGGTTTTCAGGTATTGAGATAAATGTTTCCAAGGGTCTTATTTTTAACAACACTTTGAAATATAATTATATAACTGTTCGAAAGATTCACATGAAGCCACATGTGGATCATCACATTCTAGACATATAATTATACATATGATGATTTCATAATAGATCGGCTCATTTTTCAGGTTTCTTTTTTACATGAAATGTAAGAAATCGAGATGGATTGACATGACGGTAAATCTCACATGAAGAATGTCAGCGTAACATTTCACATGTGCTTTGTCTTAACGCATCTCACTTTAATATTCTATTTTCTGTAATTTATTATATTGCTTAATTGCTTTATTTAATAAGTTTATTCTGTTCTGGAGCTTTTAATCATATCACATGATCTTCATCATCAAACTAAATGTATTTAAAAGAGTTTATTTCTGACCTTTTCAACCGCAGCATCGAAACAATAAACATTTGATTTGTTATCTGTTTTATTGTAGATTATTTTTGTATATTTGTATGTTGTTTTATTTGAATGTTTGTGTAAACCTGGAGTGTGTGTGTGTGTGTGTGTGTGTGTGTGTGTGTGTGTGCAGACGTCACGCAGCCCTGACAGTTTGACTTCACTGTTTAATCTGTTTAATCCTCTGCTCTCTGTCCTCACAGCGTTGCCGTCTTATCTTCCTGCTTCATGATGTTTGTTTGGAGAACTCCAGGTTTCTGTGTTTCTGATGACAGCGAACACATGTGAGCGCCGTGTGGACTCCACTCCAACCAAATCCTCTTTACTGCTGCTATCAGGACGCTAGATCTGATCCAGTCATCTTCCATTTGTAGAGCGGGGGGGGGGGGGTATTCATGCCGGTTTGTTTTCCATCAAACTGACTGGGAGAAAAAGAAATGAAAATCTCTGGCAAAATGGCCAAAGCTGATAAACCCAGATAATCTCTTGAGTCCACAGATCTTCAGCAGCAGTCTGCTGCACGCTGTAAAAGATACCCGTCTAATATTTTACCATTAACTTAAAGGCTTTTGTTATTTTTGTGATGAGGGTTTATGGAAAAAGAAAAAAATAGCTTTGCTAAATAGTGTCACATATAAAAAAACTAAACAAAAAACACTTTAATCTGATTGTCACATGTGAATAGTAAATAACCTTTTTATGCATTTTACAAGTGATTATGTGAAATGTGAATTTAAATGTGGAGCGTAATCCCTGGAGGGATTTAAATCAGTGAAGTGCAGCAGCGATATGTAAAAATACGAATAATGTGAATGTAAAAGCTTGAGGGTTTTATTTTGTGTGTAACTAGGACACACTGCTTCTTTATATATGTATTACATTCATTGTATTCATCATTACTAATGAACATGTTGTCCATTCATACATTAATTCTATCTATCCAATACAAGTTGTTGACAACAGACATTGTAAATGACAAGTGTGTATTGTTGTATATCCTGTATGTATGCTTGTATAATTGTAAATGATTTATGACTTATTTCTTGTACATTATGGCATTACACTGTTTCCTGCTGCGCTTAATAAATAAACTATTTATCCGTCTATCGATTTGGAATCAAGTCTAGTTTCTCTGTTTGCATCCGAGGTCTTGATGATGAACTGTGATGTTTGAGCTGCAGTGTTTCAGACTTTCTGATCCACTATTCATACCTTCCTGTTTACCATTTACCTCCCACTGTTACGCCTGCAGGGCGAGAACTATCACAGAATGCTACTATTATGAAAAGTTATATCAATGTAAACATATGAATCCATAGATTGAGTCTCTTATAAAGAGCCAACGCCCTGTTAGAAAATCACAAAATGCACATCAGAGTATAACAAACACTGAAGCTGTGAAGTGAATTTAAGCAGATTCTGCTTATTGGCCTCATTTGCATCGTTTATGTTTGTTTAAGTTACGGTGGAACGATGTCAAAAGAAGAGTTGAAATTGGTCTATGGGTAAAGAACAAAGTCTTTTTTCATCTTCTGAGTAAAGAACCTAAATCAAACCGAGTAAAGAACCTAAACCAAACCGAGTAAAGAACCTAAACCAAACCGAGTAAAGAACCTAAACCAAACCGAGTAAAGAACCTACATCAAACCGAGTAAAGAACCTAAACCAAACCGAGTAAAGAACCTAAACCAAACCGAGTAAAGAACCTAAACCAAACCGAGTAAAGAACCTACATCAAACCGAGTAAAGAACCTAAATCAAACCGAGTAAAGAACCTACATCAAACCGAGTAAAGAACCTACATCAAACCGAGTAAAGAACCTAAACCAAACCGAGTAAAGAACCTAAACCAAACCGAGTAAAGAACCTAAACCAAACCGAGTAAAGAACCTAAACCAAACCGAGTAAAGAACCTACATCAAACCGAGTAAAGAACCTAAACCAAACCGAGTAAAGAACCTACATCAAACCGAGTAAAGAACCTACATCAAACCGAGTAAAGAACCTACATCAAACCGAGTAAAGAACCTACATCAAACCGAGTAAAGAACCTACATCAAACCGAGTAAAGAACCTAAACCAAACCGATTAAAGAACCTAAACCAAACCGATTAAAGAACCTAAACCAAACCAAGTAAAGAACCTAAACCAAACCAAGTAAAGAACCTAAACCAAACCGAGTAAAGAACCTAAACCAAACTGAACACGATCACTGCATTTACAAACACGGAGGAGTATTGAGACAAAGCTTCTTTTTGGTTCTTTTGCTAAATGGCTCCCAACCTGCGGTTTGTGACTCCCTAAAGGGTCGCAAGAACAATCTGAAGAGCCTTGAGATGATGAACACAACGCACTGCACATATTTCTGCTGCGGCAATGTTATTCTTTTTCACAGACTTTCCTCAACTTTTCGAGGATTTTCTTGTATTGTGTTGACGGAGAAAATCCCTCTTTGGTTGAATTGTTCACAGCTACAAAAACACCACCAACGTGATTTATTTTAATGCAAGCTCAAGAAGGATAGAGACACGTGTAATGAAGAACCAGGCAGTCTTAGTTTTGCATTGTGCCGTTTTATTTCGGGGCCTTATTTCCATGCAGGAGTTTTACCCCAAATATATCAGAAAATATTGTTCTTCATGTGTAAATCTGTCTAAACTCCCCACTGGAGTTAAACTTCATTACATTTAGCAGGCAGTGTAAACACAGCCCTACAGTACACTGCAGATTTTAGGATTTAAAGACAAACTGAATGTTAGTGTATTTACAGTGACTTCTTATTGAAATGGGAATAAGCTCCTGCAGTTCTTACCAAAAATATTCTTATCAAACGTAACATCAAGCCCTTTTCCCTTCGTCGTATCTTTTGTAGTCGTGTTGTGTAAAGCTAACATGCGACGGGGCATAATTACACATTCCAGTATGTTAATAAAGGAGCGAGTGCTGATTTAGCTAAGAGGCTCAGTGTGTACCGTTGAAAGCCCAGTTTCCCTCGTCTGAATATTCATCAGAGTGGCACTCAGCTGAAGATGAAACGGCCTCATTGTTCATCAGCGGCGGCGTGCCGGCTCGTTGGTGTTATGCACATATTAATGACGAAGACAATTCAGTTCGAGTGATTCCTAATCTGTTGACAAGAAGTCTCTGCAGGCCCTTCAGTCAGTTTGATGCCGACGATGACGATGTTTTTTAACTGTAAATCCCCTCGAGAGGAAGGATGGATGAACGCTGCAAAAAAGAAAATCTACAAGTTGTTTACTCAAATTATGGACCCCTGGAAATCATTTTTCTTTGAATGAGATGAAACAGCCAATGGGAGGAGAGTATTGAGCTGTTTATGAGGCTAATCTGCTTGTTCTGAGACTCGTCGAGTATTAATGTACTGAGCGAGGAACGTGGATCCTCATGAGACGGGGAACTCCTTTGTTTGTTTGTCTCTCTGGACTCTCTCTTCACACCTGCTCTTATTTATTCATCATCTTCTTTGTGCTCTAATGTAACGTAATGTCTTGTATGAATGTTTATGTGTCGTTTGTGAGCCCCATAAACACTAAAAGACAATCTTCTATCATTATGTGATTTTAAATCTTAACCAAAGAATGCAAAAAGAGTAAGAACACGCTTTGATAAGTGTAGATAACATGCACTAATATGAAAGGACCATGTGTTCTTGCATGTTTTCTCATTATTCATTACCGTAATGGCTGGAATAGAAGCCCGGGTTACAAGACATTGTTTAATGTTAGCAGTAATTAAAATACGATGCATTGTTTTTTATCATTAAACTATCATATTTGAATTGATATCCATCTTGAACAGACGTTAAGTAAATCTAAATAGATTGTTCTGATAATGCATCTTATTGTACTATTTTATTAATAGAATGTTTGAGTACTTATTCTTCCACTGCCAATACCAACATTCCCAGTTAGAGATTAGGGAGAAAAGTGAAGCCCCAAATCACTAAATCTGAAAATCATAACACGTCAGAAACATCGGTGAAATACACATCGCGGAGGTCATTTCCAAATAGTCTCTTTCTTTGACACAATCACAGTGGTTATAAAGTAGAGGATGGATTTTATTAGTGGAGGTATTTTGCTGTCGGTAACGTTATTAATGCATCCAGCTTCACAGTGGGGAAATGTACTAAATGTACTAAATGTACTAAAGTTGTACTGGCTGCAGCATCAGTGAAATACAGTTAGTGGAGCAATGAATTTCCAAACAAGGACATTATTGGCTTGATGTAACCACCACAGGAACAAAGTAACGTTTGGATTTAATAAGTTAGTCTGTTAAAAATGTACACTTATCAAACTGATTGCCCAATTTTTTTGCGTTGACTATTTAAATGTCCTGAAGGCTGAAAATAAGTCGTTTGAGGAGCTTGTTGTTGTGAACCACACTGAGTCGACTTGTTGACCTTATTTCTCACTTTCACTGCCAATCCGACGCTTTCTATCTAAAACACTTTTCTGTCAACAAATTATAAAACCTGAAAATGAGGCTGTGTTTGGATCTGAGAGATCCCACGGGACGCTTTTAGATAAACATTCATAATAAACATGTCATCTGTATGTGTGTGTGTGTGTGTGTGTGTGTTTCTTCTAACACGTTGGGTTCATTGGCTTTGACTCCTCTCTAACTGAAGCGCATGCAGACAGCAGCTCAGTGGTGTCACCTCGGCGGCTGAAGTGCATCCTCCGCTGTGATCCAGATCCGACCGTTTCCACAACTATTTTTATCCCCCCACACTAATTAGCAAGACTTTAATTTCTGCGCCGTCCTCCAGACGGACCACAGGGGGGTTTAACGCTTCCCCCTCCACCTCCACCATCTGATGACGACTAACGAGTGATGAGGAAATGTAAAGCAGCTTTGATTTATTGAACTTGATTCTTTAAATTCCTGGTGTTGGTATTTGATGCCAAATACCAACATTAAAATTATTTGTGTTACATTATTTGGTGACAAACTACACTGAGACATTTTACGTGACTTGTTTTATGACGGACAAAACTACATACAATACTTTCTATGATGTACTCTACAGTGACTTTTTAGATTTTAAAGCATGGTATACTACAATATTTTATTACATTCTACACAATAAGGTTTTTACAACACTTGTGACGTATTATGGAATAGGACCTTATTTCTTTGATTGACATTCTGTATGACAGACTTTACTGTGTGGGATATTTAGTTATTTTTATGACCACTGTGACCTTATATATTACTTTTTATTACATACTATACTGTGGCACTTTATGTTTACTGTAATATGACTTTGTATAAAACACTATACTAATACTATATTATATTATTACTTTTTATGAGTCTATATGACATAGTATACTGACTTTTCATTCAATTTTTTTGGGACTGTAATATTTATTTTTGTACATTTTATGACATACTAAAATATGAATATTTATTTAATAATAAACAATGACCTTTCTATAACGTACCATTTGTTGGGACTTCACCATGTGGCTGAAACAAAGAAAGAGAACTGTAAAACAGTTCCAACGGTTTAAAAGGTCAATACCTTCACACTGTGCCGACTCACATTCTCATCATACTATAATATATATTTTTTTGACATTCGACAAGTATTTTTCGACACTTTTACGACATGCTATACTATGACTTTTTTCGACACACTATAATATGACTTTTTACGACACACTATACTATGATTTTTTCAAAACGCTATACTATGACTTTTTCGACATACTATACTATGACTTTTTTCGACACGCTACAGTATGACTTTTTACGACATTAAATAATATGATTTTTTCGACATACAATACTATGATTTTTTCGACATACAATACTATGATTTTTTCGACATGCTATACTATGACTTTTTTCGACACGATATACTATGACTTTTTTCGACATCCTATACTATGACTTTTTTCGACATCCTGTACTCTGACTTTTATCGACATAATTTACTATAACTTTTTACGACATACTATACTATGACTTTTTTCGACACGCTGTTCTATGACTTCATGACACGCTGTTCTATGACTTCACGACACGCTATTCTATGACTTTTTACGACATACTATACTATGACTTTTTACAACATGCTATACTATGACTTTTTACGACATTAAATACTATGATTTTTTCGACATACAATACTATGATTTTTTCGACATGCTATACTATGACTTTTTTCGACACGCTATACTATGACTTTTAACGACATGCTATAATGTGACTTTTTTCGACATAATATACTGAGACTTTTTTCGACTTAATATACTATGACTTTTTTTGACACGCTATACTATGACCTTTTTTGACATACTATACTATGACTTTTTTTGACACGCTATACTATGACCTTTTTTGACATGCTATACTATGACCTTTTTTGACATACTATACTATGACTTTTTATGACATACTATACTATGACATTTTATGACATACTATACTATGACTTTTTTGACATGCTATACTATGACTTTTTTTGACACGCTATACTATGACATTTTACAACATACTATACTATGACTTTTTTCGACACGATATACTATGACTTTTTTCGACATCCTATACTATGACTTTTTTTGACACGCTGTACTATGACATTTTACAACATACTATGACTTTTTTCGACATGCTATACTATGACTTTTTACAACATACTATACTATGATTTTTTTCGACATCCTATACTATGTCTTTCTACGACATCCTGTACTATGACTTTTATCGACATAATTTACTATAACTTTTTATGACACGCTATAATATGACTTTTTTCGACATCCTGTACTATGACTTTTTACAACATACTATACTATGTTTTTTTCCGACATCCTATTCTATGACTTTTTACGACATCTTGTTCTGACTTTTTTTGACATGCAATACTATGACATTTTACGACATACTATACTATGACTTTTTTTGACATACTTTACAATTACTTTTTTCGACACGATGTTCTATGACTTTACGACACGCTAATCTATGACTTTTTACGACATGCTATACTATGACTTTTTATGACATACCATGACTAAAACATTCATAGTATAGCATGTCGAAAACAGTCATAGTATAGCACGTCGAAAAAAGGAAAAAACAGTCATATTATAGCATGTCGAAAAAAGTCAAAAAACAGTCATAGTATAGCATGTCGAAAAAAGTGAAAAACAGCAGTCATTGTTTTCGAAACTGACTGTCGAAAACAGTCATTGTATAGTCTGTCAAAAAAAGTGAAAAACTGTCATAGCATGTCGGAAAAAAAAAAATCATATTATAGCATGTCGAAAAAAGTAAAAAAATGGTCATAGTATAGCATGTCAAAAAAGTCAAAAAACAGTCATAGTATAGCATGTCGAAAAAAGTGAAAAACGGTCATAGTATATCATGTCGAAAAAAGTGAAACACGGTCATAGTATGGCATGTCAAAAAAAGTCAAAAAACAGTCATAGTATAGAATGTCGAAAAAAGTGAAAAACGGTCATAGTATAGCATGTCGAAAAAAGTCAAAAAACAGTCATAGTATAGCATGTCGAAAAAAGTGAAAAACGGTCATAGTATAGGATGTCAAAAAAAGTGAAAAACAGCAGTCATTGTTTTCGAAACTGACTGTCGAAAACAGTCATTGTATAGTCTGTCAAAAAAAGTGAAAAACTGTCATAGCATGTCGGAAAAAAAAAAATCATATTATAGAATGTCGAAAAAAGTAAAAAAATGGTCATAGTATAGGATGTCGAAAATAGTCAAAAAACAGTCATAGTATAGCATGTCAAAAAAAGTCAAAAAACAGTCATAGTATAGCATGTCAAAAAAAGTGAAAAACGGTCATAGTATAGCATGTCGAAAAAAGTAAAAAAATAGTCATAGTATAGCATGTCGAAAAAAGTGAAAAACGGTCATAGTATATCATGTCGAAAAAAGTGAAACACGGTCATAGTATGGCATGTCAAAAAAAGTCAAAAAACAGTCATAGTATAGCATGTCGAAAAAAGTGAAAAACGGTCATAGTATGGCATGTCAAAAAAAGTCAAAAAACAGTCATAGTATAGCATGTTGAAAAAAGTGAAACACGGTCATAGTATGGCATGTCGAAAAAAGTCAAAAAACAGTCATAGTATAGCATGTCGAAAAAAGTGAAAAACGGTCATAGTATGGCATGTCAAAAAAAGTCAAAAAACAGTCATAGTATAGCATGTTGAAAAAAGTGAAAAACGGTCATAGTATAGGATGTCAAAAAAAGTGAAAAACAGCAGTCATTGTTTTCGAAACTGACTGTCGAAAACAGTCATTGTATAGTCTGTCAAAAAAAGTGAAAAACTGTCATAACATGTCGGAAAAAAAAAAATCATATTATAGCATGTCGAAAAAAGTAAAAAAATGGTCATAGTATAGGATGTCGAAAATAGTCAAAAAACAGTCATAGTATAGCATGTCAAAAAAAGTCAAAAAACAGTCATAGTATAGCATGTCAAAAAAAGTGAAAAACGGTCATAGTATAGCATGTCAAAAAAAGTCAAAAAACAGTCATAGTATAGCATGTCAAAAAAAGTGAAAAACGGTCATAGTATATCATGTCGAAAAAAGTGAAACACGGTCATAGTATGGCATGTCAAAAAAAGTCAAAAAACAGTCATAGTATAGCATGTCGAAAAAAGTGAAAAACGGTCATAGTATAGCATGTCGAAAAAAGTCAAAAAACTGTCATAGTATAACATGTCGAAAAAAGTGAAAAACGGTCATAGTATAGGATGTCAAAAAAAGTGAAAAACAGCAGTCATTGTTTTCGAAACTGACTGTCGTAAACAGTCATTGTATAGTCTGTCAAAAAAAGTGAAAAACTGTCATAGCATGTCGGAAAAAAAAAAATCATATTATAGCATGTCGAAAAAAGTAAAAAAATGGTCATAGTATAGGATGTCGAAAATAGTCAAAAAACAGTCATAGTATAGCATGTCAAAAAAAGTCAAAAAACAGTCATAGTATAGCATGTCAAAAAAAGTGAAAAACGGTCATAGTATAGCATGTCGAAAAAAGTAAAAAAATAGTCATAGTATAGCATGTCGAAAAAAGTGAAAAACGGTCATAGTATATCATGTCGAAAAAAGTGAAACACGGTCATAGTATGGCATGTCAAAAAAAGTCAAAAAACAGTCATAGTATAGCATGTCGAAAAAAGTGAAAAACGGTCATAGTATGGCATGTCAAAAAAAGTCAAAAAACAGTCATAGTATAGCATGTCGAAAAAAGTGAAAAACGGTCATAGTATAGGATGTCAAAAAAAGTGAAAAACAGCAGTCATTGTTTTCGAAACTGACTGTCGAAAACAGTCATTGTATAGTCTGTCAAAAAAAGTGAAAAACTGTCATAGCATGTCGGAAAAAAAAAATCATATTATAGCATGTCGAAAAAAGTAAAAAAATGTTCATAGTATAGGATGTCGAAAATAGTCAAAAAACAGTCATAGTATAGCATGTCAAAAAAAGTCAAAAAACAGTCATAGTATAGCATGTCAAAAAAAGTGAAAAACGGTCATAGTATAGCATGTCGAAAAAAGTGAAAAACGGTCATAGTATATCATGTCGAAAAAAGTGAAACACGGTCATAGTATGGCATGTCAAAAAAAGTCAAAAAACAGTCATAGTATAGCATGTCGAAAAAAGTGAAAAACGGTCATAGTATGGCATGTCAAAAAAAGTCAAAAAACAGTCATAGTATAGCATGTCGAAAAAAGTGAAAAACGGTCATAGTATAGCATGTCGAAAAAAGTGAAAAACGGTCATAGTATAGCATGTCGAAAAAAGTGAAAAACAGTCATAGTATAGCATGTCGAAAAAAGTAAAAAAATTGTCATAGTATAGCATGTCGAAAAAAGTAAAAAAACAGTCATAGTATAGCATGTTGAATGCAGTCATAGTATAGCCTGTCGAAAAATGTCAAAAAACAGTCATAGAATAACCTGTCGAAAAAAGTGAAAAACGGTCATAGTATATCATGTCGAAAAAAGTAAAAAACGGTCATAGTATAGCATGTCGAAAAAAGTAAAAAACAGTCATAGTATAGCCTGTTGAAAAAAGTCAAAAACGGTCATAGTATAGCATGTCGAAAACAGTCATAGTATAGCCTGTCGAAAAAAGTCAAAAACGGTCATAGTATAGCACGTCGAAAAAAGTGAAAAAACGGTCATAGTATAGCATGTCGAAAAAAGTAAAAAAATAGTCATAGTATAGCATGTCGAAAAAAGTGAAAAACGGTCATAGTATAGCAGGTCGAAAAAAGTCCAAAAAAAGTCATAGAATAGCATGTTGAAAAAAGACATAGTATAGCATGTCGAAAAAAGTCATAGTATAGTATGTCGAAAAAAGTAATATTATAGCATGTCGAAAAAAGTAATATTGTAGCATGTCGAAAAAAGTCATAGTATAACATGTCGAAAAAAGTAATATTGTAGCATGTCGAAAAAAGTCATAGTATAGTATGTCGAAAAGTCATAGTATAGCATGTCGAAAAAAGACATAGTATAGCATGTCAAAAAAAGTCACAGTATAGTATGTCAAAAAAAGACAGTATAGCATGTCAAAAAAAGTCATAGTATAGCATGTCGAAAAAAGACAGTATAGCATGTCAAAAAAAGTCATAGTATAGCATGTCGAAAAAAGTCATAGTATAGTATGTCGAAAAAAGTAATATTATAGCATGTCGAAAAAAGTAATATTATAGCATGTCGAAAAAAGTCATAGTATAGCATGTCGAAAAAAGACAGTATAGCATGTCGAAAAAAGACATATTATAGCATGTCAAAAAAAGTCATAGTATAGCATGTCGAAAAAAGACAGTATAGCATGTCGAAAAAAGACAGTATAGCATGTCAAAAAAAGTCATAGTATAGCATGTCGAAAAAAGTCATAGTATAGTATGTCGAAAAAAGTAATATTATAGCATGTCGAAAAAAGTAATATTATAGCATGTCGAAAAAAGACAGTATAGCATGTCAAAAAAAGTCATAGTATAGTAAGTTGAAAAAAGTCATAGTATAGCATGTTGAAAAAAGTCATAGTATAGTACGTTGAAAAAAGTCATATTATAGCATGTCTAAAAAAGTCATAGTATAGCGTGTTGAAAAAAGTCATATTATAGCATGTTGAAAACAGTCATAGTATAGCATGTCGAAAAATGCCAATATCTTTATGATGTAATAAGTCAGTATCTATACACAGTAGGCAAAGACACGGGAGCAATTTTGGGGTTAATTGTCTTGCTCAGGGACACATTGACATGACACTAGTGGAGCAGGAGCCGGGGATCAAACCGCCAACCCTCTGATTGAAAGGCTGCCCTGCTCTCCACTTAGCCACGGTCACCAGTTGACAACCACTGGCATAGTATGTCTAAAAAAATTCATAGTATAGCATGTCGAAAAAAGTCATAGTATAACATGTCGAAAAAAGTCATAGTATAGCATGTCGAAAAAAGTCATAGTATAGCGTGTCGAAAAAAGTCATAGTATAGCGTGTCGAAAAAAGTCATAGTATAGCGTGTTGAAAAAAGTCATAGTATAGCGTGTTGAAAAAAGTCATAGTATAGCGTGTTGAAAAAAGTCATAGTATAGCATGTCAAAAAAGTCATAGTATAGTATGTCGAAAAAAGTCATAGTATAGCATGTGGAAAAAAGTCATAGTATAGCATGTGGAAAAAAACATAGTATAGCATGTCGAAAAAAGACATATTATAGCATGTTGAAAAAAGACATAGTATAGTATGTCGAAAAAAGTCATAGTATAGCATGTCGAAAAAAGACATAGTATATCATGTCGAAAAAAGTCATAGTATAGCATGTCAAAAAAAATCATAGTATAGTATGTCGAAAAAAGACATAGTATAGCATGTCGAAAAAAGTCATAGTATAGTACGTTGAAAAAAGTCATAGTATAGCATGTTGAAAAGTCATAGTATAGCATGTCGAAAAAAGTCATAGTATAGTATGTCAAAAAAAGTCATAGTATAGCATGTCGAAAAAAGTCATAGTATAGTACGTTGAAAAAAGTCATATTATAGCATGTTGAAAAAAGTCATAGTATAGTATTTTGAAAAAAGTCATAGTATAGCGTGTTGAAAAAAGTCATATTATAGCATGTAAAAAAAAAAGTCATAGTATAGCTTGTCGAAAAAAGTCATAGTATAGCATGTCGAAAAAAGTCATAGTATATTATGTCGAAAAAAGTCTTTCAGCACCAAGCATCACAATATAGACACAGATTCCACCTCCTCTGGTCCCACCTGAGTCCTGCTCCCTGTCCTGCTGTCTGCCCGTCAACAGCTTGATCCCAGATGAACGATGGATCCAGGTCTCTGTGAAGATGTGGGCTCAACAGTCGCCGACCTCCCGCTGCTTTAATCCATCTTATTTTCCTGCGACCAGGCATCAGACAGCCAGCAGTAGGCTGGGTAGTCCAGTCGCCTCAGGTCCTAGCTGGGTAAGCTTAGCTTCCATCTCAGCTTTCCTGCCTCTCCTCCCTGGGGCAGTGTGGTGGCGTTTAGTTCAGGCAGGTCTGGCTGGTTGGTGGGCGGTGATATTCTCAAATTTCGCTGCACTTAATCCTATCCCCACGCTTCCTTTTCAGATGTTGATAAATGTATTCTTTCATATGCCATTAGTGATAAACAGGAAGCCAACAGCAAATAAAGACAAAAATGTAGCAACATTTGTGTGAGCTATAAGCCGCAGCATGTACATGCACCGCCAATGCCATAACATGCTATACTATGACTTTTTTATT
The DNA here is from genome assembly GCF_023349555.1 of Cebidichthys violaceus. NCBI lineage: Eukaryota > Metazoa > Chordata > Actinopteri > Perciformes > Stichaeidae > Cebidichthys > Cebidichthys violaceus. The sequence continues at coordinate 866,081 of NW_027176372.1, read as the reverse complement.
GACTTTTTAATGACTTTTTTCGACATGCTATATTATGACTTTTTCGTGACTGTTTTTTAACTTACAACATTTTTTTTATAGTTTAAGATATACTTTGCTTTGACTATTGTTTGGTTCATTTTGTACATGAGTTACATAGGGAGTGGATGAGTGAACATGTGTGTAATGGGTGCTGTCTCCAGCTCCGGCTCGTATCCATAGTGCTCATCAGGCCGAGGTATATCCAGTGCAGCTGATTATTTCAGCTCTGCCAGCTCTGCCTCCCTCCCTCACATCATATTATATTATGAAGTATAGTAAATTATTTTCATGTGCTCTAACATTGAACAGGATTTTGTCACACTGAGTTTAACAACCAGCTAACTACACTACATGTTGCATTTTTAAATGTAATCATTAACAAGAAGAAGTTTCAAATACACCAGACTTTTTTTAAAAGTTACTGGAAAACAAATTAAAATACTGTTAAAATACCAGCATATGTTACAACTCGTGAACGTGGGATCTGTCATAATAATAAATAATAATACATTTTATTTATAGAGTGATGATGATCATGTCAGATTTATCACAATTGAGTTTGAGGTGAGTCAGTTGGTCAGAGTGGAGTGAGTAGCAGTGGTAATACCTTTTGTGGAGCTGTAGAGCTGGACATCATCGGCATAGCAGTGGAAGTGGAGACCATGTGTGTGTGAGACCAAGACGTATGATATTACCAAAAGGGAGCAAGTCAAGTTGTGGAATTTATTTCATTTCAAAACTTCTAACATGTTAAACAAGAGTGCACCCGAAGGCACCGTTTAAAACAGGCCATCAGCAGTGAAAGAGGCAAGACTTGGCCAAGACTAATATAATGTAGGCAATTTATTATGATGTCATGAAGCACAAATTAGGGAATTAGATAATTTCTCTGAGTTTCCATTAGTGGACTTTTCAGCCCTGAGTAGATCCTCTCAGGCAGCCATCCAGTCTCAACGCAGGGAGACAATGTCCCTCAAGCTTTCTTTCTGAACTGAAGAAACAAAACACTTCTTCACCTGTTTGCTGTGACATTGAACCATCTAATGAGGTCTAATGTGTCACAGTTTGTCAAACGGCTGCGACACTGTGTGCACTTGTTGTCTTAATCTCCATCAATGTTTCTTTTCAGCAATTTCACAGTGAATTATTTAACTCTGCATAAAGTGTTGTGCACTTTACAGTACACATGCATCCTGCTGTCTCTGTGTGTGTATGTGTGTTACCTGAGGGCTGACAACAGCTCTTAAACTCTTAAAAGCTATTATTATAATTATTTTACACTTTATTTGAACACTTTCTTTCCATGTGACTGTTGCTGTGAGCCTCCTGCTGTCTGCTGGAGCTGCTCAACTATCAACACTTTTATTTATTATTCATGATGAGAGCTGCAGAATTGAGTCCTCAATTACTTCCTGTTCCCTCATCTGGAGGTGTGTTTCCTGAATGTGTTTCTGGTCAGAAGTCTGAAAACAGGTCTCTTAACACAAGCATTTAGTTCTCTGATATAAAACAGGTCAGTGAACGCCCCATGGTGGATCTTAAAAAGAGTCTAAATGAGACGACAAGACGTCCTCACTAGAACACTACTCCTCCTTTAGCTTAGTGGTGGAGACAGGAACTCACGTGACCGTGGTGGAGTTCCTAATAGGCTAACGTGAAGTTATGTGACCGTGATGGAGTTCCTTTATAGACTAACGTGAAGTCACGTGACCGTGGTGGAGTTCCTTCATAGACTAACCTGAAGTCACGTGACCGTGGTGGAGTTCCTTTATAGACTAACGTGAAGTCACGTGACCATGGTGGAGTTCCTTTATAGACTAACATGAAGTCACGTGACCATGGTGGAGTTCCTTTATAGACTAACATGAAGTCACGTGACTGTGGTGGAGTTCCTTCTTAGACTAACGTGAAGTCACGTGACCGTGGTGGAGTTCCTTTATAGACTAACGTGAAGTCACGTGACCGTGGTGGAGTTCCTTTATAGACTAACGTGAAGTCACGTGACCGTGGTGGAGTTCCTTTATAGACTAACGTGAAGTCACGTGACCGTGGTGGAGTTCCTTTATAGACTAATGTGAAGTCACGTGACCGTGGTGGAGTTCCTTTATAGACTAACGTGAAGTCACGTGACCGTGGTGGAGTTCCTTTATAGACTAATGTGAAGTCATGTGACCGTGGTGGAGTTCTTTTATAAACTAGCGTTAGCTTTTTACTTTACACTTCAAACATCATAAAAGTGGAGTTCATTAGTGAAGATTATCTTGATGAACTAAACCTGGAAGAATCTGAAATGTTGGTTTGTTTTATGTAATAATCATCAGAATCACATGGAATAAACTGATTGGCTGTTTGTGGAGGGAACCAGTGACGATGACTTCCTGTTGGACTGCAAAATGATGTCATCCCCACCCATCCCTATCCAAAAATGGATGGAAAAAGAAGGATTGGATCGATAAATTAAAACAAAAGCTAAATATCAAAAGTAGAAATACTCAGTGTGAAATTATAACACTGGATTATAATTATAATAATTATTAATATCATTACGTATGCATTACAGTGTGATCAGTATTGCTTACACATATGTTGTGGCTAGTGAAAATATATGATTATTACTGCTGGATAGTTTAATCTATAACAATAAACATATTCATGTATAATTTATCTACAATGCATAATGTTTTTTAATAAACTGAGCATATATTTTGTATTATTGATAAAGTAATTAGTAACGAAAGCTGTCAGATGAAGGTGGTGGAGGAGAAGTATAGAACTCAACATTAGAACCGTATTTTAGGAAACCTTCTTCTCACCACAGATCTGCTGAATCAGCTCACACGTTTTCTGGTTTCCGGTGAGTCCGGCCTCCAGGTTCTGTCAGGACGTCTGAACATTTTGACACTCAAGCTCGTCGTCCTGATATCGGTCGGAACAGGAAGTCGTACAACAGAACGACTGCAGAGAGCAAATCAGCGTGTCGGCTTTCACCTGCTTTGCAGAAAACAGAAAGGAGAAACAAGCTTTAATACCGTGTGCCGGCGGAGGAGAGCAGAGGCAATAACAGAGAACACATTCAGACATGAGGAGCAGAGTCTGAGGGGAGTAATGTTACACAGCCATTTGGATAATAGGCTCCACGCTCGTTACAGAAGCTTCACACGCTCAGAGAACAAACAGTTTCACCGGGTGAGATGTGGAACCAGAAGCTGCAGGTTCACAGCTACGTTTAGAGGAGTCGGCCCTCATCGCAGTAAAACCAACGTTTGTGAGGTCGTTCTCTCTCTTCACTTCAAGACGTGTTTATAGCGGCTCTGCCCTTTGCCTTTTCCTCTGCCTGTTCTGTCTTCACATTATTCTTCCACATTAAACAGCGGAGCCATCGACACAAAAGAAACACTCCAAACCACAGACTACATAAGAAGTGGATGTAGTCATGGTGACGTCACCCATTGGTTTGTGGACTTTGTGATTTTGCCGTCACCATCTTGGATTACGGTCGTCGCCATGTTGACTTTTTGCAACCAGTGAACAGGAAGTGACCACATCTGGACTGAGGAGGAGTGACTTAGAGACGCCGTATACGTCTCTGGTAGAGACCTGTCAATCACTGTGTAGCCCCGCCCCTAAATCATCCCCTCTTTATGGTCTGTTTGACTCTAAATGGAGCATAATGTACTAAATGAACATCATGCTGTATTGAAGAAGACTGTAAACTAGAGATTGAGACCATAAACTCATGTTTACAATGTTTACTGAGGGAATAAATCAAGAGAGAAGTAGAGTCATTTTAGACTAGACTTCTATACAACCAGAGGAGTCGCCCCCTGGTGGACACTAGAGAGAATGCAGCTGTGAAACATGAAGCGTTGACTTCACTTTAAAGAATGTTGTCTCCTGGTCCAAAGTCATTCAAAATGTCCTCTCGCTCTCCCAGTCACTGATGTCTGATGTCCGTGGTTCTGTAAAACCGTCAATCACAGCGGGGGTTTTTTCACTTTCACTTGGTGAAAGTGAAAAAACCCCCGCTGTGATCGACGGTTTTAAAAAAAAGAGAGCTACAACTACAAATATATATTTGATATATTCTGTCAATATAAATTTGAAATAATTTACTAAAACAGCTGTCGATTTTATCAAACACTAATTAAAAGGAGTTGGATGTGTTGGGGACTATATTCAGCGGCGGATTAATCAAAACGTGGTGCTATAAGTGTGTGTGTGGGATTGAGTGAGAATAAACTGGTGTTTGTGTTGATGGTGCACAGTGAGGAGCACTGCAACACAAACTTGTTACTGGATACATTCACAGTTGGTTTGAGTCTAAATATTCAATTTGTTGACTAAAAAACAACAACAACAACATATCACCAGAAACAAATGACTAACAAGCTGACGAATAACAGCAGCGATGCAAAATGATCAAATCTGAGCGGATTAAGTGAAATCAGACTGTTGGGCTCAGGATGCAAAAAAATGCTAAAAAACTAAAGTAAAAAAAAAGTTCCAGGCACGGGAGAAGAAACTTTCCAAACAGTTTCCTCACAGCAGAGAGGAAACTTGTCGCCACAGAGAGTCAGCTTGTGAGGGAATAATGACTAATTATGAGGAGAATGAATAAGGGCATGCAGCGCTATATAACTCAGCCTTCAGTCTGATATTTAGAGGGAGTCGCACTGAAAGCCGGTGACGTTTTTGATTGGTAAGCGTAATATTTACTGAGTAATATTCACCGAGCAGTAGCTCAGCAGCCAGCTCTGCTTATTAGAGCAGATTTCCCGGCTCGGCGGGCGGCGGCGGCGGCGGCAATGGGCGAGGTTTTTTTCTTGGCAGCCGAGACGCTCAGATGTGGATGTGAAGATAAATTCTGCTGCCGCCCTCGGCTGTCACAGGGAATACGAATATTTCACTACAGGAGAAAATGGCACAGATTGCAGATTCTCCTGAGTATACAAGCACACTGTGTGTGTGTGTGTGTGTGTGTGTGTGTGTGTGTGTGTGTGTATTGTCATCACACAAAAAAGAAATGCAAGCGCTCACAACACGAAATCAATGCACTGCACATGAATTCTGTGTGTGGTTTTGTTTCAGTGGTTTTCCCTCTTGTTTCCTCCCGGTGCTGTGTTTTCTTTGGTTCCTGCGTGTTCTCTTTACCCAAACTCCACCACAACAACTTCCTGCTCCAAACCACCGCGGCTGGTTTCACGTCCCGGAGAAACAAGAAAGAAAACGCAGAGATGAAACAGGAAGGAATGCGGTCGCTGTGGTTTCACTCGTAGCTCGGCGGAGCTTCTGTTGGTGCGCGTGGCTGCAGAGCTGCCGGTCGGCTTTGTTTACTCAAGATCTCTGGAGATTTTGCATATTTTACCCGACGACAGCTTCAGGAAGCTCAACATGTGTTTTCTTAGAAGTCAGATTTTACGTGTTTTTGGTTCTTTTGAATCAGCTTTTTTGAAATGTCATCAATAACTTTATTTCCAATTCAAACGTTAAAATTTAGAGAACTAACCTTCAATAAAGTGGAACATTTCATAATGTTTTATTATTTATTAGAGGAAAAAAGAATAATCAGAAAAAACAATGTACATTTACATTTCATCAAGGTTATCCTCATTCTGTGAACATGTTCAGTATTAAATGTGCACATGTTTAGTTCTGGTTGTTTCAGATTATTTGAATGTGGGTCTGTGTATCTCTACCTTTATAAATGAAAGTACTCAACAAAGTGAATATATTCTGCAAACATGGCGACATTATTACAGTGATGTCTGACGGAGATGACGTCTTTATTAGAACCATCGCAAATAAAGTGTTCAACCAATCATGAAACTTTACTCCTCATTTCAACCTTGACAAAGGAAGCACAGACCAGATCCACGCCTTCTGATCTTACCTTTCACAATAAAAGCATTAGATATAAAATATACATTCAAGCCCTCTGTGTGGGAAGGCCTTAAAGCTAGACTAGACCTTTAAGATTGTTTTGTCACAGAAAGTGTCCCCACTGTCAAGAGTGAACGTTCATTCTCAAATGTTGGCAGCAGCAGTCCAGACAGCTGGTAGATGGAGGGAAGACACACTGTCGTCTTCCACTTTGTCTCCAATCTGTGTTTGAAATGTCAAACACGCTCGAGTTCTGTTCGCCAAAACGAAACAAACGTGAGCTGCTTGTAAGTTTGATGCAGCAGAATCTCATCACCTCTGCTTCGAAGTGTTTTCTCCAGATCGTCAGCGGATATCACACTGAAGGTGACAAAGTTATGAATTCACAACCGGAATCCACATTTACTTCACCTGGAGATCTGGTCGGCAACAAGTTGACTCCTGAAACAAGCGTTGACTTTGATGCATCGCCTGTCTGCAGCAAAGCAGATTTTGCTGCTTGTGGCCGTCTTTGAAGTTGCAAATCAGACTATGACTGATGTTAAGTTTTGAGGAGCAATCACAAAAAGAATTGTAGATAATACAAAGTTAGGGTTATGTACAAACCTGGTAAGAACCGCTCCACGATTGAGATGAGAAGAAGAAAATGTTACATTTAGTGAATCAGAGACCAGACGAGAAAAATGACCAAAAGAGAAACGCACAATAAAAGATCATCATCTCCTCTGGAAGGAAAGAAAGGCTGGCCTTGATGGATTCAAACTGTCTCTTTGCATAATTCAACCAAGCGACTCCCAGACACACACACACACACACACACACACACACACACACACACACACACACACACACACACACACAGATATTCCTGCTAACAGTCTGAGGCCGTTCCTGAATTCAGATGAAATTAAAATGAAGGCAGGGAGGATGAATGTGTAATGATGAAAAGGATTTGGTTTGTGTTTGTCTGTCTGGATTTTAGAGTCTACATTTAATCTGGTGGGTTTCATCATAATGATGAAGCTGAAAAACTGTACAGAAATAGATTTTGAAGAAAAATACAACGATAAACACCAGAGGAAGCATGTTTGATGACCTAGAATCTCATCTTTTGACTTTAAAGGATATTGACAACTATTTAATGTATAATATTTCAACTTATCCTCATGCAACGGTTCCGTGCATTCTCCTATAAAGTCCAGCAACATGTGAGAATTTCCTCTCCTCATAACATAAACCTCTCACAGGAGAAAAACTCAGTTAGGTTGAGACAACTAAACTACTTAGTTAGGTTGAGACAACAAAACTACTTAGGTTGAGACAACTAAACTATTTACTTAGGTTGAGACAACTAAATTACTTAGTTAGGTTTAGACAACTAAACTACTCAGTTAGGTTGAGACAACAAAAGTACTTAGTTAGGTTTAGAAAACTAAACTACTTAGGTTTAGACAACAAAACGACTTAGTTAGGTTTCGACAACTAAATGACTTAGTTAGGTTGAGACAACTAAACTACTTAGGTTTAGACAACAAAACTACTTAGTTAGGTTGAGACAACTAAACTACTTAGTTAGGTTTAGACAACTAAACTACTTATGTTGAGACAACAACACTACTTAGTTAGGTTTCGACAACTAAACAACTTAGTTAGGTTGAGACAACTAAACTACTTAGTTAGGTTTCGACAACAAAACTACTTAGTTTGAGACAACTAAATTACTCAGTTAGGTTTAGACAACTAAACTACTTAGTTAGGTTGAGACAACAAAAGTACTTAGGTTGAGACAACTAAACTAATCAGTTAGGTTTAGACAACTAAACTACTTAGTTAGGTTTAGACAACTAAACTACTTAGGTTGAGACAACAACACTACTTAGTTAGGTTTAGACAACTAAAGCACTTAGTTAGGTTTAGACAACTAAACTACTTAGTTAGGTTAAGACAACTAAACTACTGAGTTAGGTTGAAACAACTAAACAACTTAGTTAGGTTTATACAACAAAACTACCTAGTTAGGTTTAGACAACACAACTACTTAGTTAGGTTTAGACAACTAAACTACTTAGTTAGGTTGAGACAATTAAACGACTTAGTTAGGTTTAGACAACTAAACTAATCAGTTAGGTTTAGACAACTAAACTACTTAGTTAGGTTTAGACAACTAAACTACTTAGGTTGAGACAACAACACTACTTAGTTAGGTTTAGACAACTAAAGCACTTAGTTAGGTTTAGACAACACAACTACTTAGTTAGGTTTAGACAACTAAACTACTTAGTTAGGTTGAGACAATTAAACGACTTAGTTAGGTTTAGACAACTAAACTACTTAGTTAGGTTTCAACAACAAAACTACTTAGGTTGAGACAACTAAACTTCTCAGTTAGGTTTAGACAACTAAACTACTTAGGTTGAGACAACAAAAGTAATTAGTTAGGCTGAGACAACTAAACTACTTACTTAGGTTGAGACAACTAAATTACTTAGTTAGGTTGAGACAACTAAACTACTTAGTTAGGTTGAGACAACAACACTACTTAGTTAGGTTTAGACAACTAAACTACTTAGTTAGGTTTAGACAACTAAACTACTTAGTTAGGTTGAGACAACTAAACTACTTAGTTAGGTTTATACAACAAAACTACCTAGTTAGGTTTAGACAACACAACTACTTAGTTAGGTTTAGACAACTAAACTACCTAGTTAGGTTTAGACAACAACACTACTTAGTTAGGTTTAGACAACTAAACTACTTAGTTAGGTTGAGACAATTAAATGACTTAGTTAGGTTTAGACAACTAAACTACTTAGTTAGGTTGAGACAACTAAATTACTTAGTTAGGTTTAGACAACTAAACTACTTAGTTAGGTTGAGACAACAACACTATTTAGTTAGGTTTAGACAACTAAACTACTTAGTTAGGTTTAGACAACTAAACTACTTAGTTAGGTTGAGACAACTAAACTACTTAGTTAGGTTTATACAACAAAACTACCTAGTTAGGTTTAGACAACACAACTACTTAGTTAGGTTTAGACAACACAACTACTTAGTTAGGTTTAGACAACAACACTACTTAGTTAGATTAAGACAACTAAACTACTGAGTTAGGCTGAGACAACTAAACTACTTAGGTTTATACAACAAAACTACCTAGTTAGGTTTAGACAACACAACTACTTAGTTAGGCTGAGACAACTAAACTACTTACTTAGGTTTAGACAACACAACTACTTAGTTAGGTTGAGACAACTAAACTTCTCAGTTAGGTTTAGACAACTAAACTACTTAGGTTGAGACAACAAAAGTAATTAGTTAGGCTGAGACAACTAAACTACTTACTTAGGTTGAGACAACTAAATTACTTAGTTAGGTTGAGACAACTAAACTACTTAGGTTGAGACAACAACACTACTTAGTTAGGTTTAGACAACTAAACTACTTAGTTAGGTTTAGACAACTAAACTACTTAGTTAGGTTGAGACAACTAAACTACTTAGTTAGGTTTATACAACAAAACTACATAGTTAGGTTTAGACAACACAACTACTTAGTTAGGTTTAGACAACTAAACTACCTAGTTAGGTTTAGACAACAACACTACTTAGTTAGGTTTAGACAACTAAACTACTTAGTTAGGTTGAGACAATTAAATGACTTAGTTAGGTTTAGACAACTAAACTACTTAGTTAGGTTGAGACAACTAAATTACTTAGTTAGGTTTAGACAACTAAACTACTTAGTTAGGTTGAGACAACAACACTACTTACTTAGGTTTAGACAACTAAACTACTTAGTTAGGTTGAGACAACAACACTATTTAGTTAGGTTTAGACAACTAAACTACTTAGGTTGAGACAACTAAACTACTTAGTTAGGTTTATACAACAAAACTACCTAGTTAGGTTTAGACAACACAACTACTTAGTTAGGTTTAGACAACTAAACTACTGAGTTAGGTTGAGACAATTAAATGACTTAGTTAGGTTTAGACAACTAAACTACTTAGTTAGGTTGAGACAACTAAATTACTTAGTTAGGTTTAGACAACTAAACTACTTAGTTAGGTTGAGACAACAACACTACTTACTTAGGTTTAGACAACTAAACTACTTAGTTAGGTTGAGACAACAACACTATTTAGTTAGGTTTAGACAACTAAACTACTTAGTTAGGTTTAGACAACTAAACTACTTAGTTAGGTTGAGACAACTAAACTACTTAGTTAGGTTTATACAACAAAACTACCTAGTTAGGTTTAGACAACACAACTACTTAGTTAGGTTTAGACAACTAAACTACTGAGTTAGGTTTAGACAACTAAACTACTTAGTTAGGTTGAGACAACTAAACTACTTAGTTAGGTTTAGACAACAACACTACTTAGTTAGATTAAGACAACTAAACTACTGAGTTAGGTTGAGACAACTAAACTACTTAGGTTTATACAACAAAACTACCTAGTTAGGTTTAGACAACACAACTACTTAGTTAGGCTGAGACAACTAAACTACTTACTTAGGTTTAGACAACACAACTACTTAGTTAGGTTGAGACAACTAAACTTCTCAGTTAGGTTTAGACAACTAAACTACTTAGGTTGAGACAACAAAAGTAATTAGTTAGGCTGAGACAACTAAACTACTTACTTAGGTTGAGACAACTAAATTACTTAGTTAGGTTTAGACAACTAAACTACTTAGTTAGGTTGAGACAACAACACTACTGAGTTAGGTTTAGACAACTAAACTACTGAGTTAGGTTGAGACAACTAAACTACTTAGTTAGGTTGAGACAACTAAACTTCTCAGTTAGGTTTAGACAACTAAACTACTTAGGTTGAGACAACTAAATTACTTAGGTTTAGACAACTAAACTACTTAGTTAGGTTGAGACAACTAAACTACTTAGTTAGGTTTAGACAACTAAACTACTTAGTTAGGTTGAGACAACTAAACTACTTAGTTAGGTTTATACAACAAAACTACCTCGTTAGGTTTAGACAACAACACTACTTAGTTAGGTTTAGATAACTAAACTATTGGCCTGGATTAATCTATATGACTAAAAGCTCCACATTAATCCATCAGACTGAGCTCAGAAACTTCACCACTTTTACCTCCACGTTCCTTCAAGGTTGTTCTCCGCCCAACGCCACGTCCAGCAGCCGACCAGCATCAAACCGCCTCCCGCCATCACGCCGGACGTTCGGCGCTGCGGCGGCCCGTCCGGAAGGGTCACTCCTCACGCCTCCTCACCTGCCGAGGTCAAGCTGCAGATGATGTATGGCTCTGATCACTGCTGGTTATGAATTAACATCATTAGTGCCATGATGATGATGATAATGGTGATGATGATGATTATGATGCTTGCTACCTTAGAGATGAAGTTAGAGGGGAAACGCTAGGCTGCTAAATAGGGAGGTGTAACAGTCCTCCTGCTTTTGTTTGTCAGGTGATGCTGACGGAGAGGAGGAGATGAGAGGAAGAGGAGGAGATGACAGGAGGGGAGGAAAGAAGAGATGAGGAGGAGGAGGTGAGAGAGGAGAGGAAGAGGAGGAGTGAAGGGAGAGAGAGGTGAGTAGAGATGGTGAGACGAATGAGAGTAGGAGAGGAAGAGTAAAGAGAGAGGAGAGAAGAGGAGGAGGAGGGAGGAGGAGGAGGAGGGAGGAGGCGTGCTGAGTGGAAACTTCCTGCTGGTGTCATCATTACCATTGAGATGCCGTTGGGAGATGAGAGATTGGAGCTTTACTGCTGTTTCAACGCCCCGCTGATCTCCTCCTCCTCCTCTTTTATTCTACTGCTCACTCTTCACTTCATTGCTTGTTTACTCCCTTGTGGAGTGGAGGAGAGTCCCTTGTTTGCTCTCCTCCACCTCATATTCTCCTTCTATCCTCCTTGTTTCTTTTCCACTCCCTTTCTGCTCCTCATTTCCTCCTCTAGTTTGTCTCCTCTCTACTTTTGGTCATTTATTTGCTCTTTTTCCTCTCTTTCTCCTATATTTCACCTCCTCTCCATCTCTTCCCCCTCCTGTTTCACCTTTAACACCTCCTCCAACGTGCCTTGTACCTTTCCGTATCCTTCCGTCCTTCCTCTTTGTTCTCTCCTTTTCCCTCTTCCTCCTTAATTCTCCTCTCCTCTCCTCTGGTCATTTTTGCTGTCAGTTAAAATGTAAATTGGCTTCTTTTCCTTTTTGCCTTTTGCTCCTCTGCTGTATCCCTTCTCACTCAGCGAGTGCATCCTCACATCACCTAGCACCTCCTCACCCTTTCTTGCGCCTCCCCAGAGCTGGTTTTGACAGTTCAGGTCCTCCTGCAGTTTCCTCGGCAGAGCTGCACCGTGACACCGAGAAGCCGCTTCGGCCAGAAACACCGAGCCACCTGACAGCTGAGGAGAGGAGGAGGAGGAGGTGATATGGCGAGAGACAGTCCAATAGCTGATGGACAGATGGAGGAGGAAATGTCCTGTAGAGACACAAAGAGGGAGCAGAGAGAAGAACTAGAAGCCCAAAAAGTTCCCTAAAGGTAAAGACGGGAGGAGGAGGAGGACAACTAAAGAGGAGGGAGGATGCAAAACTATAGAAATAGATAAGTCTGAAAAGTGAAGGAGGAAAGAAGGAAGGAAGGAAGGAAGTACTCCTTGTAGAGTTTAAGGGATGAAAAACTGGATGATGTGAAATCTATTCATGCAGGAAAAGAGGAGAGAAAAATGAAGAGGACGGACGGAGAGATGCAGGAAAAGAGGAGGGAGGTTAATCCATGCAGGGTTAGAGGGGGAGAAGAGGAGGTGGGAGTGAAAGGTGGAGGCGTTGTGCTGGGGGATATCATCCGTCAGAATAACCCTCTCCTCCCGTTGGGTGATTGATACAAGCACTACCTCTGGAGGCCCTGAGGGGAAAACTCCCCCCCTTCTTCTCCCCCCCTTCTTCTCCCTCCCTCCCTCCATCCATCCATCCATCCATCCATACCTCCTTCCAGCTCCTCATCCCTCCTCTGTTTTCTCTCCTCAGCGGGCTCCTCAACGGCCTGCCCCAGGGCCGATAGTGATGGAGAGAGGCCGCGGACAACACAGACACCAGAGAGGAGGAGGAGAGAGGAGGGAGGAGGAAGGAGGGAGGAGGGAGGAGAGAGGAGGGAGGAGGGAGGAGGGTTAGGAGGTCTGGTAGTGTCCGAGACAGCAAAGCTGTCCATCAATCACACTGTCAGAGGACGAATGGTTTCTGCTAGAAGTTAAAGTAAATCAGATCATTAGTATTAGAAGAGATGATTCTGTTTGTTTCAACAACACGAGTCAAGATCCTCTCGTTACATCAATAGTGTCTTTTCAAAATAAACGTCTGTCTTCACAGGAAACAACAACACTACTTAGTTAGGTTTAAACAACTAAACTACTTAGTTAGGTTTAAACAATTAAACGACTTAGTTAGGTTTAAACAATTAAACGACTTAGTTAGGTTTAAACAACTAAACTACTTAGTTAGGTTTAAACAATTAAACGACTTAGTTAGGTTTAAACAACTAAACTACTTAGTTAGGTTTAAACAATTAAACGACTTAGTTAGGTTTAAACAACTAAACGACTTAGTTAGGTTTAAACAATTAAACGACTTAGTTAGGTTTAAACAACTAAACTACTTAGGTTTAAACAATTAAACGACTTAGTTAGGTTTAAACAATTAAACGACTTAGTTAGGTTTAAACAACTAAACTACTTAGTTAGGTTTAAACAATTAAACGACTTAGTTAGGTTTAAACAACTAAACTACTTAGTTAGGTTTAAACAATTAAACGACTTAGTTAGGTTTAAACAACTAAACGACTTAGTTAGGTTTAAACAATTAAACGACTTAGTTAGGTTTAAACAACTAAACTACTTAGTTAGGTTTAAACAATTAAACGACTTAGTTAGGTTTAAACAATTAAACGACTTAGTTAGGTTTAGGTAACTAAACTACTTAGTTAGGTTGAGACAACTAAACTACTTAGTTAGGTATAAACAACAGACAAAAACATATTTTAAAGACTTAAAGGCTCTTGGGAATGACAAAGTACACAATGTAAAGTACACTTTGGTGTTTCATTTCTTGAGGATGATGTTGGGTAGATAATGATGAGAATAAATATGAAATAAAATGTAAATCATACCCTCAACCCTTCTATAGAGGGAACTGTGAAGAGAAAAACAACTCTGAATGGAAACAATATATTGATTTCAGCCGATAAAGAATTCATCAACAGCTACAGATTGGTTTTGGTTTACCCAAACTTAAACCACTGACTGGACTGAAAACAAATACAACAAAACAAAATCATACAACTGCAAATATATGGAACATAAACACAATATTTATACTGACCTCTGTGCGTCTGCACTTGTCTCTGTGTCCTCTGGTCCTCAATACATCTTCCTCTTGGCTCTCTGTTTTGTTCTTGATGTTTCAGACAGAATTACATTTGATTGAATTCATCTCGTCTTCATGAACTATTTAAAAAGCACCAGCAGCATGTGAGCAACACTGTCAAAGCAGCCAGTTTTCTCAAGGTTTCTTTATATATATATATATATATATATATATATATATATAAATATGTTGTGTAAAAGCATAATTAATGCTCTCATGTAAATGTCAGTTTGTAATGCATGAAGAACCTGGGGGTGACCTTCATCCCTTTGAACAGCTCTAAGTGTGACTCCTCTTCCTCTGCAGGATGGAGCAGCAGCCATTATTCCCTCTAACTGTGATTCTACACCAACCCGCCGAGGTCAAGTTTGTTAGCCGCCGTTAGCGCCGCCGCCGCCACTTCACCGCCGTGACATAAAAGATGGAGCTATTGTCCGTCGTGTCAGAGGAACGGAGGGGAGAAAGAGGCACAGAACTGCAGGCGGCGTGTGAAACGTTAAAATGGAGATTAGCCCGGCCGCCGCAGATCTCGCTTACAATGATTAAACATCACGCCCTGCATCTCAATGGGAACACTTGTGGCTGGGAGCGCTCTGATAAGGTCCTGCTTTAATTCACACATGCAACATGGGGGGGGGGGATGAAGGGACATGCTTTCAGAGGCGGAGCAGGTCCTTCAGTGTCCTCAGGCACAAACTGAAGTCCACAAACACACAGACAGAAAACCTCTTTAGACCAATCACAACCATCCATAATGCAGGACCGGTCTGCAGACACTATACTGTAGGAGAAACCACTGCATTGGTGCATTAATACTGAAAGTCGTTTGCCTCCACTTGGACTGTATTTTAATTTATTCATGAATAAAACAAATGCTTAACAAGACTTAATGAAGAGGCAAAAAAACAAAGCAAAAATATTCTAAATAGTTTTACGTACAACCACATCTAAATAATTTCATAATTCATCTTTTTGTTTGTATTTGTTTAAATGAAAACAACATATCAGCTAACTCATCAGAACAGCTCATTACTTATTCCTTATTGTTGGATTTTCTAAGACAATTATGAGCCAGATGTGACTCATCTGTCACAACAATATTTTCATAACTGTTTAGACATAAATGAGTTTGATGAACATGGTTCAACGCATTACAATTGTTAAATGTGTTGAAACTTCCCTTTAGCAACAAAAACACGCTTTTTGAAAATAGCTAGTTCTGCCTAATGTGCTAACCAGCCAGGCAGCCATTTTGGAAGAGATGTCATCGCTACACAAATGACCTCACTGTGACATGACCTCACCAGGATGTTCAGGACGTGTCACAAGAGTTAAAATCAAGGATACAACTGTATAAGGAACTATCCAGGACATTCAGGGTGTCTGTGTGACTGTGGCTCCTGATGGGTCTCGTCTTGTATTTCTGTGTTTTGAGGCATTTTAATAAAAGCACGACTCATTCACAAGCTACAGACACACAAGAGCTCTGCAAACACATAGATGTGCAGCAGCACTATGAACACAAAAACAGACGGATGTTGAAGCAAACAGAGCTTACACATTGTGGACCGGTCTCTGCTGGAGGATCTGGGTCTGTCCACGGTGGACCGGTCTCTGCTGGAGGATCTGGTCTGTCCACGGTGGACCGGTCTCTGCTGGAGGATCTGGGTCTGTCCACGGTGGACCGGTCTCTGCTGGAGGATCTGGTCTGTCCACGGTGGACCGGTCTCTGCTGGAGGATCTGGTCTGTCCACGGTGAACCGGTCTCTGCTGGAGGATCTGGTCTGTCCACGGTGGACCGGTCTCTGCTGGAGGATCTGGGTCTGTCCACGGTGGACCGGTCTCTGCTGGAGGATCTGGTCTGTCCACGGTGGACCGGTCTCTGCTGGAGGATCTGGGTCTGTCCACGGTGGACCGGTCTCTGCTGGAGGATCTGGTCTGTCCACGGTGGACCGGTCTCTGCTGGAGGATCTGGTCTGTCCACGGTGAACCGGTCTCTGCTGGAGGATCTGGTCTGTCCACGGTGGACCGGTCTCTGCTGGAGGATCTGGTCTGTCCACGGTGAACCGGTCTCTGCTGGAGGATCTGGTCTGTCCACGGTGGACCGGTCTCTACTGGAGGATCTGGGTCTGTCCATGGTGGCCCGGTCTCTACTGGAGGATCTGGGTCTGTCCACAGAGGACCGGTCTCTTTGTGTTGGTCGGCTCTTCATCAGCTGTGATGTTTTTGTGTTTATGTTTTCCTCTCTGGTGATGACATCATCACTTCCTCACTACAGACTGGTGTGTTGAAGGTAGCAGAGCTTCCTCTTCCTCTTCCTCAGCGTTCTTCCATTCATCACCTCCCACCCACCTCCTGCCCGACAGTCTGCCTGATACCAACTACACAAAACTCTCTCTGTCCACCCCCCCGCTCTCTCTCTCTGCCAGAAATGTATTTCCTGACCACGAAACACCACTCTCCTCCTCCTCCTCCTTCTCCTCCTCCTCCTCCTCCTCAGGCTCGGGTGTGAAGCCGACTGAAAGAGGCTTCTATGGCGCCACTTTCTGCAGAAATCTCCACTGTTTTTGAAAAGAGTCTGACTCCCATGGAAGGGAATTTTTAGTTTTTGGGAGAGTGTACATTTAAAAAAAGGAGTCTTAGAACTTTATTTTAAATTCCGCCAGAGAACCCAAAAGATTCCAAACATGTTCCACCGCAGTGTCTCCTCACATCCGTCTCCTAACACTCGTACTCTCCCACAGTCCTCCTAATTCCTTCTCATCACCTTGAAATTGCTGCTTTTGCATATTTGATTCCATCCGTTCTTCGACTCTGATTTCTCCTCTTCACCAACAATCGATGCGGTTTCATCTTTCATTAGTATGTTCTCATCTGCTCCCTGCTTTAGGTTTGAACCACAGAGAGAAGGAGGGAGGAGAGGAGGACAAAGGAAGGAAAGCAGGAGACAAGGAAGGGGTGGAAGGATGAACGAAAGGGAGTAGGAGAAGGAGAAGAAGAGGAAGGAATGAGAGAATGAGGGAAGAGAAGAAGAAGAAGGGCGAGGAGGATAGGAGTAGAGAGGTAGAAGGCAAGCAAGGGAACAAGGGCTGCTGAGGGATACAATGGAAGGAAAGTAGGAGACAAGGTAAGGATAGAAGGAGGAATGAAGAGGAGCAGCTTAGGAGCTGAACAGGTAAAGGTGAGGAGGACGGAATGAGAGAGTGAGGGAAGAGGAAGGGCGAGGAAGGGGTGAGGAAGGATAGGAGTAGAGAAGAAGAGAGGTAGGAGGCAAGCAAGGGAACAAGGGCTGCAGAAGAGTACAAAGGAAGGAAAGTATAGGAGACAAGGAAAGGATCTAAGGAGGAATGAAAGCAATCAGGTGAAGGTGAAGAGGAGGAAGGAATGAGAGTGAGGGAAGGGGGGAGAGGAGGCGAGAGGGGGAGGGGAGAAGAGAAAAGAGGAGAGGAGAAGAGAGGAAAGGAAAGTAGGAGAGGAGAGGAAACAAAAGAGAAGGAAAGGAAAGTAGGATAGGGGGAGGAGAGGAGAGGAGGAGAAAGAGCGTGAAATAAAGGCTAAATAAGACGAGAAATAGGGTAAAGTGATGAAACCTTTGGGGGAAAAGGAGGCAAAGCAACCTGCTGCAACTGTGTCGTCCTCTTCAAAACAAGCTGTGATAATATTTTCTTTTTGTCGTTCCCAGAAATATTGCGAGGCGATGAATTTAATCATCCTGCCTCCCGAATTTCAATTTAGTGCTGTAATGCGATGCAACAGCGCTATAAGCACAGCGTCGTGAGCGCCTTCCTCCGAGTGCGTTTCACATTCCCCACACAAACAGACGCATGCAGGGTTTGTTTTTATTGAACCGTGATTGGCTGGCGTCTCGCTTTAGGGCACGACACTCCGCAACTTGAGGATTCACGATGTTCAATTTGCTGAAGTGGAATCCAATAACGGAAGAAGAAGAAGCCGAGGCGTTAACGGCTCCTTAGGAACATCAGGAGAGCGGCGCTGAAAAGACCGTAAGTCACAGCGGAGGAAACATTTTAAGGAGGAGGTGAGGAGGAGGAGGGGGAGGTTGTTCACAGAAAACATCAACTGAAACAAACCTACGTCTTCCTCCGCTGAGAGGACAGGAGGGACGTTGTCCTCAAGAGGGTTCTAATGACCTCAGACTCGTCTTACAGTCGACCTGTTTAGTTGTACAAACCAGCAACGTTTAGTGGCTTTAAATGTCCAATGAAATGACTCCTCCCCTTTTAGGATGTTTGGTTCAACACAGAGACTGATTAGAAGAATTGGACGTAGTCATCGTGACGTCACTAATTGGTTTGTGAACTTCCGTTTTGAGGTTTTTGGCCGTCGCCATTTTAATTTTTGGCCGTCGTTATCTTGGTTTTTGGCCGTCGCCATCTTGGTTTTTGGAACCAGAAGTGACACGACAGGGTGGAGCTAAGCACAGCCGAATGCTAAACAAGACATTTTAGGAGCGTAAAATGAACTTTGATGAGGTTAGGATTGAAGTTGTTCCATGAAAACACTCCCAGACCGGACAGCACAGACTGATCAGTCTACTACGCTTCGGGCTGTGGCGCCATCTAGTGTCAGTGACAGCAGGTCAACGTACACATTGGTTTCGGGTAAATACTTGTGTCTGTATTTCCCGTTAACGAGAACGAGCCACTCGGTTAAAACTGGACAGGAATTCTCACAAATTATTTCGGACGTTTTAATATCTTTCATTCAACCTTTTGTCAAAGTCTGTTTGCACTGACATGCTTTTATTCTCTCGATTAGAAGAGGAAGTGTTGAGCTTTGAAGAGCAGCTGCTCGTGACAACAATTTAAAAGAACAGCTGCTAACTGGACCTCGAGGATTGGTCAGTCAACTGGTTTCCAAAGGTCTGTTCATGGTCCCAGAGGATGAATCATTCTGACCTTACACATTTAGACGTTTCATTCAGCGCCATCGTCGGCTCAGTGCTCAAGGCATGATGGGAAGTTGGATCTCAATCTTCTGCTTTTCTAAAATGATTAATCCTTAGCCAAGAAAACACTGAAAAGTACCTTTTGTTCTCATCATATCTGGACGTTTTCTGCAACATGTTCTCCTTGTTGCTAAGCTAGCTTCGGTTCCTTGATGTTTGAGCTGATAAAAACAGAACGTCAGCTGAAGACGAACACGGAGGTGAACTGACTGACACCAAACAAAAGACAGCGAGGCAGCGACGTCGTCCTTTGACTGAATGTATTTTATTGTAAAGCTATAAGGAAGGAATAATTACAAGATATCATTTCTTTGATTTGCTCAGCAAAAATAAAAGACCACATTTTTTTTGTTGTATTTTTTAAATTTCAAACATGCGGATGCTGATTCAAAAGAGAACAGATGAGGCTCAAAACACGTCGCCCAACTTCCTCCGAGGAAATTAAAAAAGAAAACAATAATAATACTAATAATAATAATAATACAACGAAAGAAAAACAGCAAAAGAAATAAATGTACAGTTTGTCTTGGGACCGGACAGACGTGAGAGGAAAGGAAAGCGTAGATGATTGGAGGAGACGCTCTGACTCATCGCTCCTACACTTAATAGAGCCTACGATACTTCAGACGATATAATCCTACAGGGTCAGGCTTCCTTCACGTCGTTTGAATATATATATATATATATTTTGTCATCTTGTTCTTTTTTTTTTTAAAAACCTACACTTGCATGTACATAAAACTGTACAAAAAACAAGGCATCACTAGCATTGTTCCTATATAAATATAACCAACCAACAATTAGGCTACAAACGTGGACTTCTCCGTAAAAGACAAAAGTGATTCGGCAGCTCTGTCTTCTGTTTTCTTCTTCTAGTTCACAAACAAACCCAGAAGTGTTTCCTCTCCGGCCTCGGAGGTACGGAGGCTCGAAGATGCCAAGACCCTTCTTTTTAACAGAACGATCTCATGATGAACATGTTTTTATTTTTACAATTGTGAATCAATTATCTAACTCTCTGAAGATAATGATGTTCATCATCTCCGCTAACGATCAACACGTTCTCTTTGTGATGACGATTCTGCTAATTTTGACTTTTACAGACTAAAGTTCCATCTGCTGCTTTGATATTTTTGTTTTTAAAACTCTTGCTCTGAGATAACAATTTTGTTAAAATGTCATTATCTCACAACCTCATCTTTGAATTTAAATTTGATTCCATTATCTTCTCAGATAGATTTGATGGAGAACTTTGTAAAATGTGAGCTGTAGGTACTGTTGGAGCTCCATAAAGTTATGTTTTCACATATGTATTTTTTCATTGGTTTTGTAATCATAATACTTACTTGAGATAAATTATGCAGCTGTTTTTTGTCATTATTTTGAGATGATTACATCATTTCTTTATCTCAAGCGCTCATCCATTGTCTCTTGAGGATGACATAGTCGTCTCATTTGAAGGTTCTCTCGTGGTTCTTGTGGGGTAAACACTTCGTGGTCTTCACCGTCTTGAGGTTCAGAATCACGTTTCTGTGCCACTTGTGTCGTTTTTAAGGCGAATCGTCTCACATCCTGAGAAATCAAACCATAAACTTGCGATCGAAATGAGTCGTGATCACAAGGGAACCGCCGCTCCTCAAACTGAGCGACATCACTTCCTGTTCTTTAAAGTTTAACGTGAAAACAAACGTTCACCGTTTTCACCGTTTTCACCGTTTGGTTTTGTTCACGACGGAGTAAAGAAAGAGGAAACACAGAGTCCAGTCTGCCCGCTCAGAACACATGGTTTACACCGCGACCACCATTTATATTCATACAACATGTCTATAGCAGTGTTGATCCATAACATTGATAAAAACAACTGCGACAACAACAAAAATGTATAATATTTATAAAGTTGGCTTGTTTCATGCTCAGCTGAAGCCTCGTGTCTCAGAATTAATACACAACCAAAAAACAGCAAACCACTCCAAACCTCAGCACGAGTAGAACCAGGTCTGCTGCTCAGACTCACCTGCTCCTGTTCTCTGACTGAGGAACCGAATTCAGAACTCATCCAAGTCACAGAATGAACAACAACATGCAGCCGAGTATGGAGCCGCTGATGGAGGAAGAAACTCAGCGTAGAAATGAAGCAGAAGGTGAAACGGCTGTGTTGTATCTAAAGGGTCCATCAACGTCAACGTTAACTCCTCTGATGTTACCGGTCAAAGTCCACTGAGTAGTAACGGGGAAATACTCCTCAGCCGGTCAAAGTACACGTACATGTACACGTGTTACTTTGTGGCTCTGGAGGAGCAACCCTGATGACGTCATGGTGATGTCATCAGGGTTTAAAGATATAGACATAAAAGATATAGAAATATATGAACAACATGTAGGAACAGGAAACATGTTACGTCACAATGTGGAAGTTCTACTTCAGAAATTCACAAATGTGTCCAAACCAACAAACCTGAACTTGTTCTTCTGAATAAAACAGAGAGTTTTTAATTAGTGACGGTTTGTTCTCTTGTTTCTGTGACTGAAATAAAAGCTTCAACGCAAAAGTCCTGAACACCAGAAGAGCCGCTCACATGAGAGCAGAGACTCGCTGCAGAGCAAATGTAAAGGACGAGTCCATGAGTCAGACTGAGGAGGACACTGACTCAGAATAACTCTGCTGAAGCTTTCATCAAACCGCAGAGACTCAGAAACCCAAAATAAAAGGTTCATGTTTTACCGTCATGTCGGAGCAGCGACACCAAACCCAGGCTGCGTGTCAAACTGAGCTCTATGAACACATGAAATACAGATGAACTCTATTCAATCTGACCTACGCTGCTGTAAACTCTCTTTGCAGTGAACTTATTCATATTCATTTGATGTTCTGTGAGTGAGACTCAATCAGAGGTCAGTTATCAGGTGTCACTTTAATAATTTAACCAAACCTTTATCAATCAAAGCTGCATTAAAACATCACTGCATGAGAACGTTTTCAGTTTTCATAATAAATCCACAAACTAGAGACTAAACAATTATAATAGATTGTATTTTCGGCCACTTGGGGGCAGCAGAACAAGCTTTTAACACAACATCTGACACATTATCACTTTATAAAGTTATTAAGTCCGATATTCTCTCTCTTTTACTTTACTTCTGCTCTCCACCAACCGCTGACGGGACAAATGTGAGGAGAAACCAAAAAGCCCGGAGCTGAAAGAGGCTGAGAGCCTCGTAGATCTGCAGAGATGGACATGAGTCTCTGTGGCTTCATCGCTGCAGTACAGTAGTACAGTACAGTCATGCATCCACTGTAGAGAAACACATGGATGAATGCAGCTTTGAGAATCAGCCACACTTTGACACACAGCCTGTGTTCAGCAGTGGATCTCTCCCATGAATGATGCTCGTCAGTAGCAAACCCATGTGTTAAAAGAAGCATGAATCAGTAAGTCTTTATAGTGCTTTAGAAGCAAACTAGTGCACTTTAATGTAATTCTAAATCAAGGGTAAACCAAGGTGTGTTAAAACGCTGCGTCTTAATGGAGGGAAGCATTTTAGATTAAGCGTGTAAATCAGTGTGTTTAGGAACACAAGGATTTCAACGGGGAAACAGAAGTGCATGATTTTACTGAACGATATCTTCGATATCTTCTCCTTCAGTTCACTTCAAAGATCAGGAACATGAAGAGGAACCTATAGACGACTACGTTCCTCTGTAGAACGTCTACACGCGGAACCGTTTCAACGTTTCTTCTTCTTCTATTTTCTGTCACTGAAGCGGATTTGAAAGTGAAAGTGGAGGCAGCAGGACGGGAAAGGTGGACGCTCTGCATGCAGAGACACCTGCTGAACACACACACACACACACACACACACACAGAGGCTGTCAGTGTGTGTGACAGCAGCTCTCCCAGGGGTTGATGGGTAGTTGGTGGTGGTGTATCGAGGGTTCAGGTGTTCCTCCAGGGAGCAGGAAGTGTTTGTAGTCTGACAGGAAGCCTCAAGACCAAAACCAACTTGATTCTTACAGACATATACACACATATATATACAGTACATATATATATATATATATATATATATATATATATATATGTACTGTACACATTCATTCACATATTGGGAATTGAATACTATAACTGTAAATTTGTTTTTAACCGTTTTACTAATTTTCACTGAAAAACACGTCGTTTTCTTTCACATAAAACACAATTTGCAATAAATGCACAACATGAACTAAAAGTGCTCAACATTGTGCATAAACTGTCCATATTAAATTCTATTGGTCTGATTTTCTTGATTTTGGATCAGTACCTCCAGCATACTAAATATTCAATATTCAACAGCTTGTGTTTCCTCCCGTTTCAACGGTTCAGTGGAGCACAAAGCTCCCAGGGTGGTGTGGAAGAACCTGACTGAGTCCAGACCCTCAGTCTCATCCAGCACCTGTAGGATGAACTGGATCGGAGGCTGTGAGTCAGAGTTTGGACCCAACGGGATGAAATCTCTGCAGCTGGTTCAACATCTGGTGGACGGACTGAAACCAGCAGACAGGAGGCTGATAAAATGACCGGATACTTTTGGCCATGTAGTTCATTTAATTACTTTTTTATATCTAGCTTTGGCTGAAAAAAAGTCTTTAAAACCTTTAACAACATACCTAAAATGACTAAACACACACACACACACACACACACACACACACACACACACACACACACACACACACACACACACAGAAGCAGTCTTGGGTCTGAGGTGAAGCCAGAGTTCACCAGGAGTCACCAGAGGTTGCTTTTCTTCTTCTGGGGTTAATTGGTGGAACAGTTGAGGTTAACTGACGCTCTCTTCCGTCTTCAGCTGAGACGGTGAAACACGGCGGTCAGCCGGGAGTCCGGCCGCGCCGGAGAGGAGAAGAAATGACTTGTTTACGGTGAAACAGCGGAGCGTGTCAGCGGGGGAAAGGGAAGGAGGAGAGTCGATGCGGACCTCCACGGTGGGCCCCGTAAATAATCAATCAGAGCGCCGGCGTTAAATCACCGGAGGGAGAAGGCGGCACCTCGTGAACTCTCCATCTCTGTCACTGGGAGGGTAGAGCGCCGGAGGAGGCTGGGTGAGTGTGTGCAGGGGGTTCTGACTGTGTGGCAGATACTTCCACAATGAATCAAACGGCCTTCAGAGACCGGAGGACTCGTGTTAACATCCACACACTCATCAAAGACTAATATATACGTTCAATAAAACACAGTCGAGCAGCAACACAAAGGAACGAGTGAAGCGGTCCGAACAGAACGTTAGGGTTCCACGTTCTGTTTATGTTCATTTAAGTTTCTATAAATGAATAAATCAGTTACAGCTTGATTTGTGTTTGACTTCATGACGTTCGCTAAATATAAAATCTACTACGGCGACTGTAAATCAAACGTGTAATATTGAAAAGTGGGCAGTTTGGTTCTGCACACAAATCAGCATCGACGACGACGTTCACGTGTTCACTTCACGTGCTTCATGGTAGGATGAACTCCTTCACTCACTAACGGGTGAATGAGTGAATGTGATTCGTCTCTTTCAGACTTCAGGACTCATTGAGAGTCTAAAGTGACCTTCCATCCGTCTGGTCTCAGCTGCAGTGCATCACTACGGGTGAGATCTGTCATTAACACGCGGGCCCGGCAATGAATGAACGAACTTGGAGTAGAAAAAAGCCCGGCTCTCTTTTACCGGCGCAAATTAGGTCCAGTAATGTGCGAGAGCCTCGGGGTGGTAATCAGGAGTTCCTGTGTGGAGAGGGTGTTAGTGGACTTGAAGCGTGGACAGGTTGTCATTAATCCTGCATTTCTGTGAGACTGCAGCACCGCGGGAAGCGGCGCCCACCTTCACCTCCTCCCTCCTCCTCCGCCACCGCGCCACTACCGCCGCACAGAGCTAACAGGTTTAATAAATACTTCTGCTAAACGGCGAGCGGCTCGGCCTCACACTGAGGAGGTAAAGAGGTGGGAAGTAATGAGAGGCGACGCTGACCGGAGAGCTCCTCTCTTCAAGCTCACAAACCCAGCGGGAAGAGAAACATGCAGCACAGTTTCACACAAACAGACACTCGAAGCGCCACAGCTGGGATGTGAAGAGGGGAAACCTGAAAACACAACCCGTTCATGCTCCCCAGAGGACGAGCCCCGGCCAAACGCTCCTCTTTGCACCACTGTCTGGACAAATCCTCCAAACTTCAGTCGTGATTTGATCACCAACAAGGTACGCTGCCTCCAACAGGGATGGGCTGATATGGATGAAATCAACCGTTCATGGCCCCCAGAGGATGAGCCCTGACGACTTCCCTCTATCGCCACATTCAGGACGAACAGCGTGTTTTATCTTGAACAACCAGGAAGGCTAAAAGAAAACGTTTGCATCGAACGCTATGAATTGTTTCATCAGTTGTTATTAAATGTTTTATCTTGGTCCATGTCTCAAGAACCCTTTTGCTTGATTTAGACTTAAACTGTTTGTTTTTTGTTAGTAGACAAATAGTTTCAGCTCTCAAATATCATCAAATTATCATTTTAAAAGTGTTTTCATCAGACCAGTTTTCTGTGAGGATGAATGTCACTGTCACACTTCCATGTTGAGTGTATTTTATGGTGAACTACTGACGAGAGCATTGACAATATAATCGGTACTTGGCCCATCCACTGACTGAACCCTTCTGAATGACTTGATGTCGGTGCGTTGTCCCCTCAATCAACCCAAATCAAACTGTCGTGACGTTGTAGAGGAGAGAAACAGAATAATAACAGAAGTGGGCACCGTCGGTGATGCTCGAGAGTCCAGGTTCCTGCCGTGTGACGTGAACGCCGCGGCGTCGCTCCTCTGTACACAAGGTTTTCAGTCCATCAAATCGAGACGTTACGTGAACATCTGCAGACGGATCCACTCGGTCAGCCACAGCGGCTTCCTCTGCCACTGTCTGGAGTATTTACAGCTCTGTACACCGACAGAAAGAGAGGAACAGAGAGAGCTCTTCACGGCTAAACCAGAAGAAAGAGCAGAGCAGACCTGAAAGAGTTCTCGGCTCCGGAGGTTTGAAAACGTCTCACAACAAGCTGTTCCTGATAAAGACGAACCCGGTTGATTTGATGCAACTCGGCTCAAAAGCGTACTTCCCGGAGTCGACGGAGAGGAATCAAAAGAGGAAATCCAAAAAATACTCAGGATAGATAGCATTACACAGTATACTTAAGTAGGATTTACAAATAGTTCTTCTCCCCCGAAGGTGTTTTTTTTTTAATCTTTTTCTGTTCCAACACAGCAACAAAGCCTAAAGCACAAAAATCCAACTCAAATACGTGAGTAGCTAAATAGTTTCCCATTAAATTATCACAACGAAGTGGTGTAGTTTACATTCCTTCTGCAGCAGCAGGAGCCGCGTGTTTTTATCTTCCATTGATTTGAATTCATTTTATCTTACATGTGATTGGTGTCTAAGAGGAGGAGGAGGAGGAGGAGGTGGGGGGCGGTGGTGGGCAGAGGGTCTAAAGCCTTGTACGGTGGATGCAGTTATAAAAAAGGAAGAAGGGGAGTCGGCGCCGGGGCACAGCGACGAATAGGCACGGGGGGGGATGGGGCGGCGGCAGTGAGGTGGGCGGGGTCAGGTGGTGGCGAGCAGCGACGGGCGGATGACGAAGGGCGTGGAGAGGTTGCTTTAAGGTGGAGAGCCGGGCACTCACAGGTAGATCTCCCTCTTGGAGGTCTGGCCGGTCGGAGTGGTGGCAGAGTGATACTCCGCCGCCTGGCTCAGCGGGATCTCCTCCAGTCCACAGTCTTTACCGGATGAGTCTCCGCCCCCCGGGTAGGCACTGCTGTAGGGCGTCATGAACCGCATGTTGGCCACTTTGGAGCCGCCGACGCCACCGCCGCCCGTCCCGCGCTCCTCCGTCAGGGGCTTGGGGCTGCCGTTGGCCATCAGCTGCTCCTGCCCGTCCATCTCCTGGTAAGGCACGAAGGTGGAGAGCATGGGGGCTTTCATGGACACCTTGTGGGTGGGGGAAGGCTCACCGGGCATCCAGCAGGAGTCGGAGTGGCCGAACTCGGTGCACTCGTGGGTACAGTTACCGGTCATCGCCACGTCGGGAAGAGGCCTGAGGTCTGCAAAGAGAGAGATAAAGAAAGGGTGAGCGAGATAAAGAAAGGGTGAGCGACGTGGAGGCAACAGTGGAGGATGAAATGCTCAGAGATGAAGATGGAGGTTGGAGCTCTAGTGGAGTGTCAGCTGTCCATGATGTGTGTCCATATTCTGTATGTCTTCAGTTGTCAGACTCGTATCAAGAAAAAGTGGGAACTGATGTCTAAATGATGAATCCTCACACAACAGTTCATACTAAATCCTACGAGAAAGTTACTGCTCAGTTTTTGTGCGTTTTCCTACGAAATCAGCAAACGCGTATCAATTCATGCTCGTTACATGAATACAGTCTTCAAAATGAACTCCAGTCTTCACAAGTTGAGACAACTAAACTAAACTAAACTACTTAGGTTGAGACAACAATACTTAGTTAGGTTGAGAAAACTAAACTACTTAGTTAGGTTGAGACAACAACACTACTTAGTTAGGTTGAGACAACTAAACTACTTAGTTAAGGTTAGACAATAAAAACTACTTAGTTAGGTTGAGACAACTAAACTACTTAGTTAGGTTGAGACAATTAAACGACTTAGTTAGGTTGAGACAACTAAACTACTTAGTTAGGGTGAGACAACAACACTACTTAGTTAGGTTGAGACAACTAAAGTACTTAGTTAAGGTTAGACAATAAAAACTACTTAGTTAGGTTGAGACAACTAAACTACTTAGTTAGGTTGAGACAACTAAACGACTTAGTTAGGTTGAGACAACTAAACTACTTAGTTAGGGTGAGACAACTAAACTACTTAGTTAGTTTGAGACAACACAACGACTTAGTTAGGTTGAGACAACTCAGTTAGGTTGAGACAACTAAACTACTTAGTTAGGTTGAGACAAAAAAAACTACTTAGTTACGTTCAGGAAAAGATTGTTGTTTTGGTTAAAATAACTGCAGAAGCGTCGTTATTGAAGTAAGAAAGTTACAAGACAAAAACATCAACGTTGACTTCTTGACCATAACGTGTGAGTTAGTGGTCTTCATACGTCTTTCAAGCTTACGTGGATAACATAAGAAAAATAAATTGTGGGATATCTACAAATTACTGTGCATTATTTGTCTTAGCTATATCTAACGCTTTATGAGACCAGCCTGGTCTAAACGTCTTTTATTTGTCTCTATTTATTGATATTGATGTTCTTTGTTTTTGTGTTGTCTTGTGGTTTTGTTAAATTCCTGGCTGCAGAACAATTTCCTTCGAGATGTGAAGAGTTAAAGTTGACTGTAAACACAACTGTATTGGACAGAAGACAGATAAAGGTATCCAGCCACACACACTGGTATTTGTTCTCTGTGTAAATATTACTGTAGTCGCATAAAAACCAACAAACCTGAGAGAGCAGAGCCACAGCTCAGCTTCATACTGGCTGGCTGGCAAGAGTCTTTATCCCTTTATCCTCACACACAGCTCTCCATTTTAATTGAAATTAATTAAAGCTCAGTGTGTATTTTTAAAGTCACTAATAGTTCACAAAGTGCCAGGAACGTTGCTTAATTTGTTGCTGAAAGACGGAAACCACATTTCAAACGGCGGGTGCAGAGCGTGAAACAGGATCAGCTGATTTAAAGGAGGCAAATAAAGAAAAGATTCGTTAAGACGTTAATTATGTCTCACAATTAAAAACACGGTCGCTGCTTTATTCTTCACCTGCAAGAAATGACACAGAAGATGCTTCAGAAGTCAATTCATTTCAAAGACGTATTCATTGTTGTGAATATTACGGTTGTGAGGTTGTCTTCATGTCTTCATGTCTCTAGTCCTGAGACGGACAGAGAGTGACAGACAGGCTGAGCTCGCTTTTAAAGCATCACGGCTGAATGGAAGAAGGTCAGCGATGGAAGCAGAAATATCAATGCGTATGCAGAAAGTAACCTTTCTTCTGTGCGTGACATTAGATCATTCTTTGATACTGGAGGCTGGTGGTGGGGGGGGGTGCCGGTCCTCTCGGGGAATGGCGCTTATTTCCCAAAATGCCCTCTGCTTCATGCATAATTTAAATTCATTGCCTCCCTCTTTTTTTTGGCAGAAGGCGCTACAGTCGGCTTTCCTGTCTGTTCGCGCTTGATGTGAGCGCTCTAATCCGGCGGAGTGCTGAGCAGCGACCGCGCTCTCCTCCACACATTCTCACGGCCGCCGCCGTGGATTTTAGTTTTTAAGCACTTCCCATGCAAAAAAGCAAGGTGCTTGCAGAAATGTTAAGTCATGTGCGAGTGTCTGCTGAGTTCATAGCGGCTGTTTAATAAGTGCTTTGCCTCTAAACGCCGTGTCAGCAGGAGGCTCATAAAGCACGGACCAACTCTCGACTCGACTCGCTTCAACAACAACAGAGAAGAGACTCGGCGGCCAAGTTCAGCTGGACCGCAGCCTGGAGGCCGACGTGGTCCAGGAACAACCGAGACCTCTGACTCCACACTTTGTGTGTGAGTGAGAGAGAGGCCTCCAGCTGCTGGCTCACTGCAGCGTTCTGCAGCATTCTGAGGCTCAATGTGTGCTTTGAGACTTCAGACATTCAATACGATTCTCTCTGTTTATTATCTGTTATATTATTCTGACTGTTTCACTGCTCATCCTTTCATTCTGCTCTGTCGTCTCTCAAGCTACTTTAACACTTCATACTTTAGTTTCTTTCTCACGGCTCTGATTCAGTGTTTTTGTGCATAAAATAATAAAATGAAAAGTATGTGTACTGAATCCGATGAATCCAAACTAACCAAAGTCCCACAACAACACAAAGTACCCGATGGAGGCGACGCTAGCTCACGTTCATGATTATGTGGATAGCATACATAATCATTTCGTCATTTCCTAAATGAGAGCATCCTGACCCGGATCCCTGCTCACTAAAAGGTTGAATTACAGTTTGTGTGGAGTCTGGAGTCCTTAAAGAGAGCGTAGATGACAAAGATTAAAGTATATAAATAAAGTGTTCACTTGAACTGATACTGAATCGTTCAGGTGTTTGAAATACGTCCACAGAGAAGAACCTCATTCAAACACACCTCTGAACCCAAACTATCGCTTTAAGGACAGAGAGATGAAAAGTGTATTCATATTTTCTTCCATTAAAGATGTCTTTCTTGTTACATTTGCTTCCATTAAAATGAGCTTCATTTGTTTATACATTAATTAGAATAATAATAATCTGTCTCAGTGGACTGAACAGACAGGGAGTCTGACAGCCAGCGGTCATCAGTTCATGATGTTTGCCGTCTCTGTTGTCCGGTGAAGTCTGGATTAGAATCCTGGATTAGATCCCCTCAGATCCCCCCGGGGGACCAGAGAGCTTCAGGCTCACCTCGTGACAACAGCTTGGTGCTAATTTAATCTAGTAAACATCTGGAGGTATCCACCACTAAAGCCAAATACCAACCAGCACGATAAGAGCATTGAGACCCGCTCTACCCGCCCTGATCTGGAGGTTCTGTCTTCTAGAGGATCAAAACCAGTTTTAAGACCGAGTTTGTGGATTCACCACAAATCAAACTGGTGCTCCAGCACATTGAGACGGTGATGGATGCCTCGCCCTGAGGCCACTGAGCACATCCATCACATCACGTCTGCCTCGGCAGCCTCTCCATCACTTTATTCTAAAACTTATAAATGTATTCTTTAAAAGGCTTTAGGATGCGTGAGTGAGTGTCTCTCTCTGTTATCTGAGCATCCTTCTTCCTCTCGCTCACCTTCCTCACTTCCCTTTACAGACTCTCCTCTCGCCTCATGTTCGTCACTTATACGAGCGGCGTCTTCCTCAGGGGAGCCATCTTTGAACAGCTGATGTTTACGAGAGGAAGAGGAGGGGAACGGGATGATGTCATCAAACTGTTGCTTCAGTGCAACCTGTCTGCTTCACCACTCAATGTGTCTCTTATAGATATATACATAATATATAAATACTATATAGATAATATATATATATATATATATATACACAGATAATATGTAGATAATATACAGATAATATACAGATAATATATAGATAATATAAAGATAATATATATATATATAATATACATATAATATGTAGATAATATACATATAATATGTAGATAATATACATATAATATGTAGATAATATACAGATAATATGTAGATAATATGTAGATAATATAAAGATAATATATATATATATAATATACATATAATATGTAGATAATATATTGATAATATGTAGATAATATACAGATAATATGTAGATAATATATAGATAATATATAGATAATATACAGATAATATATATATATAATATACATATAATATGTAGATAATATACAGATAATATGTAGATAATATATAGATAATATGTAGATAATATATAGATAATATACAGATAATATGTAGATAATATGTAGATAATATGTAGATAATATATAGATAATATAAAGATAATATATATATATAATATACATATAATATGTAGATAATATATTGATAATATGTAGATAATATACAGATAATATGTAGATAATATATAGATAATATACAGATAATATGTAGATAATATATAGATAATATAAAGATAATATATATATAATATACATATAATATGTAGATAATATATTGATAATATGTAGATAATATACAGATAATATGTAGATAATATACATATAATATATATATATAATATATAGATAATATACAGATAATATACAGATAATATGTAGATAATATATAGATAATATACAGATAATATGTAGATAATATATAGATAATATACAGATAATATGTATATAATATATAGATAATATAAAGATAATATATATATATATATAATATACATATAATATATATATAATATATAGATAATATACAGATAATATATAGATAATATGTAGATAATATATAGATAATATACAGATAATATGTAGATAATATGTAGATAATATATAGATAATATGTAGATAATATGTAGATAATATACAGATAATATGTAGATAATATGTAGATAATATACAGATAATATGTAGATAATATATAGATAATATACAGATAATATGTAGATAATATATAGATAATATACAGATAATATGTAGATAATATGTAGATAATATATAGATAATATACAGATAATATATAGATAATATGTAGATAATATATAGATAATATACAGATAATATGTAGATAATATATAGATAATATGTAGATAATATGTAGATAATATGTAGATAATATGTAGATAATATATAGATAATATGTAGATAATATACAGATAATATGTAGATAATATGTAGATAATATACACCCAACACCAGCAAGTGGTGATGAGTTTCTGTCGAGACTTTTTCTAAATAAAATAGAGAATGTTGCACTTGAGCGGTTTGTGGACTGCCGTTTTGAAGCCTCGAGTTCGACATTTAGGCCGTCGCCATCTTGGTTTTTTGCAACCAGAAGTGACACAAAGAAGGTGAAGCTAAGTAAAACTGAACGCTGAAGAATAGAAATGAACTTTCTTGAAAGGGTTAAAGTTGTGAAGATGACAACACAGACAACTCCCAGAGCCCTGCAGAGACCTGTCAATCACAGTAGCCCCGCCCCTAAATCATCCCCTCTTTATGGTGTGTTTGACTCTAAATGGAGCATAATGTACTAAATGAACATCATGCTGTATTGAAGAAGACTGTAAACTAGAGATTGAGACCATAAACTCATGTTTACAATGTTTACTGAGGGAATAAATCAAGAGAGAAGTAGAGTCATTTTAGACTAGACTTCTATACAACCAGAGGAGTCGCCCCCTGGTGGACACTAGAGAGAATGCAGCTTTAACACGTGAAGCGTTGACTTACAAGCCAGCTCTTTGAGACACTAGAAGGCTTTTAATGTGAAACACTACATGTGGCCACACTACAGCAGGAAGTCAAAGCTAAAACGAATAGGTGTGACTCTGTTGTTGACTGAATTAGTGGTTAATCAAGACAAGAGATAAACAAGGAGGACGTGTTGAGACTTAAAACTGAAAATAGGAACAGGTCTTACAAAAGAGTGCTGAACGTATAATAAAATAAAAGTATGTCTGATAGAAATACAAGTAAATAAAGACCTGACTCAACATATAACAACAGGTTAAAAACCGGAGCGCGGAGGCGAGTCAGAGTTGGGCCTCCGTTCGGGCCGTCGGCAGCGATCTGTAGCTGTAATCACAGAGTTTAGCGTCGGGCTGATCGGGGTCGTGTTCGTCCTAATGAAGCACGAGAACTAATTGGCTCTGGTTTGAGATGAAGCTAATTGGCGAGCGTGATGAAGGGGTTTGGGCGGATTGTGGCTGAGATGTAAGATCAGTAACGGGGGTTCGGCTAATAAGGCCTTCCTCTGGTGGTGGACATCCACTGCTCACCTCGAGCCCACATCATCCTCATCATCATCATCATCATCATCATCAAAGGATGCTGATGAAGCAGGTCTCACTGCTGCTGACCCTCATTAGTGACTGAAGCAAAAACATCATCGTCGTCGTCTGAGAACTTTTCTTTACCTCAATAATTACACAGACTTTGATTTAAAGTGTCCTCTCATTTACTCTAATATTAACGTGATTAATGTGATGATTGTTTTCTTTTGACGTCTTGATCTGATAAGAATAATGTGGCCTCTTCATCCTCTTCATCCTCAGCCTCAGTGATCACAGGAGCGTTCTCTGGTGTCAGTAGTTTGGTTCAGGTTCACGTTGAATCTTTGGCCACTAGTTGTAGTCCTACAGAAGTCATGTTTATTGTTGTAGTCCTTGTGTTAGGATTCCTTTTCTAAAAGGTTCTTCAGTATTTCCACAATGCGGATGACGCCTTTGAATCTGATTGATGTGAGACCGGAGTCTACGGACGAGGAAGTAGAACCTCTGCAGGGTTCTTTCCATAATCTCGTCACACACTTATAATAACTGAGCCTCTCAGAAGCAACAACGAGCACTCTCAGTCGACATGACGTCACGTCAAGCTAACTTCAGCTACAAACAGCTAGTGTTTCTCTGACCTGAACTGTGAAGCACTGTGTGGTACCTGCAGGTTCAACCTCCTCCATTTATAATTGTCGCAGCATGAAGGTTCTTCACTTCCTGCCCTCCATCTGAATCCTGCGCGTCACAATAATCACTTGAATGCAAACAAGCTATCGGACGCTACGAGGGAGTCACGTGACAGAAGGGTCGGCAGCTGATTGATGCTTTCTCACCGGTATTTAAAAGAAGTTTGTTAAAGTTCTGGGTCGACCCGCCGCAGGAGGACGCCGCTATCTCTCTCCGGCGGGTCCCTCGGCTGTCAGAGGGGCCGTTCCGCTGGATTCAAGGTTGCCTCTATTAGTCCGGGCTGTTTAAAATGGAGGAGCCCTCCTGAGTTTTTATTTTTTTTTATCTGCACTCCTGAGTTCCAGTTAACCCGGGGGACCCTCGCTCGCCCCGACGGCCCCTCTCTCTCTGCATAATACACTCCGCTACCTTGGTCACCAGTTTTCCGGTCAAACTAATTAGATTTCAGAGCGGCTCGCTCGGGAAGATGTCAGCGCTATGAAATGGAAATAATTTCCAGATGAGTGTCTGACATTTTACACTGTCGACTAAAGTAAAGAGCCCAGTCACATTGTCTCTCTGTCTCTGTCTCTCTCTCTCTCTCTCTATCTCTTTGTCTATCTCTCTGTCTCTTTTTCTCTCTCTCTCTCTCTATCTCTTTGTCTATCTCTCTCTCTGTCTCTGTCTCTCTCTCTCTCTGTATCTCTCTCTCTGTCTCTCTCTCTCTCTGTCGCTCTCTCTCTCTGTCTCTTTGTCTCTCTCTCTGTCTCTTTTTCTCTCTCTCTATCTCTCTCTTTGTCTCTCTCTCTCTCTTTCTCTCTGTATCTCTCTCTGTCGCTCTCTCTCTCTCTCTTTGTCTCTCTCTCTGTCTCTTTTTCTCTCTCTCTCTGTCTCTCTCTCTTTGTCTCTCTCTCTCTCTCTCTCTCTGTATCTCTCTCTGTCTCTCTCTCTCTCTCTCTCTCTCTCTCGCTCTCTTTGTCTCTCTCTCTGTCTCTTTTTCTCTCTCTCTATCTCTCTCTCTGTCTCTCTCTCTTTGTCTCTCTCTCTCTCTCTCTGTATCTCTCTCTGTCTCTGTCTCTCTCTCTGTCTCTCTCTCTCTCTCTCTCTCTCTCTCTCTTTGTCTCTCTCTCTCTTTGTCTCTCTCTGTCTCTTTGTCTCTCTCTCTCTTTGTCTCTCTCTCTGTCTCTTTTTCTCCTCCTCTTCCTCTCTTTTAGTCTCAGAGATATATGCTAAACCTTCGTGCTCTGTCTCTCTCTGGCTGATGAATGGAAGCCAATGTACACAAAAGAGAGCTTTTTTTTCTGCTACCGCTTGAAGTGTTAATGTATTTAATTACTTTGAAGCTTGTTCTATGTGTGTGTGTGTGTGTGTGTGTGTGTGTGTGTTTATGTGTGTGTGTGTGTGTGTGTTTATGTGTGTGTTAAAGTTGCAGCAGGATATAAAAAACCTTCAATTAATGCTTTTTCTCCGTCGATGACGATGGCTCTAATTCATCTTACAGGAACAATAGAGGAGTGAGAGGAGGTGCAGCTCAAAGACGTCCAGGACGAAGCGAACGGCGTTCTGCTGCTTCCCCCGCGGCAATCAGCGGTGACGCCAACAACCCCCCCCCACACACACACACACACACAGAAGAGGATACCTAAGCTTTAGAAGGAGACGCTGACTTAGACTTCGTTACCCTGGAGGCTGAAACCTTGATGCTGGAATCAGACGAGAACGTTTATGTTCTTGGTCAAAATCAATAATCAAATCTAAATACGTTTTAGAAAAATTGTCCTATATTTGGGGAATGTTCCTTTTTTCTGAGAGTGAGGATGTGGTTAGCCTAGCTTAGCATAAATAGTGGTAGCAGGGGGAAACAGCTAGCCTGATAGGAGCTGAAATCCCCTCTGAAGCTGACTGACATTCATTCATTTAATTTAATCTGTACACAAAGAGCAAAGTAATGCCAACAACGGGTGTCAAACATACGGCTTGAGGGCCAGAACCTGCACACCCAAGGGTCCGATCCTGACCGCTGGAAGGCTTTTAAAGTACAGAGAAGTCAATGATTCTAAAATGTTATTCGTATTTGCCCACTGGGGGTCACAAAGCATCCTTCAGGTAGTTAAGCATCCTCATGATGGGAGGTGAGTGGATCAAACCAACAGGACTTTAAACCAGGAGACCCAAAGTCATATTTGTGTGTCATGTTTTCCGTACTATTGTTTCCGTGTTAACTTCTTATTTAAAGCCCAAACAGGATGTGGTTTTCTCAGAGGTTTTGTTGCCTGAACGTGAACTGAACCGCGACCGTCTGCTGGACTACCGAGTGCTTTAGAAAGACACGGATCCTGAAGAAGAGTCGGTGTGTGAGGCGATGGAAGGAGAACGCTGGAGACACTCTTACAGACTCCACATGCTCACATATAGACCACAGACACTACCGTTAATCCAGACGCTGCTGCTGGGAAATGTCAAAAAAAGGAGAGAGTTGAACTCAGAGTGTTGAGTTCTGCGAGAGAAATGGACCGGTTCCTCATGGTGCACCTGAATATGACGTTCAGCTCCACTCTCAAACTCAATGGCTGGATGTCTTTATGCTAGGCTAGGCTAACCGCGACCACAGGTCATTGTCCACCTCTCAGGAGACCAAACACAACCCCCCCCCCCCCCCTCTGTTTCTCTCTGCCACCCCTCTAATTAAACTCGGTCAGATTAGAACTTCGTCTCGTCAGTCTTTATTCGTGCTTAAACAAGTTATTACTTTATGAGAAATTAAATTAGCGGCAATTAATTAATCGACACAGAGCTGAGAAAGAGGACGAGGGGGGGGATGAAAGTAGAGTGAAAGAAGACGGGAAAGAGAGGATGAAGGAGGAGGGGGGGTCTGGCAGAGAATGAAGGAAATGGAGAAATAGATTCATCTCATTACAGATGTTTAAATGTCATCTGTTCTTCCTCTAATTAGAGAGAGAACGATGAAGATGAAGTCCTTTCTTCCAGACATCAACATTTCATGCTTTCAGAAGTCAAAACTACCCTCCTCTTCCTCCTCCTCCTCCTCCTCCTCCTCTTTTTCCTCCTCCTCCTCTCCCTCCTCCTCCTCTTCTTCCTTCTCCTCCTCCTCCTCCTCTTCCTCCGCTTCCTCTTTTTCCTCCTCCTCCTCCTCCTCCTCCTCCTCTTCCTCCTCCTCCTACTCTTCCTTCTCCTCCTCCTCCTCCTCCTTGTTTTCCTAAATCTAGAAGAGTTCTCTCTCTGACAGATGTATCTATTTGTTCTTCTCTCTGACTCTTTCCTCATTGGTTTAACTGAATATTACTTCCAAAGCTCAGGTTTTGTATTCTAAGTTTTAAAATGACAGATAGTAGATAAATATATGTAGATATAGATATAGATCTATATCTATGTATGTCTATAGCTATAGACATAGATCTATGTATATCTGTAGACATACATAGATCTATGTATTTTCTAATAGCTTCACGTATCGCTCTTCTTTGAAGCGTCATGTTTCCAGAGTGACACTGAATGATTGTGCTGAACATCTCCATACGTTGATATCTGTGTATGCAGTAAAGTCTTAAAGTGTGAACGTCTCAACGAAGCAGAGGTTGTTTCACCGCCTCTGCCCTGAAGAACACTTCCTGTTTCCTGATTGATAAAATAAAAACTCTCTCTTTGGGTTGAACCTCTCGGACATCAGATCCAGACTCAACAAACCAAACTTTATATTTGTAACGTTTTGTGTTCGAGATCAACGGAGAGCAGAGAAACCGCCCGGAGCGATATCAAGCACAATAACACAGCAGCTTCTCCTGCACATTAATATTTGACCGCTTCACGCTGCGTGTGAGTGTGTGAGTGTGTGTGTGTGTGTGTGTGTGTGTGTGTGTGTGTGTGTGTGTGTGTGTGTGTGTGTGTGTGTGTGTGTGAACGCACAGACTGACCTGAATACAGAAGCTGGCAGCTCATGAGCATCTGTTTAAAGAGACATTCACGCTGTCACCCTGTGTGTGTGTGTGTGTGTGTGTGTGTGTGTGTGTGTGTGTGTGTGTGAGAGTGTGTGTGTGTGTGTGTGTGTGTGTGTGTGTGTGTGTGTGTGTGTGTGTGTGTGAGAGTGTGTGTGTGTGTGTGTGTGTGTGTGTGAGAGTGTGTGTGTGTGTGTGTGTGTGTGTGTGTGTGTGTGTGTGTGTGTGTGTGCTGTGGTTGAGGTGATGTTTCTTCTCTTGTTTTCGGAGATAAATGACCGAAGTCGGCCAACGATTGTATCAGATTCTCATTTATGTTTTATGTATTTGGACGCTTGTTGTCAGATTTAGCTGCGCGCTACATTCACTATGCAGACAAAGTCCTCAAAACACAGTCTGGAGGACGCTCCATCCAGTGGAATGAAATATGAAATATGAAGTTTGTAAAGAAAGATGTCACGGACGTCCTCCTCGTGCTCAGATTGACTTCCTGTCAGAGGAGGGATGTGAAGAGAGAAGGAAAACAATGGAGGGAATAATAATAATAATAATAATAATAATAATAATAATGATAAAAACAGAATGATGGGCTGCTTGAGTCTTCTCACGTGTGGACGTCTTTGTGTCTCTATGAGGACACTTGAGACAGCGTCGGTGTCTCAGGTGTTCGCGTGGAGACAAGAGGCCATTGGTGTCGACACGTATCTATAAATATATGTATTATATATATATAAATATATATTTTAAATGCATATTGTTCTCTGCTTTGGCCTCTTTGTTAGCAGCAGGTGTATCGGTCTCCTCTCCTTGTCCTGATTTTAGTGATATCATAATAAAGTAAATGTTGCTAATAAACATATTTTATAGACAATACTTAAGCTACTTTAATGTGCTGCTATTTAAAGGCTGGCTTAATGATTTGGGAAGGACGCTGTCATCTCTCTTTGTTCAGACGTAAACTTCAACTCGTGTCTGAGACGAATGAGCTGCACACGTCACCTGGTTTCCTGTTTCCTGTTTGAGGCCGTAGAGGACAGTCAACGTGTTCCAGTGGACAGAGCTCTCCTCTCTGGACACTCCTCAGTATCTTGGAGAAAGAGACAGCGGGTCCCTCTGATTGGTGGATCTGCACCATGTGACCACGCGTCTTTAATGTCCCGCTGAGACGGAGAGACTCTGTCTCCACAGAGCTGTCAACGCTGTTTTCTGTGCATCAAACAACCAGCGACGTTGTTCCTGTTCCTCGAATGCTCCGGCATCAAACAGGAAGCTGAGGCGGTAAACCAAACTCCGTGACCCCCCCCCCCCCCCCCCCATCCCCCCCAACTGTAAATAACATCAACCAACCGGAACGTGGAAAATAAATAAATAATAATAAATAATGTGAGGAACCTGCAGATCACATCTGAAAAAAGGACCGAATTAGCGTCGAGGTGAAATAAATCTGCACGGTGAAAGAAACGCCAAGCAGTCAATTATTAATAGTCCAGAGGAAGAAGAAAGATCACACACACACACACACACACACACACTCACACACACACACACACACACACACACACACACACACACACACTCGTATTCACACCCCTGTGGAATCGGCCTACTATGAAGGAAAAATTCAATTATCCTACAAAAGTGAATAAATTTGCAGCATCGCAGCCCCGTGGCTGTAGCTTCTCCTGACATTTCCCAGGATGCATTTGAGGATCGGGGGTGAAAGGGGGGGGGGGGGGGGGGGGGCTTATTAATGGTGCATTGCCATCTCTTAACTGTGTCCCAGTGACTCTCTGTCTGTCTCTGTCTCTGTGTCTCTCTCTGTCTCTGTCTCTGTCTGTCTCTGTCAGACAGTCTTCCAGTGGATATACTACAGCTTCATGTAGTAAAAGTACTATTTAGTGGTATTTTAGCAGATAGACAGTAATAGGGAGGTGTACTGTACAACATGAACCACTACATGATATACATATTGGAGTTGAGAAAGTACTACATGTACTACTACAACATGAACAAATTAGAACATGTAGTGTAAAGTGTGTATCGGTATCACTAAATACACTTAATGTACAAAGTTCAGTCAGATACTGCAGAATATTCTCAATGTATCATAGGTATAGTTACAATAGTGTTAATATACTACATGAATAAGGTAGTAATGTGTGTACTAGTGGATATACTACAACTTTGTGTCGTAAATGTACTTCATGTTCTAGCAGATACATATGTAGGCGATGTACAACATGTACTACAAAATACAATACATACTACATGTAGTATCTGATGAGCGGACATATTGAAAATGTAAACTATAGTAGTACAACAACTCAGAGGCTCCGTATTTTGAACCAAGACGGAAAACTTTATTGCTCCTTTCAACGTTGACAAAGGCAGATCCACTCCTTCCACCCGTACCTTTCACAATAAAAGCCTGAGACATGCTACGTAGCTGTTCACCAGATGGAACTCTAAAAAAGGCCTCGATACAGAACAAACCATCTGAGGCGATGATCCAGGACAAACTCTGCTCTATTTCGGAGCAAAGTTATCCGTTCAATGTCGGACACGTTCGACGGGATGCTAACGTGCTAACGTGCTAGCGTGACTCTCAGTCTCTCCGCGTCGGTTTCCCGGTTTACTGTGTTTTGTGTTTGTCAGCAGCAGCTTTTTCATGTTTCCTCATCAATCGTTTTCTGTCTTTTCACGACTCTGAACTGACTGTCGGCCTGCTTCCTGTTTGATCCGACGGTAAGCGGCGTTCACGCCGGCGGCTGATTGACGGCGTTCTCGCGTTGCCGCTCTCACGGCTGAGCGACGCCGCAGAAAGATTGATGTTGACGGTGTGCGACCAGAAAAAGCCCACATGTGACAGGCGTGTTGAGGAGCGGCGGCTCAGTTACGCTGCGTTCAGGATGAATCGGGGATTCTGATCTCTGGGGAAATCTATAGTTGTTTATGCCACAAAGAAATGCCAGCTTTGTTTAGTTTGTTTTATGAGCAGAAAGTGAAGGAGTGATGATGA
The DNA here is from genome assembly GCF_023349555.1 of Cebidichthys violaceus. NCBI lineage: Eukaryota > Metazoa > Chordata > Actinopteri > Perciformes > Stichaeidae > Cebidichthys > Cebidichthys violaceus. Next base: position 824,682 of record NW_027176372.1, on the reverse strand, counting down.
ATTCAGTAAGAGAAACCTGAGACAGAAAATACACTTTTAACTGTGTGTGTGTGTGTGTGTATATATATATATATATATATATATATATATATATATATATATATGTAATTAGTTTTCTCTCCTTCAAGCATTTAAAACAAGTCATTAAAACGTCCTTTTTAATCCTCATTCGTGTCCGTGTTTTACAATTTAAATAAAATAAAAGTAAAATGAGACAAATAAAGTGGAACACAGGAAGAGAAGCTTCCTCCTCCGTCTCCTTGTGGAAACACTCAAGCAAAACGAGGAACATAATAAATTTTAACGACCCTGCTTTCATATGTTTACTCGTGAATCCAGACGACGCCGGAGATTTACATCAGAGCACGTCCTTATTTCAACAGCGATCGTTCCCTCTTCCTCACGCTGAAGGGAAGCGGCTCTAAGGACTTTAAATTCCTCCTGAAAAAGGGAAACTGTGCAGAGAGATAATTTTTCTGAGGAGACGAGGAAGGCTGCAGATAAACTTCCCTGTCAGACTTTGTGTCATTTCCTACAGTGAGATGAAGTTTGCAGAAGACTCTTTTTTTACGGAGGAAATAAAGTGTGACAGACATTTTTTTTCTTCGCCTTCTCCTGCTGGAAATCTAAAAGTAAGAAAGCCCTCAAACAGAAGTGGAGTCCGTCACTGTGCATCGAGGCTGCAGCTCTGCGCTGCTGCTCTCTGGAGGAAAACTGCTCCAGCAACTAAACTTCATGTGGAAGAACTGGTTCAGTGCAACTACAGCTGGTGAGAGAAGCAGCAACGCTGCAGCTGCATAATGTAGAAGTCAGAAGTAAAGTTTTACGACTGGATGTGGCTCCTTCCTGGAACAGATGACACCGAATTATTCATCGGCAAAACGTACAACAGACTCATTTTAAGTTCAATAGTTACGATGGACTTCCTAAAGTGGGTCTACCTTAAAGACCTTAAAGCCCTGAAGGTGATGAAGTATTCCTCCAATGTAGACAGGTGTCCGACCTCGCAGAGCTCTGGAAATCAATCTTGTACTTGTACTTGTACTTTGACTTTTAAGCAACATCTGTGTACTTTTTACTTAAAATAGGACCTGCTTCAAAAACCTTGTGATCAACAAATCCTCATGTAACAGTTGTTATGAAAGTTTCCTACAAAAGTCCTGCAACACGTAACAGTTTATTTTAATAACATGCATGAAGTCTTTTCAAAATAAACTTCACAGGAAAATACTTAGTTAGGTTGAGACAACTAAACTACTTAGTTAGGTTGAGACAACAAAACTACTTAGTTAGATTGAGACAACCAAACTACTGAGTTAGGTTGAGACAACTAAACTACTTAGTTAGGTTGAGAAAACTAAACTACTTAGGTTGAGACAACCAAACTACTGAATTAGGTTGAGACAACTAAACTACTGAGTTAGGTTGAGTCAACTAAACTACTTAGTTAGGTTGAGACAACTAAACTACTGAATTAGGTTTAGACAACTAAACTACTTAGTTAGGTTGAGACAACTAAACTACTTAGTTAGGTTTAGACAACTAAACTACTGAGTTAG
>NW_027176372.1:768123-818123 GCF_023349555.1 Cebidichthys violaceus | reverse complement strand
TTCAAGAGCAGCGGGGAGGACGGGAAATATTACAACTTAGACAGAAAACAAGAAGTCAAACACTGCCTGTCTGTCTGTCTCTCTGTCTCTCTGCTGTCTGTCTCTCTGTCTGTCTGTCTGTCTGTCTGTCTCTCTGCTGTCTGTCTGTCTGTCCGTCCTCGTCCACTCAGAGAGGAACTCTTTGTTTCGCTTTTCTTTCCTTCAGCTTCATGTAAAATGTTGCACTGTGTCGGCATGTTGCATGCACAACACCCACAATGCAGTTCTTATAAGTGTGTTAACGTATCCTGATACAACGGATCGTACGATATCCTACAGACAGTTACTCATTGTTTGTGCGTTTTCAAACCAAAACACTCAATTCCGGTCAATTTCCAACCGTTACATGCAGACAACAGAACTACTTAGTTAGGTTGAGACAACTAAACTACTTAGTTAGGTTGAAATAACTAAACTACTTAGTTAGGTTGAAATAACTAAACTAATTAGTTAGGTTGAAATAACTAAACTAATTAGTTAGGTTGAAATAACTAAACTAATTAGTTAGGTTGAGACAACTACACTACTTGGGGTTTGAGCTCAAATATCTACAGACGTGTCGTTACTGAATTACACAAGTTAATTGAGGACTAAATCAACCTTGACTTCTGGTTCCAGGGAAGGTTTTCAGGCTGCTGTTGCTGCTTCCCAAAAAAGAAGCCACAACATCTGGATGTCCCTCCGATGGCTGGCTGTCCGTTTAGGAAGCACTTGATTTGATCTGCAGCTGAGTTTATCTATGACTGCATCATTTTAAAACCTCAATAACGCAGTCGATTTGAGTTCATTTAGTGCGGGAAGCCAAGATGGTGATTAATATTGCTCTGATTGTGCCGCTCTCTGATTGTCTGACTTGGCCTATAATTTGAAAACACCTCCTTCTGAGTCCGGTTCACTGTCAGTTATGTGGATTTCACAGCTGATCTGTATTTCAGTGTTTAACTGTCGTCCGTTTCTGATTTCATATTTCAGCCAGGACTCGCTGAAGCCTCGCTTTAGATTCTGAACTCATATTCAGGTGTGAGTCTGACGGTGACTCGGTCGTCCTGAAACATCGTCTGCAAACAGATCTGAAGCAGCAGCAAGAGAAGGGGGAGGAGGAGGAGGAGGAGGAGGAGGAGGAGGAGGAGGAAGAGGAGGAGAAAGAGCAACATAAAGTCGACTACATGTGGCTCTCAGAGGTCAGAAGAAGGTTTTGTCAACGGAGGATGCGGCGTGGCCGTCCGTCCACGCTGTCCTGGTCAAACCTGGCGAATGTCAACTCACATCAGCCCCACACACACACACACACACACACACACACACACACACACACACACACACACACCGCCCTGTCTGAACGGGTGAAGTGATGCAGAAAATGGGATTCAGGTTTGTCCCTCTGCAACCTTCCCATCGCTCATTTAGATGCGTTAACTTATTCGGACTGAATGCTTTTTACACTCAAATGATGCGGCTGTACCTCTCTATCACACACACACACACACACACACACACACACACACACACACACACACACACACTGTTTCCTCTCCTCTCACACTGAGCTGGGAGAATTTCACGCTCTATGTAGGCCATCATTATTGGAAATGAAGAAACACCTCCTCGTTTAAAGATGCGCTTTGTTGCCACATCTCATTTCCACTCGGCCTCTGAGTTTATTTTATCTTCTGCAAGATAAGCAGGATAAAGAAAGCTCTTATCTGCCGAGTGCTAAGTGGATGAGGAGCCGCACTGTACGCCGTGTACGCGCTGTGTACTCGACTGGGTAAAGTGAACAAATAGGGCTGATACCGACTAAATCTAATACTGCCCTGGGGCACATTACACCCAGAATGCAATGTGGCAGACGACTCCTTCAGCGGAGGAGATACGACGCACTCCGGGCTCAAATGAAGCAGAAAGTTTGGACCTAAGGGAGAGCGGTGAGGGATGGTGTAGATCCATGTTAACATTTAGTTTAGTATTGTCAGTGTGTGTGTGTGTGTGTGTGTGTGTGTGTGTGTGTGTCTGGGGGTGTATGTGTGTGGAGGGGATGTTGCTGATTAACAGTAAATCACAGTGACGACCTGTCGAAGCAGCGGTGGCCTCATTACAGCTCAGTTTATAAGAAAGACTCAAAGAAGAGATTTTCATATTTGCATGACAAAAGTCTGGATGTTTTCCTTCTCTTTTTAAAATCGATGTATTTTACAAAAGATCAACGGGGTCCCGTTGGAAAATTCATACTAACAATCGAGAAAATAACATGAAATATGCAACAAAACGGAGCTGATTCTCCACAACCAAACACCCTGAATTCAAGCAATAACAGAATAAGAGGCTGTTCAAATGTTGCATCATTTTCATGCAATGGCCAATGCCATCTAGAGAAACTACATCAGCAGATCATTAGTTTCAACTACAACAACTGCAAGTGTTGTTTAACATCAGGAAGTTAAGGCTGCGTGGAGTTTAGCTTCTTCTTCTGGCTCGATCCATAGATATAATTGAGTATCATCTGCATAACAATGAATGTTTATGGGGTGTTTTCTGATACTATTGCCTAATGGAAGCATATATAAGGTGAATAAAACTGGTCCAAGCACAGAACCTTGTGGAACTCCATGACTAACGTTGGTGTTTATGGAGGATTGACATTTACAAACTGGGATCGATCTGATGAATAGGACTTAAACCAGCTTAGTGCGGTTCCTTTAAAGGTAATCAAATGTTTTAGTCTCTGTTAAAAGATATGATGGTCAATGGTCTTAATGCATTAAGATCTAACAGAACAAGTACAGAGACAGATGAGAGACGAAACAAGCTAAAAGACAATTAGCCTGTTAGCTTGTTCTTCTGGCTAATAAAGGAGCTCATTAGTTTTAGAAGTATCAACTGTTGGTCTGGTGTAAATTTGACGTGTTGGTGACACAAGTTATAAAGTCAAAGTGTTAATAAAAGTCAGAAGGATTCATAACGAGTGTGAAGTGTAGTGAACAAGACATCACTTCATTGTATTAACAAGGGTCATAGAACAAAAGAGATCAAGCTCACCAGGGTCACATTATATTTGTGTAATCTCTGAACCTCTTGTGCGGTTTGTCAACTAAGAAATCAGTTCACAAAGATCCAATACAAAGACAGGGGAGCGACGTCACTGAATGTTAATATTTGATGGGTTTAAAGGTTATAAAAGACGATTTAAACCACATGTCACGCGTGTCAAAGTCTTCTTTCTCAGGCCGTGTTTAACAGTTCGCCCTCCGGCCGCCATGTTGGAAAGTCATCTGATCGAATCCGCCGGAGAACTGGCGGTTAGTTCAGGTTCCGTTTGATTGGTTCGGACGGCCGCTCTGTGTACCTGCTGCTGCCGTTGTCGTTTCCTGTTTGAACTCAAACACACTCGCGGTGCTCCTAATAGACCCGTCAGCTCGGTCGACGGTACAGCAGCCGGACACACATTTGAACCAGATGTTCAGACGGAGGAGAGCTTCAGATGCTGCCGCGAGGGCCTCAGAGAAAGAGAAAAAGAAACACTCGCCTCCTCCCTCTCGGACGCTCTTAATTGGCTGGCGCTCAGTGGAGCCAGGTCGTTAGAGTCACCTCCACGCTCATTAGATATGGAGATTTACTGGAAGCAGGGAGGGGAATTATCATGATTCTATTTGTGTTTATTATTTGACCTTTTATGTAACCAGGAGGGTCTCTAGAGATACAGATTCACTCCTGACCGCAAGCTCAGTTAAAGACGAGCCGAAGAAGAAGAAGAAGAAGAAGAAGAAGAAGAAGAAGAAGAAGAAACAAGAGAGGAGAAAAAAATATTCAAATCCCGACATTAAAAGACGTAAAAGAGGATTCATCTATAGCTGTACTCTGTAAACAGCGTCAAAATGGTATGTAATTGTGTGCAGATGAGTCATAATCACAATCAGGTTTAAGTATGTTTGCTCATGAAATGTATTTGACTCCACACAGAAAGATAAATAACAGCTAAGAGGACAATAGCTGGGCGGATAAAGGTAACTGAAAATATGAATATTATGTAAATATATACAAAAAGCACCAACAATAAAATAATAATTAAACTGTCTAAAGTGTTCTGTAAGTTATAAACAAAAACTAATATTGTAAATAAATAAATGGGTAAACATTGATGATGATTATAAGGCGTGTGTACATGTGGATATGTTTCTAGTATGATTTATATTGACAGTGACAGATGATATGCACATATTAACAAATGTGCATTAAAGTAACTAAGACTATGATCCATAATGGCAGGAGTGAATATAGAGGGAAGAAACGGATGTTTTTGCTGTTTGTTGTCTATTTTTACATTTCTTTCATCTTAGGAAGTAATCAGCATCAATGCTGATGCATTTTGCTAAATACACATTTCAAACGTGTCACACAGATTCAACTTCATCTCATGCTCTGGGAAATGCTAGTAAGTGCTATGAATTAAAAGAAACAACTGAGCATGAAAACCATGAATTATGGCTGAAAGCTCCGGAGAAAGCTAGTAAGTGGATCTGGAGGCTGGATTGTTATTTTCAAAGCTCACGTAGACTTCAGCTTAGTTCAGTTGTGAAACTTACTACCTTTTTCTGACGCTTTCTACCAGATCACATGATCTTCTGCAGGTGGAGTTTTCGCAGTTATTGTTCAAATTAAATTTTATAGAATGAAATTAATACAAATCTACAAAAATGAACCTTCTGGTGGGATTTTATCAGCTGAATAGAATTCTATGAACGCGAGTCCCACAATACACCATTATTACTGCCGTCTAAATATCAAAGAAACCACAATAACAATAGGTTGAGACAACTAAACTACTTCGTTAGGTTTAGACAACTAAACTACTTAGTTAGGTTGAGACAACTAAACTACTCAGTTAGGTTTAGACAACTAAACTACATAGTTAGGTTTAGACAACTAAACTACTTAGTTAGGTTGAGACAACTAAACTACTCAGGTTGAGACAACTAAACTACATAGTTAGGTTTAGACAACTAAACTACTTAGTCAGGTTTAGACAACTAAACTACATAGTTAGGTTTAGACAACTAAACTACTTAGTCAGGTTTAGACAACTAAACTACTTAGTTAGGTTTAGACAACTAAACTACATAGTTAGGTTTAGACAACAAAACTACTTCGTTAGGTTTAGACAACTAAACTACTTAGCTAGGTTTAGACAACTAAACTACTTAGTCAGGTTGAGACAACTAAACTACTAAGTTAGGTTTAGACAACAAAACTACTTAATTAGGTTTAGACAACTAAACTACATAGTTAGGTTTAGACAACTAAACTACTAAATTAGGTTGAGACAACTAAACTACTTAGTTCGGTTTAGGAAAAGATGGTGGTTTGGGTTAAAATAACTACAGACGTGTAGTTGCTGAACAACAGAAGTTACGTGAACAATAACTCAACGTGTCTTGAGGTCTGCTGAGTAAACATGGTGTTCTCTCCTGCTTTGTGTGGGTTTGTGAGGTGTTGGTTCTTCCTTGTTCATGTACGTGGACTACATACTAATGGACTTTGTGGGATATCTACAAATTATGGGCCATTATCTTTTGTAGGTATATCTACTAATGCTGGATGAGATCAGCCTTCATCGTCACAGTTGGTTTAAAAGCATTTAAACTAACTACTCTCTGTAATCTTAGACACCCAGTGCATGCTGGGTGTCTAAGATTACACCCAGCATGCATTGAAAGCATGAAGAGGACACAGGAAGTAGACAGATGGACAATTTAAATGCAAATTGAATGAATCACTTTGTAAAATGTTTCTAAATTCTTCGACGAAGTAATCGATGGTCACGAAGAGCTGGAGAGTGTTTAATCGTCTCGGACCTCGGACCTCATCAACGCTGCTCCGTCAGGACGTGAGTAGATGTGAAGGAAGGACGTGACGGAGGCTGCTGAAGAAAGGAGCCGTCTGTCATGTGAGTGAAATGATGGGGGCGGGATAATGAAGGGACTTTTATGCAAAGCGGCGGGTGTCACGCGCTCGCTCGTCTCCGTGAAGTTATAATGATGCATGAAGGGCCCCTTCATGTTTATGACATGATTGTGAGTGATTTATCGGCACCCCGTGGTAATTAACATCACATTATCTTCTCCGGGAAGCTGTGAAGTCTCACGTCGACGCTGCTTGCTGCTGCTGCTGCTGGAAGTTCACTGCTGGCTGTTAACAATATAGACTGGAGGGCTCCATTAGCACCTAGCCATATGTTAACAGCAGCAGCTTCAGGTGCCACCGCGTCAGCTCCCACCTCCTCCGACCGCGGTCGACCATCATTCAACCAGGCGGCGGCGGCATTAAGTTCTCCGTTTCTCACGTGAAAGTCGCCCGAGGAGAACAGCGAGCAGCGCGGCGAAGACACATCTGTCTGAGCGGGACATTTAGGCTCCAGCTCAAGCTGCCACATTTATTTATCTTTAACCTTAAACTCAGACTCTGACTCATCGCCGGCTTAAAGTCTCGGTCCGACTCGGAGCATTGCTCAAAGCTGCAGAACTTTGTTATTTATTGGACATGCCTGTAGCTTTGTCTTAGCGAGCTCGTCCTGGTGTGAAACATTCACGTATGAACTCATCAGGATGTTTTTTAACATAATGAAACACTATCTGGTAATTATTCCTCAAACATCTCTGTGAAGAGAAGCTTTTTGAAGCCACAGCATTTCTCAGTTTGAGCTTATCAAGTTGCATTATGGGGAATGTGGGATCCAGGTTCATAATAGGGTCTAATAAAATCACATCTTTTTCGTCTTTCACGAGCCCTCCGACTTTGAGGAAGTGTGATCTAAAGTGTAACTCTGCTGTTCACACGTACGCATGTGTTTAAAGTGTTATTGAAGTGTTCCCTGCTTCAGTGCATCAGCAGACACACTGCATGTTTCTACATCTTCAGTGAAAGTACTCTGCCGTGTGTCGGGGGGGCGTGAAGTATCTTCCTGCAGGATCAGGTACCGGCCCAGTTGGAAACCACTGATTAAGTTCACAGTATTAACAAACTCCCCCCCCACCCCCCCACCCCACCCCACCCCCCACCCGCTGCGACTTCCCAGCATTCATCAGCAGCCGTCCAGCTGCTTAGATCATCCTCAGCCGGCAGTCGCTCGGTCCACATTATGCAAAATGTCAGCGGGCGAGCGGGGCGTAAAACTGCAAAACAACATCAGTCAGAGTCCCGGAGACGGAGACAAAGACCCTCCGTCCTTCATGGCCCCGATTCCTGAAAAGTTTCCACCCGTCTGTGAGCCTGAAAGCAGCAGTGGGGGCTGAGAAGTAGGCCTCTCAATATTTAAGGCCAAGTATAGGAAACGTATGAGCAGCGTTTGATTCATTATTCAGCTCTCGCCTATTCTCTCGCTCTGTCTTTCTCTCGTGCTGCGTTCAAGAGATAACAGCTCGGCTCCATGCTTTAATTCTTCTGCATCGCAGATTAGAAGAAGGAAAAAAACAATCCTGGAGAATAGAAGACGACTTCTTTTACTTCTTAGTTCTGTTTGATAGAAGCCAGAATAGACGGGTCCAGCAGGGCGTCGTCCTGATGTGAAGTCTGTGTCTCTGTCTCTCTCTCTCTGTCTCTCTCTCTCTGTCTCTCTCTCTCTGTCTCTCTCTGTCTCTCTCTCTGTCTCTCTCTCTCTCTCTCTCTTTCTCTCTGTCTCTCTCTCTCTGTCTCTCTCTCTCTCTGTCTCTCTCTCTCTCTCTCTCTCTCTTTCTCTCTGTCTCTCTCTCTCTCTCTCTCTCTCTGTCTCTCTCTCTCTGTCTCTCTCTCTCTCTGTCTATCTCTCTCTCTCTCTCTTTCTCTCTGTCTCTCTCTCTCTCTCTCTCTCTCTCTCTCTCTCTCTCTCTGTCTCTCTCTCTCTGTCTATCTCTCTCTCTCTCTCTCTCTTTCTCTCTCTCTCTCTCTCTCTCTCTCTCTCTCTCTCTCTCTCTCTCTCTCTCGCTTTCTCTCTGGTTCTCTGCAACTTTTTCATTATCTCAACGTTTACAGTTGAAGAGAAGAAGACGGTCGGTTTTCTCCCCCAAAGCTCCTTCTTTTATAGAATCAGGCCCCGACACAAGAGGAGGAGAAGGAGGAGGAGGAGGAGGAGGAGGAGGAGGAAGCACATGAAAGGCTGGTGCTTTGATAATACAAAAATAAGACACGAAGAAGAAGTAGTGATGATGATGGAATTGCCCTAACCTCATCTTCATCATCGCTTCGATGACTTCTTGTATTTTGTTTTGTGTTTTTCTCTCTGAGGATCTACGGAGGCACAGAGAGGCTGAAAGAAACCAAATAAAATGAAAAGAAATCTCTCTTTTCTCTCTCTCAGCGCTCGCAATCCAACGCATAATTGGCTTCCTGGATTGACTTCAACCGCTGGGGGAAATCTTTGACAAAACCATACATAAATAAATCCTTCTCCCTGTGTTTTCTGTTTCCCTGCTGCCTGCAGAAAAGACCTCGTTATATATGGAAATGAGATTCCTCTCTCTCTCTCTCTCTCTCTCCTCCTCCTCTCTCTCTCTCTCTCTCTCTTCTCTCTCTCTCTCTCTCTCTCAGCCGTCCCCCCAGCCAAACGCCTTATTGGCTCCCGCCATGCAAATGCAGGCCAGGGCCAAGGATCCATTTACAAAGGAGATACTATGAGAGAGAGAGATAAGGCAGGAGAGAAGCCAGAGAGAGAGAGAGAGAGAGAGAGAGAGAGAGAGAGAGAGAGAGAGAGAGAGAGAGAGAGAGAGAGAGAGAGAGAGAGCATCCAAGAAAGTGATTGAAGGAAAGAAATCGGTATCAAATCACTGTGAAGAGTGGGATGTGTGTGTGTGTGTGTGTGTGTGTGTGTGTGTGTAGGAAGCAGTTGTGAGTGGCAGACGAGGGCGAGAGAGGAAGAGCAGCAGTGACAGAGGTGGAGTGTATTTGAGTAAACACACACTCTAATTGTATCACACACACACACACACACACACACACACACACACACACACATTTACAGAACACGCTGACCCTGTTCCACCTGATATGTACATGCATATCTGCGTCTGCAGAAGGAAACTGTGTTTGTGATGCCGGAGTGAACACAGACAGGAGATAGAAGAGGCTCAACGTGGGACTCACTAGAGACGTCACAGGGTTTACCTCTCGTGGACCAGTGGAAGTGTACCGTATGCATGCTAACAACATGCTAACAACATGCTAACAACATTACGAGCAGGACACCGATAGTAAATATTGCTGCATCGTCTGACGTGGAGCCTGAACACTATATGACCACGAACATGACCTGAGTGATCCTCTTCACTAAAGGTCAACACCACATTCAGATCATCAACGTCTGATCAATAACTATCATCTCTGTGAAGATATGAAGTCGACCGGAACAGACAATAAAGTCTCTCTGTGTGATGACGTCAGAGCTCCTCCTCCTTGTTCACACAGCAGCCTGTGTGCCTTTTAGTGCATGCTAGTGCCTTTTAGTGCATGCTAGTGCATTTTAGTGCATGTGAGCGTGCATGTTAGTGCCTTTTAGTGCATGTGAGTGTGCATGTTATTGCCTTTTAATGCATGTTAGTGCATTTTAGTGCATGTGAGCATGCATGTTATTGCCTTTTAGTGCATGTTAGTGCATTTTAGTGCATGTGAGCGTGCGTGTTAGTGCCTTTTAGTGCATGTGAGCGTGCATGTTATTGCCTTTTAGTGCATGTTAGTGCATTTTAGTGCATGTGAGCGTGCGTGTTAGTGCCTTTTAGTGCATGTGAGCGTGCATGTTAGTGCCTTTTAGTGCCTGTTAGTGCCTTTTAGTGCATGTTAGTGCACGTGAGCAAGCCTTTTTAGTGCATGTTAGTGCCTTTTAGTGCATGTGAGCATGCATGTTAGTGCCTTCTAGTGCATGTTAGTGCACGTTGCATTAAACTCTGTTAGCGTTGTTAGCTGCTAGCCGTAGCCATGTTGAGAGCCATTGAGAGGCAATCAGCCCCTTTGCATCCAAAATAAGCAAAAGAAGGATTGTGACGTCACTGAAGAACATGAAGTGATTCACTGAAGGTTCACACATGAGATCTGAAGCTTTCTTCACTGAAGCTCACTGAAGCTTCCTCTCATCACTTCATCTCATATTCATGCTCTTCTTCTAATCATCTTCAGGTCAACAACCTGCAGGAAACGGGAGGAGGAACCACAGTAGAGAGAAACGACCAGACGCCTGAAGAAGCAGATGTTGACTGGACCAGACCCTTCACTGAGGACTGAGGCGCCCTTGAGCAAGGCACTGAACCCTCAGGGCTCAGTAATCTGTGTGCTAACATTGAGCGGTCCAGCACTAAAGAACCTCACAGGTTGAGACGACTCACCGCTGCTTCTCTAATTAGCAGCGACACCACACACACACACACACACACACACACACACACACACACACACACACACACACACACACACCACTGAGCTGAGGGAGCGTCCCGGTGGGTCGGTGGCGGTGAGCTCAGGAAAGCAGTGGACACACGGTCCTCGTTAAGGTTACCGACTCTGCTGGTGACACACGGACGACAAGGACAATTTACCGCACGACTGCGTCTCCTCGTCTTCAAGCAGACGGGAAACACACACCAACACACACACCAACACACACACCAACACACACACCTACACACACACCAACACACACACCTACACACACACCTACACACACACCAACACACACACCTACACACACACACCAAGACACACACCTACACACACACCAAGACACACACCAACACACACACCTACACACACACCTACACACACACCAACACACACACCAACACACACACCTACACACACACCTACACACACACCAACACACACACCTACACACACACCAACACACACACCTACACACACACCAACACACACACCAACACACACACCAACACACACACCTACACACACACCTACACACACACCTACACACACACCAACACACACACCAACACACACACCAACACACACACCTACACACACACCTACACACACACCAACACACACACCAACACACACACCAACACACACACCTACACACACACACCTACACACACACCTACACACACACCAACACACACACCTACACACACACCAACACACACACCAACACACACACCTACACACACTCCATGCAAATGAAGTTTAATAAGAATATGAAACTTTGTGATCCCTGCGGGGAAATTAGGAGGAAGAGGAACCACAGAAGAAGAAGAGGAAAATGAAGAACGCAGCGACTGGGAATATGACCGACCGCTGGGAAAGTGTACACTGTGTACTAATACTGCATGTACTTCACACAGAGAAGTGTATATGAAATGACATATAATTAATTACCAAAAAGTAAAATATATTTCTATATGTATATATAAATATATACATATATAAATATATACATTTATATCAAAACAGAGGCTCTGTAATCTGAAAAACTTTATTAGTCCTTTCAACCCTGACAAAGGCAGCAGAGACCAGAACTTTCACAATAAAAGCCTCAGACATGTGATATTTGCAGGTGAGTAGTTTGGTGCCGCTGGTTTATAAAAACCGTTACACGAAAAAAACGAACTCAATATTCCAGACAGAGAAAAGCTGCACATGCTCACACTGAAGAAGTCGTTGTGGCATTTTAGTTTGAAAAAGTGACTCAAAGGATGAATGAAGAGTAATAAATAGTTCCTCCAACTTCTAACAAACATGTGTTGAGGTTCACACTCAGAGAGCAGCACAGAGCACCACTGGAGGACCGGGTCAGTCGGGTCACAGGAAGCCTCCCAAAGACCTGTTGTAGAAGGATGAAGATGAGGAGCATGAGTCATCCTCAGTGAGACCATTCAGGACGAAGCACACCTGAATGTGATGAACTCTCTCTGAAGCTCTTTCATGTTGTCATTCTTATCGTGAACGAAAACATGAAAAAGACATCAGCTGCTTTCAGATCGCTACACGGTCTGACGGCACAAGTTCAAGTTCAGGGACAGGAAGTGGAATCTCCAAAAATATTATCGGAACATCTCCAAAAATATTAGTTTTAATATTTATTATCAAACAGGAGGTTTGTTTTTCAAGTCATATTTGTAAAAGAACCTCACAGTATAGTGTTCTCTAGGTTTGATATTCAGGTCACACATTTTATTATGAATGTTGTTCATTTACAGTAAATATAGATATTATGGGATGTATTATCATTTGTTATTTTCTGTTAGTGAAAGTCAACAGAGGAAAATAATTTGGTCGTCCTCCGTTTTCGCTTCATTAATTTCTGCTTTTTGCCTCCGAGGTTTACACGGGGAACATCCCCTCACACACACACACACACACACACACACACACACACACACACACACACACACACACACACACACACACACACACGCCATCCAAACCCTCAGGACCGCAACTCAGCCAGCAGGGGTCACAGGTCAACAGGAAATGGACAGGAAGTGGACCGTGGAGGACTGTGCTGGTGTCTGACCGGTATAACTGGAGCAGAAGAAGATCTCCCCTCTGGACAGCACTTCCCTTCATGCAACACACACACACACACACACACACACACACACACACAGTCATGTCCCCAAACCATTTCCTCCCTCAGTTGCACAACACACAAACACACACAAACACAAATTCTAATGTGTATACAATTGTTGCCACATGCACGCACGCACATACTCGTGCACACGTCCCCAAACACACACACACACACACAGACACACATGCACACACACAGACACACTTGTGCGCTGGAGTGATGTGATGTGATGTGAAAGCCGGCCTGTCTGTGTGCCGTTTACAGTCCATCACAGACGTTCTCTTCCTCAGCTTTCCCTCCCAGGTTTTGGCACACACACACACACACACACACACACACACACACACACACACACACCAGAAAACAAGCTGGACCTATCAAACGCTTCGGGTTGCTGGACGTTAGATTCACCCAGAAGCGACACACTCGTCTGGTTGTCCTCTACATGGAAACTCACAGAAACATGAGAATCTGATCCGCTGGTCGCAAAACAGGAAGTTCAGAATTCTTCTTCTTCTGCTACTTTATTTGTTTGTCATCGCTCATCTACAGGCAGCTCAATGTCCAGTTGTCCAGTGTGTGTGTGTGTGTGTATATGTGTGTGTGTGTGTGTGTGTGTGTTCACTGTTAAACCGAGCCTGTGTTCCACATTACAAACATCATAAGTGTGATGCTTTGCCCTCAAACTGTATGTGTGTGTGTGTGTGTGTGTGTGTGTGTGTGTGTGCGCTCTGCATTAGAAGCACCAGCAGCATCACTGACCCATGTTTGCCTCGGTGTGTTTTTATCTCTGCTTGTGTGACCCGAATTGTAAATACAGCATCCTCCGCTAAGCTGTGTGTTTTACCCTGTGTGTGTGTGTGTGTGTGTGTGTGTGTGTGTGTGTGTGTGTGTGTGTGTGTTGGCCTGTGTGCTGTGAATTATGAACAGCAGCCTCAACCTGACCCGATCTGTGTTTGGGCTGTATGACTTTGTATCTTGCATATCAATGTGTGAGTTATCACTAGATTGTGTGTGTGTGTGTGTGTGTGTGTGTGTGTGTGTGTGTGTGTGTGAGCCATGCCAAGAGGTTAATTGCGGGGAGGGCCTCTCAACCGTTACCCAGGGTACCGCTCTCCCATCCATCCCCTCATTGTCTATTCATCACCACGCGTCCAACAAACAAACTCACTCCGTATCTCTGCTGAGCTCCAGGAGGAGGGGGGCCCACGGCGGGTCGCTGTGCCCGCCGATGGAGGCTCCCGGTCGGGGAGCGGGGGCGGCCGCAGCCCCCCCCCCGCTGGAGCTCAGACAACAGGCTAATCCTTACAGCACACAGAGGAGCCGCTAATAGGACAGGATTAACCCACGAATACACCCACTCCCTCGGCTGCTCCTCCTGCTCCTCCTCGTCTTCACTTCTACACCTCCTTGTTCTGCCTCCTCATCTGACTGCTCCTCCTTTTTTACATCTTTTGCTTGTTTTGATCTCAACTCTGCTCCTCTTCCTCCTCTTCATTATCTGCATAAAAGGTTTGCTTGTCCTCCTCCATCTCCTCTGCTCCTCTCCTGCTCCTCTTCCTCCTTTGCTCTTTCACCTCCTCTCCTCCTCCTTCATCTCCTCTGCTCCTCTCCTGCTCCTCCTCTTTCATCTCCTCTGCTCTTCTGTTCTCCTCCACTGCTCCTCCATGTCTTCATGCTCCTCCCTCGCCCTCCCAGGTTTTCTGTTGACACAACTCGCTCCATTGTTCCTCCTGACCTCACCTCCTCTTTCACTCCTCCTCGCCTCCTTAATCTTTTGTTTACACCACTATGGATGAGGACGGAAGGAGGTGATCTGGGGAAGTGAGGATGAGGAGCACACTTGAGCACTAAGGAGGAAATCAAAAGATCAGAAGAGGAGGAAGAGGAGGAGGAGGATGGAGGTCTCTCTTTCTAACACCTCCTCTCCTCATAAACGTTTCCTCTTTCTCCTCATCTTCTCTTTACCCGTCCCTCCTCATCTTCACCTTCTACTCCTCAGTCCTTCTCCTCCTCTCCTTCTCTTTTTGTACCTCTCTCTCTGTAAACAGTTTTCTCCTCCTCATTCACTCCCTCATCTCCTTCGTCCTCCCTCCTCACCTTCCTTTTTCTTCATCCATCCTTTCCTCCTTTTATTACTCAACCTGAAACACTGCAAATATTATGTTTCCACCTCCCTTTCCCGTGTTTCTCCCGACCTTCCTCCCTCATCTTACTCCTTCCCCCCCTTTCCTCCTCCTCTCTTATCTCTGCTTCTCCTTCCATCTTTTTCTCCCTCCAGGTGACCGTTGAGTTGATACAAGGGCTGAAAGTCAGCAGGCTGGAAAGGGCTTTAGTGTGTGTGTGTGTGTGTGTGTGTGTGTGTGTGTGTGTAGGTGTGTGTTGGGGAGTGGATTATCCAGGTTCCAGGACTCGGCGCTCGCCGGCAGCGGAGCGGAAAGCTTTAATGAGAAGTCGCTGTTTACTGAGGACAGAGCGGGACACACACACACACACACACACACACACACACACACACACACACACACAACATAGAGACGTATATAGACTCACAAAGACAAAAAAGAACACACAACAATATGTACAAACACACACACAGTATGACACACTCCTCGTAAAAGACACACACACACACACACACACACACACACACACACACACACACACACACACACACACTAACCAGTGCAGTAATGGGATTTGGAAGGTTTTCTCTATAAACCAGTCTGTCCTCTGTTTCCTCATTAAGGAGGACCATCCAACACACACACACACACACACATACACACACAACAACACGAACACACTGCTGGCTCTACAGTGCTGCAGACTTCTGGGCTCACTAATTATTTGGAAGCTCTGTATCTTTGTCTTTTCTGTGTGTGTGTGTGTGTGTGTGTGTGTGTGTGTGTGTGTGTGTGTGTGTGTGTGTGTGTGTGTGTGTGTGTGTGTGTGTTGGCTTGCTGCTAACAGTAACAGTCTGCTGGAGGTTTGGATGAGGGCAGCAGAAGAACACAAACGGCCGTTGATCCAAAAGTATATTTCTCTTCTCTGGTCGTCACAGAACAAGATGTGACCTCATCTCGTTATTTTGACTTTAATTTGATTCGTTCTCTCGGTTCTCTGCTGGAACCAAAGAGCAGGAACATCAAACGTGGTTTTACATTTTTAATTCAATCAAGACGGACAGAACGGGATCAGTGGTGAACTTGAGAGGACGAGCAACACCACACTGGACCAGAACAGATGCTGCTAATGCTGCAGTGCTGCTAATGTTGCTAGTGCTGCTAGTGATGCTAATGCTGCTAATGTTGCTAGTGATGCTAATGCTGCTAATGTTGTTAGTGCTTCTAGTGCTGCTAGTGCTGCGGATTAACATCAGACATAATGTATTTATGTATTGTATTGTATTGTACTGTGCTGTACATCGTTGTACTATAGTGTTTGCTGTAGCATTGTACTGATACTATTAGGCCACTAAATTGTAATAATCTGCAGATGAAAACTAGCTCTGTCACATTGACATTGAGCTGGAAACTGAAATGTTGATTTAACGAGCACTGACCCCGGTGAATAAATAAATAAAGGTCAATCTGGTCCGTCCCTTCTGCTCAACAACAGTTACCGTTCTAACACTTTAACCTGAGCTGGTTAACACATCATCATCTGCATATGTGTTTGTTTGGAGCCCACAGAGTCGGTGTATCTTGTCTGCAGTCGGTCAGTATCACGTCATGGGATGGCAGCACTACAGAGGAGTGAGTGAGACATACTGGGCTGGCAGGTACAGGAGCCAAAAACGGAAAAAAATCAAATTTGTAGTTTAGTTTTGGCCGATAAACTTCTTCATCACAGGAATGAAGGAAATGTGAGGGAAAAAACGACTTCCTGCCAGGAGGAATATGTGTCTCAGTGGAGGAGGAAGTGCTTCTCCACTCAAAGTGTCAGTGCTCTCTGGGCGGCCGTGTCTCTTTATGTGGTCCATTCTCTACAGCCAGTTAGAGCTCAGTGAGGCTGAGTGTGCTGAATGAACCCTCTGTTCTGTTTTCAGGTTCACAGTGTGACAACAGCCCAGTAGAGATGCACTATTTTACACTGACAGCATTTTGTTTTTGATTCATATTTTAAGGGAGTAGTATTTCATAGCTCAATAAAATGTTTCTGTATCAGTTCCTAATCATCTTAGAGATTGTGTTCATCCATCTTCAGGGTAAACTTGACGTTTGTCGTGGATTTTGTCTCTGAATTTTTGTGACTTGTAGCGCGATCATGTGACTGTCACATATAGTCCACTAATAAAACCACACAGTACATGTTTAGGGATGAAGACGGACAATTCTCTTTTTAGAAGCTTCAGAAACAGGAGGTGTTAAAAATCTACATTTGAGTACTACCAAAGAAGTACTACCAAAGAAGTACTACCCTGAGCCTTCCACGTAATGCTTATTGTATTGGTATTAGTTTGTTTCTGTACTTTTGATCTGCTTCATGCTCTTAGATACTTGTGTAAACAAGGAGATGCACTTCTGGTGACTAGTAGTTCTCTTGAATACCTATGGTGAATACACCTATTGTATCTTATCGCTCTGGATAAAAGCATCTGCTAAATGACTGTAATGTAATGTAAATATTTATTGGCCAAATCAAATAGTTTACAGGATATTTGTTTCTTTATAACACATTTCATACTTGACTTGTTTCTCTACAGGGTTTGTATAAAGGTGATAAAGTAGTTTATGAATATGAGATATGAGTTTACAGATAATTACAGTCCCTGCTGTCTAGAGTGGAGGTTTATGGTGATTAGCCGGTCACACCTAAAGTCTGTGTTCATATATCTGAGTTACACTGGTTGTCTTTTTGATTCTTCACACTTCATTTAGTTTGTTCGTCTTCTGGTGTTTCAGAGAATAAAGCAGCTTATAGAGTATAAAAAACCTCCGTTCATGCTCGGAGCTCATCCTGTTAAAGGACTACAGACTGCTTTGGTATACGCATTTATGCATCAATTTTGGATTTTCTTGCCATAAAATGACATAAAACTGTACAGAATATGTGCTGCAGCTGCTCAGAAAGATTGTAGTTTGTGATATTTTTTGTTTAAACGTTCATATCAGACATTTTATGGATTAAAAAAAATGATTTCAGCTCATTAGAACTTGCTCATAACATAAGTTTATATCTGAGATTGATTGATAAATCACTGTTTTGGCTTGTGGCCACATCACATCATGAGGAACTAATTTATGAGCTTACTTTTTGCGTCATCAGATTGTTTCATTTAAAGTCCTGAAGAGACAAATGCAAAAACTAAAACGCACAAATCTGAATATACATCATTTTGTGCAACACAAAATAGAGATTTAATTATCTCGGGACTAATTACCGCTGAAGAACAGCCACTGATGTAAAGCCCTTCATGTGGAGCTCAAACCTAAAGTGAAGACCCCTGAGATGTGGCTAATAATAATGATAATAATAATGATCATAGGACAGTAAGTGGGTCTATGTCGAGCCTCCTTCACCTTTCTTACGATGGAGCTGAACCAGCTGTTTCGTTGTCACGGACACTTTGTGATCTCACACTGAAATGTGTTGAATATTTGCAGATGTGAAGATTACAGCTGTTGCCTGTTGGTGAAAATGATGATGATGAAGCAGAAGTGTCTGAAATCTTAATTAACAGATAACTGTGGAGAAAACAGTTGGTCTGACGTGTTGATTCGTTTTCAACCTGTTCTCTTGTTTTACAGATCTTAGCAATTAACTATTAGCTGATTTATTGGACAAAACTATGAAAATGAGACGCAAGTAGTCGAAAAGCTAAAATATTATTTGACTATTCAGTACATTTTTTTAAGCACTGAGTGAGGCACGAACAATCATCATGGGAATTAATGAAAAAAACAACGTTAGCTTGAGAACTGCAGGAATCCAAGATCCACATATTTATCACACCGAGGTGACGTCAGTCAACGTGTCCTGATAGCTGTTCATATGACATCGTAGTTAGGTTGAGACAACTAAACTTCTTAGTTAGGTTGAGACAACTAAACTACTTAGTTAGGTTGAGACAACTAAACTATTTAGTTAGGTCTTAGACAACTTATGAATTAGGGTGCATTATTTTTGAAGGTATAGCTACGAATGCTGCGTAAGAACAGCCTGATTTATTTCATGATCTGCTCACTTTGGTCTCAGCAGCTGCATCTTTGGTTTGGATGTGCATTTATACTCCTTAAAATATGAGTTATGGACACACAAACACACACAAACACACACAAACACACACAAACACATACAAACACACACAAACACACACAAACACATGCACTGCTGAATGCATGCAGTCACAGCTGGTGTCACACGGTTCATAACACATTTTGTGTTTCTGTTTTCTGCACCGACGAGCCGCTGCTGGTCGCCACAACACACACACACACACAGGCTTTAATACACAAGAAGATAGATAGCTGCTTCTCCACAAACTCACTCTTTACCTGCTTCTGCATGTACAGATATGAATGTGCTCATGTGTCGTGGTCCCCCCCCCCTCCTGTCCAGAGAGTTGGATGGTGATTAGCGTTGGGATTCTGGGACTTTGGCCTCAGTTTTCATTAACAGCCATGAACACAGTTCTGCTGCACCACTGAGACCGACCGCAGGCTCTCAATGTGTGTGTGTGTGTGCGTGTGTGTGTGTGTGTGTGTGTGTGTGTGTGTGTGTGTCTACATCTGGGCGAGCTTTGATGACAAGAGTGGAGAGAGAGAGAGAGAGAGAGAGAGAGAGAGAGAGAGAGAGAGAGAGAGAGAGGTGTTGTTTATCATGGCAGTAATTAAGCCCGCCGTTCGGCTTTAATTAAAATATAACAGCAGCACTAACTATGGACCGGTTCTCACACACACACACACACACACACACACACACACACACACACACACACACACACACACACACACACACACACGACATCTTTAGCTCTCTATTTACCAGTAAAGATAAGGTAAAAAAGACCAGAATTTGAAACTTTTCCAGAACAACCAGAGTGTGGAGCTGCCCTCAGCGCGCGCGCACATACACACACACACACAAACACACACACACACACACACACACGCACAAGGCCTTTAAATATTTGTACCGAATCCCCAAAAAAAAAAGTCGTGACTTGTCTCCTGAGACCTGAACACATCCTGAGTGTTTGCTCCGCTCCCTCTGGTTCATTATTGGTCCATTCCAAACTCTAATTGGCTGGTTTGCT
Organism: Cebidichthys violaceus; assembly: GCF_023349555.1. Lineage (NCBI taxonomy): Eukaryota > Metazoa > Chordata > Actinopteri > Perciformes > Stichaeidae > Cebidichthys > Cebidichthys violaceus. The sequence goes on along the minus strand of NW_027176372.1, from coordinate 798,279 downwards.
TCATCTTCACAGTGTGTGTGTGTGTGTGTGTGTGTGTGTGTGTGTGTGTGTGTGTGTGTGTGTGTGTGGGTGGGTGTGTGTGTAACCAGATGTAGAGTTGTCACTGATGGAGAAAAAAATTGTCAAAGAAATGCAGCGTACCTGAGTGAGCAGACACACACTGCAGTGAGATAGCACCACACATACACACACACACACTCACACACTCACACACACACACACACACACACACACACACACTCACACACACACACACACACACACACACACACACACACACTCACACACACACACACACACACACACACACACACTCACACTCACACACACACACACACACACACACACACACACACACACACACTCACACACACACACACACACACACACACACACACTCACACACACACACACACACACACACGCGTTTAGCTCTCTTCCCTGCAGCCTCAGTGGCTTCGTGATTTCATAATTCTATACAGAAACATAACCGTCTCCATGTCTTTGTGACACAGAGTCACTCCTGAGGTAGCGGACAGATATGAAGGAGGATGATTGATTTATGGTATCAGCACTTGTTTATTGTAATAAAAACCTCTGAATACAAAGTACATTCACAGGCGCAGCAGCAGGTCGCTGAGCTGCTCCGCTTTTAACTCCTACAGCAAACCAGTGATGACTACAAATACTCACACACCATTTTAACAACTTTATATCCCATAAACATACCGTTATATTTCAGAATTAAACACACTTGTTGTACCGACATACAAACAGTCCAGGCTTTAGATTACTCGTCTGTTACTAAGCTGTCGTACTAACCAACCAGCTGAGTTCCTACGCGGGTTTATTTACTGGGGGAATAACAGGAAGGTAGAGACCGTCTCAAGTCCTCAGAGGTTTGATTGACAGGTCAGAGACCGTCTCAAGTCCTCAGAGGTTTGATTGACAGGTCAGAGACCGTCTCAAGGTTTGATTGACAGGTCAATAGAGAGGCGACGTGACTGGAGGACGGGAGTTACACCGGAACAAAAACAAACTGTTTGGTCTGGAACAGTTTGCGGAGCGGGAAGAGAGGAGGGGTTGATGGAGAGGGGTTCACTTATGCAGCAGTTAGCTGGGTCGCTAACTAGCTATCAAGCTAGCTAGCTTGATAGATGTATGTCGCTTTGATCCTTCCTTCTTAACGCAGTCAGTAATATATTATCTCTTGTGTCTAGTTATTATACCTGGAACAGTTTGTTTAGCAGCTTAGTGCAAAGACTGGAAGTAAAAGGGAAACTAGCTAGCGTAGCTTAGCTTCTACATTAGCTTTAGCTAGGCTAGCAGCGCGATACTGTTTAATTGCTAATTTGTGTTGTTTTGATGATTTATTGTGTTTGTGTAAAGCTATATTCAACATGTCAATTATGACACATGAAACTATTGTTTTGGTTTCACCAAAATATATATATTATATATATATATATATATATATATATTTATATAATATACAATATATATATATATATAATGATGTGAGAGATGATGAACGGATGGAATGTGTTCAGAGAATCATCATAACTCAAAATATAAACAATCATACAGATTCCTTAAATGTGGTTATTGCACAATGTCGAAGTTGAGCTTTGACGACCGTGTTTCGTACGGCTGCTAGCATATCTTTGGCATTTATGACATTTCTTCGATGAGCTCGTCAGTGTCGACTCTTATTCTGATAATGCTAAGCTAACAGTTTGCCCCTTGCTTCCAGTCGTCGTGCTAAGCTACGCTAAACACGTGAGATGATGAACACCGTTATCAAAGTTCTCGTTTGACTCTGTTCTAAAAATGACAAACGAGAGCTGCCAGACGCCTCGATACAGTGTTCCACCGCAGTTCCTACCAGAGTTTCTATTGGTCGGCTGAGAGGAGGCGGGGCCTGCTGATTATCTGCCGTTCACCCTGTCCTCCGAAAAAACCCTGACTGTCACTCGTGGACTATACAGGCACCAGGGCTACCAAAGAATTCAAAACCCAAAAAAAGTGTTTGACTCGCCCATAAAAAACAGAAACACTGAAGAAGTGAAACAACAGTTTCTTCAAAAAACAGCAAAAAAAAAGAAAAAAGCGCCGATAATCCACCGCGATCGTGACGAGTCCACGATAGCTTCGGTTAAATCCACACGAAAAAAAGTACAAATCCACCTCCCGAAAAAACACCTTCAAGTCCTCGTTATTCTGCACAAAAATGTCTTTCATCTGTTTTTTTTTTTTTTTTTTTTTTTTTTGTGATTCGATTCTCCAAGAATGTGCAACATGAAGCAAAAAAAATCAGTTCACGACCACAGGCGGCAAGAAGGGAAGAGAACAGATCCTCAGAAGTGCAGCAGAGAGGAGGAAAGAAAAGCTCGAGGACTTAACCGGGTTCTCTTTTTGTAAATCGGAGAAGCTCTAGATGCTCTTTGTGTCTTTAGTTTTGTCTTTTTTGTCCGGCCCGTCTCTCCGGCTCGGTGCTCGACGACGCTCCACCTACGAGAGGATAGATACGAACGTCTTACACCTCAGCGCACACAACACAGTCCATGCAAAATGTCTCATCAGGTGAGCAGGACAAATTCAAAACGTCAATCAAGATAGGATTCATTTAAAGCTTCTGCTGAAGGAGAACAAAACAAAAAGAAAAAAGAAGCTGATTAAAAAAAAGATGCAGGAGCGGTTTTTGCAGAGAGCCACAAAAACGCAAAATGCAGAAACAATTGCGCATAAACTATTAAAATGCAGTACTTTTACTATTAACTAGTACACAGAAAGTAAAATACCAGATAAATATCACACAGGATTACTGCCGTTACTTCAAGTGAGAGAGAAACATGGAATGTAAAACTGGATGCAAAACTCATAAAACCTAAAACATAAAACTACTGTTTAGAACAACAGAGAACCAATCATCGCTCATTAAATATGAATATTCATCAATGCATAAAGTTAAGTCAAAGTCGTTCCTTAAAGGTGAGCAGTAGACTGAACTCTGTGATGTTTGTGTTGTTTGTGTACAAACGGTGTCAAAATGTCTGCTTCAAGTCAAAGTGATGACTCTCTTCTCTGCTCTCATGACAAAACATTTCCGTCTCTTCGTGTATTTTCCACTTTGCTATTTGCATTTTGACAATATTTGCATATCTACTTTGCATGTTCATGCTCATTTTGCAGAGTTTGGCAGCCGGCACACATTTATCACTCGTTAGTGAGCCGAGAGCAGAGAGAGCAGAGAGGCTGAGGAGTGCACTCTCTAACCACAGCTGCTGCTGCAACCTGTGAGCCAGCAGTCAGTCCCAGAGTACCAGAGTACCAGAGTAATCAGATTACCTAGTGGAACCAGCGGAACCAGTGGAACCAGTACCAGCACCCCTCACAGGCTCCTTGTACTCTGACAGTAGAGAAAGTACTAATAACCTACTAATAATAACACCTATCAACATGATTAATGTGCATATATTAATAACACTGCATCACTTTTAAACTAATAATCCTGTTTATGATTAGAGTTATTGTTAAATTATAAACTTTTAGTTAAATTGTTTACATTTTGACTCCATCAACATAAAGTAAATGTTCTTCTGATGAAGTGAGTGACTAATGCTGCTAAGATAACATATAATAATAATAACAATAACAATAACAATAATAATAATGAGAGTAATTATGTTTATTATTATTATTATTATTATTATATCATCATTATTATAATTATGAAATATATAATCTAGAGATTATAATATAATGCAAATATAGAATAATAATATAATGTATAATATAGTGATTATAATATAATATAATATACTAATAATATATACTAATAATGATATAATATAGATATTATAATATAATGTAATAAATATATATAATAATAATATAATATATAATCTAGAGATTATAACATAATATACACTAATAATAATATAATATATAATAAAGTCTGTGTCTGTACGGTTGATGGTCACATTGGTGCAATACGGCAAAAATGTACTATTAGTATTCACACTGTACTAGTAGTAGTAGCAGTAGTAGTAGTAGGATAGATACTCTCATTTACTACTGGACACACACACTCACACACACTTTACTTGCAGCTCTGTTTTTAGTTCATGTGTGTTACATTCCTCATCTAATCCTTTCTTCCTTTCCTCTCCTCCTTCCTTCCTTCATCACTTATTTCCTCTCCCTCCTAACATTCCTTTACTCCTCCTTCTCTTCTATACTTTACTTTTCTAATTTCAACCTCTGTCACTCTCCTCCTCTCCGTGCCCTACTCTTAAATTCTCCCTCCCTTCCTCCCTCCTCCCTCCTCTCTCCTCCCTCCTCTCTCCTCTCTCCTCCCTCCCATCGCGGCAGCATCTGTTCATAATGAAACACGCAGTTGGAGGCCGTAGTCGTTTAGCGCCTCCTCCACGCTACCTGCTCCAGAGGTTACCTCCCGCTGGGCGCGTTTGTTACACATCATCAGCACCTCCCCGCGACCTTCCCTCCCTCCTCCCTCCTCCCTCCTCCCTCCTCCAGATGTCATTGATCTGGGAAGTGGGTCACAACGGCGCCGAATCAAAGCCAGGTGACACAAGCCTCCGAGGCAGATACTGGATGTAATTTTAGCGTGGGTTAATATTGAAAGAGGAGGAGAGAAAAAAGAGAAACCAGACGGCTGACGTTCTGGAGCTTTTTCAGGTTGCGGAGCCTGAAGACCCGACAGATGCTGAAGGTGCAGACGGGTGAAGAACTTGGCCCTGAACGCCTCGTGGATCTGTAAATAGGACTGATCATTTGGAAGAAGGCAAGAAAAGCACTTGCAGTCATTTTCTTTTTGAAGCTGCAAAAAAATACAAATTCTAGAGCAGCAGAAGAACGAAGAAAAGCATTTAAACGCTAATAAGAGTAAAATCAAGAAGGTTTTCACTTCTTTTGTAAGAGGTTTACAACATATCTGACAATGCAATGCATCAGATTTATGCAAAAGCACATAAATATGCCAAACTAACCAACTCTTCGACGAGCTACTTCCCAATATTGCAAAAGTAAGTCCTGATTGAAAGCACAGAACTTTAATTAATTCAAAATTGTACTTGAGACAAAACTATCCAAAGATACCAAATATGTAAAGCAGAGTTTTAGCCATGAATACATGGAGTTTTGTGTCTGATTGTTGTACTAAACACGAAGAGGAGTCGGACCGAGCTGATCCGTCTTATTGTATGTTAAATACTACCTAATGACAAGGCTTTTAAAGGGGCAATTTAATGCATGAAAATAAAGGTCATGGGGTGAAACATTTCATAATAATAGATGCAGTTGCCTTGAGCTTGGAGGTTCTGCTCTATCTTTTTTAAAGATACTCTTAAACTCGAGGTCAACGCTTTGCCGTTTGCTGAAGACGTGGAAAAATGGTTAGAAGCTAAAATAGAAAAGGCTAATAACTGAACCTTGAGTTTAGAATATGTTATCACAGATATGTGCAGCACATTATGAACCCTAGTTTAAATTAAACTTTAACCATATCTGAGAGGACGGTTGAGGATGTTGCTCGGTGCCGATGGTGCTTAAGGCTGGAGAAGGAGGCTCGTAACTAGAAGGGTCGACCGGGTTCAAAACCCCGAACAGCCGGCGGGACGAATCACAGCGAAAGAGCAGCACTCGTTCTCCCTCATTAGCGCCACTGAAGTGCCCTTGAGCAAAAGGCCCTGTGCTCCGTATACTCGGCTGCAAGTGGATCCCGCTGTGGTGGTACTGGGCAGAATGGAAGCTCCTACACCATCCATACTCCGCTGGTTTCCAGCCGTCATTGGTGTGTGAGTGGCCCTCCAGTCAGAGGACTATGAGGGGTCGTGGGAAAATCATCGTAACCGTGGACTACGATGCCTCACGCAACAATTCAAAACCACGAAGCGCTGGCGAAGGAGCAGAAACTCCACATAAAGACAGAAAACTCACGACTCGCTATTTTCATCAACACTGAACTTTGGCTTTCCACATAAATCTTGTGCTGCAGAATTTTTCAATAAGAACATAAAAGGTCATAGAACCGCTTATTGAGTTCCAGCAGCCTGATTAGTTTTTCCAAAGTGATAAATTCATTCCTGCAAAGAAGAAATTTATGTCTTTTCATTTTTTTCATATTTTTTTCACTCTTCAAAAGGCAGATTTTTTTTTGTGCATCTAAAGCAAAAAGAAGAAAAAGCCGTTCTTGGGTTTCATAAAGTGGAGACAGTTGCCCTCGCCGGGTGAAATGAATGAAGAGTGAAACAAACACGGAGGCTTTGCTCACAGAGAAACAGGTTACGAGGCATGAAGTCAATCGGTCCGTTCAACGAGTTTAAACAACATGAAAGACGAGCATTTATAAAGCAGCCTGGAGAACAAAGCTTCAAACAGACCACGCTCAAACCTCGACAGGTTGTTCAACCTTTAACTAACAAACAAGCCTCACATTCTTGTTTTCTCTCTTTGACTTATCAACCAGAAGGACAAGAGAGCGGCCATTTGAAAGAATATAATAAGAGAGATTCCACAAATGCCTCAAACAGAAATGATGTGGTTTTAAATATTGTAAAAATGCCGTTAGTTTGGCCTTCCCAGAGTTGATGAGAACTGAGACATTCAAATCAACAAACTCCTCCACATTTCTCTTTGACCTGCAAAAGATATTGAACAATATCTAAATACTTTCACCGCTCTGATAAACACTGTGAACATGATATATGTTTCTCCTTCAAGGACAACTTACAATTACTTATGTTTTGTTTCCTTGCAGCTGCTTTGTATGCAGGCGGTGCATCCCTTGTGTGTGCTGCGCCTCTTTTCTTTTGTTTTATTTTGCAGATCAAGACAAAGTTTGTGGATCCCAGCAGAGGAGGTCAGAGGTCAGTGACGAGCACCGCCGGTGGCTGACATTCAGTCCAGAGGGGCTGAAGCCGGACTCATGCTTCTCTTTTGAGGTTCTCAGCTTGTTTGCAATACTGTAGATTGAAATAAAAACTACAGGGTGTGTAGAGCACCAGGATCTTTCTAACATTTAAACAAACGTTGCAACCCAAGGTTTTGCAGACTCATCCAATAATGAAGTATATTATCTGCCCAGTGGAACGTTTTATGACTTTGACAAAACAATCGTAAGCTTTCTTCACGACCATGTCACACAGTTTTTGTTGAGAAGACTTTAAAATCTGTCTATCAAATATAAGGCTACAGCCAGCACCCAGTTAGCTTAGCTTAGCTTAGCTTAACTCAACTGGATAAACATAAACATGGTCACAAATTAACATTTTTTATCTCGTTTGTCAATCCATAAATTAATAAAGTTAGCAATTCTCCAAGACAAGAACTAGAACTGCACTTACCACAACATATAGTAAATGTTTTACACTTAAATTATTTGTACAGATTAAAACAAACAAGATATAAAGTATGAATTAAAGAGCTTGAGAGGTGCTCATTTTAGCTAAACAGATGAAGAAGTCGTATCTTCTCATCTTACTCTTAACAAGAAAGTGAACAACTCAAGGTCCACTTGATTGGGATGCTGCCTTTGAGCGGGTGTGTCTAGCTATACATCCTGAATATACTAAAGGTAAAGTGAAGCCTCAACAGTCCGCATTAAGGCTTTGTCCCAGCCTGCTCCTTTAAACCTTCTTTCGACCTGGAGCTGTTCTCAGTTTGGAGTGTCCCTTCAATCAGATGAAATAACTGCACTGAGATTAAAAATGTCATTTCACCTTTAAACATCATCACAATCTGACAGAGGAAGCAAAGGTAAGGTAAGGTAGAAGCACATTGACTGAATGCAGGAACTAAACCTGCAGCCATCCAGGATGACAGGACAAGTGTCATGAAATATTCTGTCAAAACATTCTAAAAAAAAACCCAGACAGTCAGTCAAAACAGAATCCAGCTACTCTGAGTTCAGGAGCCGACTCTTTGATGGCGACCTGCTGAAGAGAAAACAACCCTGAGGCGATATGTAAAGCAGAGAAACCTCGTCGTCTGGTATCCCACCGGCCGCTGTGTTTGATCAACTGATGTAGTGCTCGATCACACTCTGAATTACGAGTCTGGAGGCATCGGGGGGGAAACGGAGGGCTTAATTAAACTCAACGCTGATGAAAAACGCACAAATAATGTCTGCAAATACTGAGATGGATAGAAAGATAGATGGAAAGTATGTTGATGTAGCTCCTTTCTGAGTGTTGAGATGCTTTTAAAAAGGCAAAATATGGTCGCCATCTTAGAACAACATGCTGGCGAGGTAGACCTGACTACAGCAGTTTTATCTGCAAACTCTTGAGTCCAGTTCAGACAAAAGATTTGCAACGAGACAAAATATCCATAAGGTCCAATTCAAGTGTTTGAGCAGCATGGCCAGGCTCCCTTGTTTATGACAAACAATCCTTGACCCAATTGAAACAACGTAAAGGAGTCAGTGTCTTGAGATTGTTTGGCATTATTGAAAGATATAGTCGGATGTCATCTGCATAGAGAGTGATACGAAATGTCTTTGGAATTGGTTAGTGCTGCTTCGTTGTGCTATTGCTCCCCTAGAAGTGCTTTCAGAAGCACTGTGTATAAAACAAAACAAACCCACAGAACACACAGTTCTTGTCTCGTGTGAATCCAAAAGTCAAATTTCACTTATTTTGTCACGTCAACCACAACCTTTTCCTCACACTTACAGATTAGTTTTGCTGCCTAAACCTGAAGTGTATTTTGAAAAGTGTTCCAAACTGTTGTTGAATTATTTTTGAAGTAACATGTTTTCTGTACTAATGTAATGCTTATGTTGTTTACATTTTGCTTAGTTTATGTACTTATTTTAATCCCAACAGTGATGTTGTTCCTAATCCTAACAATTGTTAATGTTTGAACCACGTGTTTACTGCGTCCGTAAAGCACCATAGTTTGACGTGCTGGGCTACCACAAGTTAAATAAGATGCTGTTTGTTGTCATCATCATCATAACTTGGATAAATTCTGATATTTAAGCTGTTTAACAACAGAAATCTCAATGGAGGCGACTGCAGCTATAAAAGCAAGCGTCTCAAAGTGAGATGCTCAGACTTTTTTCCCACTCAGTCTTCTGTGCCTGAGGCTTTCTCAGGACTTCAGATGGAGAGAGTACTGACATAAAGACCCCTTTTAACACAGCCTAAACACAGGCTGGGGAGCTCTGCATCAGCCTGCAGACTCTCTGGTCGGTGAGTCTCCAGCAGCTGCACACAATAGAGAATTTTAAAAAGCGGGGAAGCCTCTGTGGCATTTTTTACCTGCATGAAAAGTGTTGTTCGGCTGCATAAAAGAGAAATCTGAGTGCCGAGTAAAGTCGCAGTGTGGCTCGACACCTCTTTCTGCTGGTCAGGCCTGTGATAATGTAATGGTTGCTGTCCAGCAGGGTGCTTTATTCACAGTTTAAGGCTTCCTTTTCACACCGTCCACAATGGAATAAACACAGTGTCGCATGCGGAGCCTGCTGACTGTTTGAGTGGATTGTCCTCTTTAAACTGTCCCTTTGTCCTGCAACGGATGGACAGTACTGCTGGGGTTGTCTGCTAGTTCAGAAAGTGGTAGAATTTGTAGCCAGCATGCTATCCACTTTCAGACATTTGAAATTTCAACAATCGCACACAGAAGACAAATACATGAACATCATGTAAACGGTCCAACGAGTCCACCAATCAAAACCACAAAATTCGTAATCTGTCGATGCCCAAATGAGCATTTTACAATCTGTTGTTTTTTTCAGTTCTTCTTGCCTTTAAAAAACATTTACCGATCTGCCACCACTGTGGTTACGGTTTGGTGAGGTTTAAATTTAGGGACTGAATGTGGTCGTGATTAAAGGAAACCAATGTTGACTGTAGGTTGGAGACGGGACGCATACAGATAACTCCAAAGTCAAAAGTGAAATGCTTTGTGTGCCAAACATGTCATATAATCTAAAAAACGACATTTGAGTAAGTCAACTTAAGTCATTATCAGCAAGAGGTCGCTTGTCAAAAAAAAGTGTTCAAGATGTTTTTATTTTGACAGATGAGTGTTTGTAAATTCACAATTAGGGGAAATTGTCCGCTGGCTTAAACCACAACCTGCCAAACACTCCAGTCGTCACATCTGTGCAGACAGAAATCCAGAACTTTAACCTGTGAGTGAAATGATTAAACGTTACCGAGCTGCACATCATCTTCCTCTTTCTACCTCCTTCTTTTTGTAGACACCATCTAAACGGCAATACAAAGACAACCTGCTTTAAATAAACCCAGTTTGAAAGTGTCCTTAAATAGTGTGAAGGCTTCTTCAGTACTTCGATAGAAAGAGAAGGAAAGTACTAAAGTAGATTTCAGAGCCATCAAGTAAATCAAAGGTCTACTGTTATACAAGGCAAGACAAAGATAAATAAGATGTTGGATGCTTTTAACGTCATAGTCTCCCAACCGCATTGTGCTTTATTTCTTGTTTCATGATCTCTAACTTTTCTCAAACAGTTTATAACAATTGTTCTTAAATTATAAACCTTTGGCATTAAGAGAGTATTTTGTATTTGTACCTCCAAAGAGGTCTTGTTTTCAGTTTAGTTTGTTGGTTTGTTTATTAATTGGATTTCGGAAAAACTGCCGGACGATTTTCATAAAACTTGGTGGGAGGACGGTAGGATGGGCCAAGGAAGAACCCATTCAATTTTGGAGCAGATCTGAACCACGCATTATTATTCAGATATGGAAACCTCTGGGCAGAGGTCTGCGCTCCCTAGTTTATTCGCGGTATTTTGATTGTGTATTCTAGTATGTTTTAGTTTCACAATGGTTTTATAAGTAGCTTGTGTTGAATGTTGTCTGTCCTGCACTATGAACTCACCAAGACAATTCCCAACACTGCTTGTTTTAAAGACAATGAAGCTCACTCAACTTCTCACAGACGGAATCTGTCCAGTGTGTTAAAAAGAGCAGCACAATCTATAAAGCTGGAGAAAAGGTCTGAACCATGGATCTCTACGTGAGACATTTATTATTTCTTCATTTTTACTCTTGATACCCATGGAGACATCTTCCCGCTATCATGAATCTTGACCATATGTTCTACTTTTCCACCGCTGACTGTCCTCTCGAGGCCACTTTGTTTACAATTGTCTTGGTCTTGACCTTATTGGACTATATTAGCATTGGAGAGACACTATTGCCTATGATGGTCTTCAACGGGACTCGATTTGCCGTGGACCTGGTGTCGACTATCGTTGGACTTGGTCTTGACTCAGACCCGACTGGACCTGGTCTTGGACAGTTGGTCGGAATCAGCACTGGGCCAGTTATCTGAGTTTCTTTTAGCTCCAGCGCCGAGCTCCGACTCCTTCGTCAGAGATCAGCCGTCTGCTGGCCTTGAGCCTCTCTGGTATCGGCCACGCAGTCCGACTGTCTCTACCACTTCATCACTCGGCATTAGCGTATTGCCTCGCATTGGATAACATTGTCGGTAGTCAGCTGTATTGTCGTCTTTATTGGGTTCCGCGTGCTTGGTGTGCTGTTTTTACGTAGCTCATCCTTTTGAATTTATGTTGTTCTTTATGTGCGGCTGTTAAACAGATTTAGTGTAGAAGAGGCTGAGGCGAGCGTCTCAAATGTGACAGCTGAGAAAGAAACTGCTCAGACTGACAGAGAGACTCCATTTTGGAGAATTAAATCAGTTAAATGGCTGTGGGAGAGCGCAGAGGGAAGCTGGATGTGTGCGCCGGGCTGAAGAGCTCTCAGAAAGAAAAGAAGAAACAACGCCTCACTTTCTGCTGCCAAGGCTGAATCTCTTCTTTCTTTTTGCTTTATTGGTGGAGCTCTGACCCGTCGCTCTCTCTTTCTCATTTTTCAAAGTCGATTTTCTCTCTTAAGTGTTCGTCTCTCTCTCTCTCTCTCTCTCTCTCTCTCTGTCTCTCCATCTCTCTCTCTCTCTTTCTCTCTCTCTCTCTCTCTGTCTCTCTCTCTCTCTCTCTCTCTCTCTCTCTCTCTCTCTCTCTCTCGCTCTCTCTCTCTCTCTCTCTCAGTTCTATGCCTTTTCTCCCCTATGCCTCTTTTTTAATTTTGGTCAAATTGCTTTCTTTCTTCTGCTCCCACTTTGACTTTGATCTCCTTCTTTTCTCAATCACTCTATAGCAGACAGACAGACAGACAGACAGGCAGACAGGCAGGTCCGCTCTGGATCTCACTGTGTGAAGGCAGAAGATTTGTCGTCATTACTTGAGTCCATCAGAAGAGCTTAACATACTGCTTGAAGTCACATTTCTCTCCTTCTCTTTGTTCTGATTCACACGGTTTGTTCTAACAGATCCCTGCTGAGAGCAGGCGCAGTAAACACAGTCAGTAGTAAGTAGAAGTACCTGTAGTAACAATAGCAATAGTACTAGTAGTATAAGAAGTAGTAGTAGGGGGCCTGGTAGTAGCAGTAGTATAAGCAATACTAGCAGCAGTGGTAGCAGTACACTCTTAAATAATAAAGTAATCAGGGTTCCAAACCAGTTCCCCCGAAAAGGCTGAGGTTCTACCCAGAACCATTTGCTTCTGAAGAACCCTTTTTTGAGGAAAGGGTTCTTCAAGCATTCTCTATGAGACCAAGGGTTCCATATAGAACTGTTTCCACCCAATCATATCTTTCTACGTGACACCCTTGGAATAATAAAGGGTTCTCCATGTAACCCCCTGAGTAGGATCTACATGAGACCCTTGGAATAATAAAGGGTTCTCCATATAACCCCCTGAGTAGGATCTACACGAGACCCTTGGTATAATAAAGGGTTCTCGGTAGATCCTTCTGGGTGGGTTCTTGTTTGCACCCTAAGAAGGTGGAATGGTTCTGGGTTACACATTAACCATACAGGGGTTCTCTGTGGAACCTTTGACAGATGGTTCTAGGCTTAATCGTTTGTGTTAGGTTCCAGGTGGAACCCTTACAAAAAATACTCTCTGAAAGGGTTCTATGAGGACAAGCCAATGGACCCTTCACAGTTCTTGTTTGCACATTTATTTCTGAGAGTTCAGCTGTAGAAGTAATTATAGAAACAAACAACTGCAAACAAATTAAATAAAGAAAAGAATGAGAAAAGAATATATATATATATAGACACACAACACTAAATAAATGGATCGTGGTAAAACAGTAACATGTTAATTAAGTAATATTAGAGTGAAATTAAATACGTATACGAAAAATAATAATAATAATAAGCAATAATATCAAAAACTTGGAGACTTGGAGCATAATAGCTAAAAGCATCACCATGTTCATGTTCTGCGTTGTGAAGCAGCTAAGAGAGAAGAACCGGAGGATCTGAGAGGACTCACTGGTTCATGGACTAAAGCATGTCTGAGAGAACTTCAACATCAGGTTCCACGTGAAGATCAGCAGCAGTACACTGGAAGTATCAGTGTAGTACCAGTGGTAAAACAGTGGTGTAAGGAACCATGGCAGTAAAGTAAGAGTGGTTAGCTCGAGTAGGATTAGCGTTAGCATTATTAATGTTTTTATACACAGAGTATTAGTATTCGTAGAGGTATTAGTATCACTGCCCCTCTCCTCATGCATCTCCATCCTACATGTCAAATTAGCAGGAACAGGAAACACATTGAACTGCTTCCTCTCAAGTGTGACCACGGACAACAATACACACCTACACACACACACACACAGACACACACACACACACACACACACACACACACACACACACACTCAAAGCGTCTCATTTGCTGCGGTGTTGATGCGCACTGAAGCCGAGCCGCAGAGCAAAGTGAAGTCAGACAATGAGCCGAGTCGTGACCTCGCCGCCGCCGCCGTTCACCGGCAGACAACAACAGAGTCTGGAGGCGGAGGATCGGCGCTGACCCGGTGCCGAATACCTCCCTTTGTTTGATTCACACACATACACACACACACACACACACACACACACACACACACACACACACCTCTCTGTCTGATCTTTTCGGGCTTTTTGACTTCAACCGACCAGGTTTAGGAAAAGAAATCAAAGGAAATTGAAAAAAGAATAAAAGCCTTTTCATTAGTAAAGAAAAGAAAGAATAAAGATGAAACTTTTTCTGGAGGGCCGCATGCCAACCTCAACCCAGCCCCAATCCTCTTAAGGGGAACGCCTCCTCTTCAGCTCCTCTGCTATCTAAAGAGGAGGTCCTGCTGTGTGTGTGTGTGTGTGCGTGTGTGTGTGTGTGTGTCGTGGTGACTCATGCTCCACATCGAAACCCTTCCAGAGTGAACCAGCGATCCACTCGGAGCTTTAATGTCTCCGGCTCCTCATTGATTAACGGGAGAGTTCACTCAGGTGAAGAAGCGGCGTCACGTTTACGTGCATCACATATTCAGGTTATTGCCCTCATTGTGAACAAATGACAATGGTCCTGATAATCTGTCTAAATTAAACTAAAGATCAACGTTAAACGACCTCACAGTGACGACGTCCTCTCACGTCGTTCATCTCGTCTAAACATGTAAAGTGAACATCAGGAGCTACCAGATGTTCCTCTCAGTGTGGTCCAGAGGTGGAGGACTATATATATATATATATATGTGTGTGTGTATTTTTATATACATATATATATATATACAGCGTGAATCACACACGTTTTACTCTCAACATGATCCATTAGGAATAAGAACTAAATATGAATATAAGTGACTGAAGATGCTAAAAAACTTCTTTTGTTTAACAATGTAGAAAATATAAAGAAGTTCTGTTTGTAGGCAGGAGTCCCTGATCTGTGTGTGTGTGTGTGTGTGTGTGTGTGTGTGTGTGTGTGTGTGTGTGTGTGTGTGTGGCGGCGGCCATGTTTTGTGCTCTAATGAGCTCTGTATGGACATTAACATGAGACTGAGGACGAGGAGGCCAAACAAACTCAGCGGTTGGTCGAGTGAGCTCGCAATTAGGTCACAGCCACAGAGGAGAGAATGTGGAGCTGCTGTATCGCTTCAATCCCAGAAAGAGTAGAGCCACTTCACACACACACACACACACACACACACACACACAAAGAGAGAGGCAGAACACTGCATAACAGAATAATATGGTGGCTTCAGATGCTCTAATGACAGTGATGAATAGCGAAGGTTGCAGCCGCCACCGACGAGGAAAAAGCTCTTATTCTTTCTTTCTCCTCTGGATGGATTTTTACTGTGAGAGGGCACGAGTTACATCACACACACACACACACACACACACACACACTCACACACACACACACACACACACACACACACACACACACACACACACACACACACACACACAGTCAACACATTGGTCAGAACTGCAGATTTTTAAATACACAAACGCAGCAACACAACCGATGTCCGGTGTGCTAACGAGAGGCCGGCGTACCAATTAAATGGTCGCTATGGCAACCCACAATCCTGCGTGCGTGCGGCCCAACGGGACGATCTGATTGGTTCTGATGGAGGTAAATCAAGCCGGACCTGGACCAATCGCTACCAGAACAAACTGCAAATAGGAAATTGACTTCCTGTCAGAACGGTGAGATATCTGAGGAAACAACTCCACACACACACACACACACACACACACACACACACACACACACACACACACACACACACGGAGCGAAGGTACTCACCAGTAAACATGAACATGAATCTGAACATGTACGTGCCGACACACACACTTACACACACACACACACACACACACACACACACACACACACACACACACACACTTACACACACACACACACACACACACACACACACATACACACACACACACACACACACACACACACACACACACACACTCTGCAGTATTTCTGTGTGATGTTCTCAGGTGACTCATGACTTCCTTTCCTTGAGGAATGTCACTGCATTCACACTCATACAACACACACATGAAACACACACATAAAACACACAGACACACACACAAGGCTGTCAGCTTTAAATCAGAGCTGCTGTTCCTGAAAACATCTTCCATTCCATTCTATTTTTATTTTCATACGGAACACATTACCACGTCACGTGTTCCAACAACATGACAGACTGTTCAACACACTCCATGAAGCAGCATCCAAACGTTATTATGATCCTGAAACATCCTCATTCAACATGGAATACAGTACGTTACTGAAAGGTTGAGACAACTAACCTACTTAGTTAGGTTGAGACAACTAACCTACTTAGTTAGGTTGAGACAACTAAACTACTTAGTTAGGTTGAGACAACACAACTAAACTACTTAGGTTGAGACAACTAACCTACTTAGTTAGGTTGAGACCGTCCTGTGTGTGTTTTGTGTTCTTCACACTTCCTGGTTCATGATTAAGTGGATTACAGTCAGTCATTGTATGAATTTCGGGACATTAACTATTTTCCAGGTCTTTCACGTGACGGTAAACATGTTTCTGGGACGAGAGGGAACTTTGATACAGTGACTCTCTAAAGGTCTAAAGGTCTTTAGCGGGATGGACTGATTCTAACCGATAGTCTTTTATGTACTTCATTGATTGTCTGTCTTTTAGTCGATGTGTACTTATCATAAAGCTCCTCTGGCCGTCACTCTTTGGATGCAGATATTGTACAATCCTCTCAGTGACAGTTGACACTTATGAAGATGTATCGTTCTGTATATGAGACGTGCTTTTGATCCGTGATGGAGATAAAACTCTGAAGACAACAAGTGGAGTAACTGTGACAGCTGATCAAAGATTACAAAACACAAGAACAGCTGACCAGACGGACGGAGTGGAGACACATCTGGCAGGACAGCTGTGGACAAGCGACATACTCTGTCCTCTCTCTCTCTTTAGACCAGTGTACAGCTAACGAGCTTAACGAGCTTCAACCGTGAACAACCAATTAACAACATCGACAGGGAGAGGAGGGAGGAGGGAGAGGAAGCATGGGAGGGAAAGGAAACAGAACGTGAGGTAGGGGAGGAGAGGAGGAGAGGAGGAAAGGAGGAAAGGAAACAGAACGTGAAGTAGGGGAGGAGAGGAGAGGAGGGAGGGAAGGAAGTACAACGTGAGCTAGGGAAGGAGAGGAAACAGAATGTGAGGTAGGGAGGGAGAGAAGGAAAGGAAACAAAATTTGAGCATGGGGAGGAGAGAAGGAAAGGAAACAAAAGTTGAGGTAGGTGAGGAGAGAAGGAAAGGAAACAGAATGTGAGATATGAAGAGGAGAGAAAGAAAGGAAACGTGAGGTATGAGGAGGAGAGGAGGAAACGGAAGGACAGAGGAGGTGAGGAGAGAAGAGAGAAGGTTGTGGAGTTCTGACTTTGTCGTCCTTTGGGGGAGGAAACATTCTGCTGTAGGGGAGGTGACCACGACATCAGGGACACACTGTGTGTGTGTGTGTGTGTGTGTGTGTGTGTGTGTGTGTGTGTGTGTGTGTGTGTGTGTGTGTGTGTGTGTGTTCTGTCAGGTGACTTTGAGGAAATAAAATACAGACATTTATTTAAATCCTGATTGTTTAACATTTTTATCAGAAGTACCAAATGTTCCATGAAATGTAATGATCATGATCCTGCTCCCCAGAGGACGAACCATAGAAACAGAACAGGAGTAGAAAGGAAGGATGATAAATAGAACTTAATAAACATGTTTGGTTTGGCTTCTATTGAACATGAATTGAACACAGCTTCCTGTCCTGCATCATAACGGAGCTTTAAGCTCTCTGCCCCAGTGCATGCTGGGAGAGGATGAGTGGTTTAGAGAGGGATGGACAGGTGTCATATGTTCAGCAGGTCACATGATGATCTGAGCTGATTATGATCCTCAACAGAGTCCCTGTGTGTGTGTGTGTGTGTGTGTGTGTGTGTGTGTGTGTGTGTGTGTGTGTGTGTGTGTGTGGTTTCATTTTCAGGGTCAGCAGCCAAATCTCTAACAGATGGTCTGATCCAGGATCAGCTCAGCGCCTCCTGCTGGCAGACGAGCTGCGAGATGCAAAACAAGAACTCGACTGACTCAAACCCTGGAAATCACTCCTCCTCTTCCTCCTCCTCCTCCCCCTCTTCCTCTTCCTCCTCCTCCTCCTCCTCCTCCTCCTCCTCCTCTCTCCTCATCTCTTCATTTTCCTCTTCATCTTCGTTCTGCACCTTCTTCTCCTCATCCAACTCCTCCTACTTCCTCCCTTCCTTCTTTCAATCCCATCTCCTCCTCAACCTCCTTCTGGTTCCTCCTCCTCCTCCATCTTTTGATAACTTCCCCTCCTGATTCCTCTGCGTCTTCCCTCTCCTCTTCTTCCTCAGTCATAAATAGTGTCCATGTGGACGTCTTCATCCTCATCCTCACATGGGAGAAATGAAAGACGGTGAAAGTTTAATGTTTTAATGTTTTCATCTTCAGACTCTTGTGTTTGTAATCTGAACCTCCTCCTCCTCCTTAATGAAGGACATGTGGTGGAGGCCTAATGCTAATGTCTGTCAAATCTTCTTAGGGGTCGGGGGGGGGTCGGGGGGGATCTGGCCGTTGTTGTGGGTGGACGAGCAGATCATCTGGAGGATGACGCTTTAATCCAATCACAGCGAGCGGATCACAGGAAGCCGATTCTCTGGACGGGGTTTGGGGTTTTTTTCCAGCCAGGTTCGGACTAAAACCTGGATCCACAACAGGACTCCTCACCACTGAGTCTGTGAAGCACTTCACACTTCAGAAAATGGACCAATTACAGCATTCCACTGTTATTTCTGATGCTAGAGATATTTATATATCAGTTTAAAGCCCCCAAAAAAGAAACACCCTCAGGCTGCTCCGGTGCAGCGAAAACACACACTGAATGTTTCTGATTCAGTTTGTAGAGAAGAAGAAGAAGAAGAAGGAGAAGAAGAAGAAGAAGAAGAAGAAGAAGAAGAAGAAATATCAGGCCGTCTATTGAACACCGATAGGAGCATTTCTCCCTCAATGGCAGCCATCGGTTCATTTTCCGTGGAACTCGTTTCACACAAATGTTACGACGTGAGATCGTTTCCTCTCCGCTTATTTTTCACAAACATCTGCGATTGAAACAGCGAGCTCAGGTGAAACAGCCGATCCGTCACAGGGACCGTCGTGTCCACGCTCTGCTCTCTCTGCAGTACTCAGGTGTGACACGTGATCCAGACCTCACAGAGAGATACTGTCAAGTCATTATTAACCAGAACAACGGCTCACAGGAAGCCCCACCAAAAGTTAGTCCTCCTTTTTTGTGCATTTTCCTGCTAAAGTCTTTTCAAAATAAGATACCATCGTCACAGGAAACCAATAGTTCAAGTTGAATTAACTACAGAAGTTAGAATGGTGGAATAAATCTGTGGATTTTGCTGCATTATTTTTTTACTTCGAGATAAAACCAGCTTTAGTAGCGCGAGCTAAGGAGCTAACGAGCTAAGGAGCTAACGTTAGCGACACATCCGTACGATTTTCACACAGGAACATGAATATGTATGTTTAACACTCTGTGAATGAGTGAGTCAGCAAGAAAATACATGAACACACACACCACACACCTACACACACCTACACACACACACACACACACACACACACACACACACAGTCTGAGCTGCTCTGAAGTGAAAGCAGAAATCAATACAACACAGAAACATTTCAGGATCCAATATCCAATTGGTTCAAAGAGGAGAAGGAGGAGGAGGAGGAGAGAGAGGAAGAGGAGGAGTATCGAACAGCAAAAAATAAACCAGACAAACCAGACCTTTTATAAAAATGAAAGGTCTGGTTTGTAGGAGTGCTGGTTCACCTGCACAGGTACCACATCACAATGACTCCAGTCTCATTATTAAGTCACATCCTGTAAGTTCTGCTTCATGGACGTTGTTTTATTACGTCACCTCCTCAAAGTGTGTTCATGCAAAGTCTGAATTTTGTCTGATTCACACCAACAAGCTTCCTCGTCTCCTCCTCTAGGAGTCAGACGTCTGTCCTCATCTCCTCGTCTCCTTGTCCACGAGTTCAATGACTATCAAGTATTTTTTTTGTTTCAGCTTCATGTATTTTCCTGTAAGCTGCTCACTGCACAAATCACATTTTAATGAGCTCGATCCAGCTAACGACCTCCTTTACCTGACTCCCTCTAATCCTTCTGTGCTCCTTCATCTCCTCCTCCTCCTCCTCCTCCTCTTCCTCCTCCTCCTGTCTCTCATCTCTCTCATTGTTAATCATGTTTGTTTGTATTTTGTTTCTTTTCTCGTTAACTTTCATAGAGAGCAAAGAGGAGAACATTTCATCACGTGTCGTCTTTAAGTGTGTGAAGCTCAACAGTCACAACTGCTCTGTTTGTCCCTCCTGGAGACTAAACTACAGTAAACTTTAAATAAAGTTCTGCAGACGGAGAGATTCACAAAAGATGTTGACTTAAAGGGGAGGTTCCTCCTCCTCCTCCTCCTCCTCCTCCTCCTCCTCCTCCCTGCTGCGTTGGAGAGGAAACCTTATTAACTTAAGGAAGGATCTCTTCGTTAATACCTCACAAATAAGTGGATTATCAGGAGGGTCAGTCTGGATTAGCCCCCCCCCCCCCCCCCCCCCCCCCCCAATCTCGTCTAAATCCTGTAAAGCAAAGACTTGGGGCTAAGAGAGCCCAGACGTCCTCCTGCTGAGGACCTCCTGACTTGAGGAAGGGGGAGGAACCAGGTCTTTATTCTCCTGTTTATCTTCCTCCTACTCTTCACTCTGACTTCCCTCCTCCTCCTCCTCCTCCTCCTCCTCTTAACAATACAACAGAAACATCAAAGCCTGCGTTGCGGTGACAACGGCCCTGAACTGAACCCCATCCAGACCTCCTTCTGTTGGAGACCTCCTTTTGTTGGAGACCTCCTTCCCTAATTGGCCCCGAAGCTCCGTAATGTCATAAAAATGTGATGTAACATCAGGTGATCATCAACAGCTGCTCCACACACACACAGGTGCATTATGGGTAGTGAGAACACCCTTTAAGACGAACACGTTCATGAATGTAAAGCGTGGATGTGAATGTGAATGCTAATGCTAATGCTCAAACCCGAGCCAGTATAACCGATGTGAATGTTGTTCATTATCATAAAGCAGCTTTTCTTTTAGATATAATTTAAAGAGTTTAGTAAATATAACTCTACGTTCACAGCTGGAGCTTAAACCCCCATAAAATAGGAGCAGGACATCAAATGTAACATTTAGTTTAAATGTGCATGTTTGTTTAAAACGCAGTGGAGGAAATAAGTCTCACAAAACAGAAAGTACAACAACAAATACTGCAGTTTTCCCCTAAATTAAAGTAAAAGTACTCTCTATGAACTGCCTCTCTGCAGCAGAAGCTAACTGTGCTAATTCAGGAGCTAACGCTAACGCTAACACTAACGCTCATCCACCAGCGCTGAGCGACGGGTTCAGGAAGCGCTCGACTACGTCTCCTGTTTCCTAACGAGGAACCTTCAGGGTTTAAGGATTTAAGAGCTCGTTAATTACTGAGAACATTAATCTGATTAACAGGAAACAGGAAGCGGCAGACCGGCTCACACACCTTTAAGCTTCTGTTAATCTATCAGAGCCCAAAACCACAGCTTCAGCTTCAGCTTCCTGTTCAGGGACCCACGAGGAAGAGGAGGAAAGTAATCGAGTACTTTTACTTTACTCACTTCTGAAGTACGTCAGTAGTGTAATTTAATCCATTATTTATATATATATATATACGTATATATATATATATATATATATATATATATATATTATAAACATATATATATATGTATATATATACAGTATATTATATATATACATATATATATATATATATGTTTATTATATATATATATATATATATATATATATATATATTATATACTGTATATATTATATATATTTTAATATTTGCTGACTTTAATTGTTTGTGACGGTAGTTCTGAAAGGTGATATTTAAATAAAGGTATTACTATTACTAGTTTTTGATGTATAGATGTACATAGTACTACTTTATTACACAACATTGTACTTTACATGCATGTACTTTGCGAGTATTTCCATGTTCTGATATGTTGAAGTTCTACTTTGCTACATTTTTAAATACTGTGCTCAACATCGTTTATCTGACAGAGTTAACATTTAAAACATATTATCATTAAATAAACTGCATTGTTATAGCTGTATTCATAGCGTACTTATACACTAATGCATTGTTATTAATGATGAGTATAGTATAAAGTACTAGGGCCTGTTTGTAAATTGTATGTTTTTGAGACGTAAAGCTGTGATTTGTGTTTTTCTTGAATTAATCAGACAGATCTTAACGTTGCTCATTAAGATGATAAAGAGAGAGTTTGTTATGTAATATTTAATTGTATCCGGTTGAATCAACACTCTTAACAAAGTCAACTTGATTTCAAAGAAAAAACAACAAAAAAATGAAACATTTTCTCATTTTGTACATTTTTGGTTTGGTGTCAGAGTGATGTCATCTGTCAATATGTGCTCTTAGTATTATTTTACTATATTAACATTGCTTGTATTGCTATTATATTTTGCACTGGTGTACTTGTACACTTAATATTGTTCACATGTGTTTGTATTTTATATTTTTTCGTATTCTTCTGTTGATCAAACTCGGGCACGAGAATTTCCTTCTGGATTAATAAACTTATAGTATTTTACATTTTGCTAATAACATTTTTACTTAAGTAAGATGTATTTATATATATATATATTATTATTTTCATATCGTGGTACGGCTGCTTTTTAGTTGTGTAAAGAATCTCACTTCACTAAAGCAGAACCAATAAATCCTAAATAATCGTAAACATATTTAAACACAAAGAATTTCTCTTTTATGATTCTGTGTCGTTTACTTTCATTTAGTTTTATTCATTATTTTTGTCTTTTAGACTCAGCGGGGTTTTATCTTTATTATGCATTTTACTTTGTAAACTTTCTTTTGAAAAGTGATGCAGAAAGTGTGTGTGTGTGTTTAAGTGTGTGTGTGTGTGTGTGTGTGTGTGTGCGCATCAGGTAACTTGGCCCTGATGACTAACCCCCCCCCAACACCCAAAACTGCCTCGCTGTTTCCACGGCAACCCGCCCCCCCTACTCACAGCAGGACATCAGAAAAACAAAGTCGGACACACCGGGGAGCCTCTGTGTGTGTGTGTGTGTGTGTGTGTGTGTGTGTGTGTGTGTGTGTGTGTGTGTGTGTGGGGACCTGTTTACCTGATGTAAACTCTCCCCTTATTAACACTCTGACATCACTACATGCGGCCTCTGTTCATTAGTTCCCATGATGCAACACTAACCTAGCAACCAGACCTGTGGCTACCCCCCCTGCTGTTTCCGTGCTCTCATTGGACATGTTCCCTGGGGGGGTCACGGGTCACCCACCCGCCCCCCCCCCCCGCCATCTGTCCTGGCGGCGCCGCCTCGACCCACCGGTGAACAGCTGCCGGCGCTAACGGTGGCGGCTAACCGTAGCCAAGAGAGCCGGTGGGAGGCGGCTAACCGGAGCCAGGGAGGTGGTGGGAGGCGGCTTAAGACGAGCCGCTTTTAGCTCAAGCATGAGGTCACTTCCTGTTCAGAGACAGCGAAGACGCGTCTTTGATCTACGAGATAATCTCAAACCTTTTGACAACTATCACGTCGAAGTCAAGACGATGGTGACTTTACCCAAAACGTATTATTCTTAAACGGACATCAAGTCATGCATCAAATCAACTAGTGCAGCAGAACCACAACCTCTAGGTGAAGAGAAGAAGTGAGGGAAGAGGAGGGGACAAGGGGTGAGGAAGGATAGGAGTAGAGAGGTAGGACGCAAGCAAGGGAACAAGGGCTGCTGAGGAGGAATAAGGAAGGAAAATAGTAGACAAGGTAAGGATGGAAGGAGGAATGAAAGCAGCTGAGGTTCAGAGCGTAGAAGATGTCCAGATGAAAAGATGATGACTTGCGATCACGAGAGGAAGATAAGGATTTAATAGTCAAAGTGAAGATTCAAGAGGACAAGAGGACGCCGGTGCTGGACGTCTTTAAGCTCCTCCTCCTGCGACTGCGTGGTATCTACACATTTACGACTTCTACGTGAACATGATTGTTAATAGTTCTGCTTCCAAACTGTTAAACTGAAACTGAAGACAGAATCCATGCTCTTCTTCTTCTCCTTCTTCTTCTCCTCTTTTTACTCTGCAGGAACGGCTTTCATATTTCAAGAGCTTTTATATTTCATGCCAATAAAGAAAAACTGGGGCGGACAGAAAGGACAGTTTGACAGTTTATTCAAGCTTCAGTTTAAGAGCCAAGAAAGTTCAACCTCTGAGGAGAATACGGAGCAGATCACCGCGCTGAATATTCATGAATGAACGGAGTCGTGCACACTTCTTCTGAAGCTGCTGCTTGTTTTCAGGTCTTTATGGCAACAAATAAAACCAATAAGAGAGGAAGAGACGTGTGAAGCGGTTCACCTTTAGAAGACTGTTACTCATCCAAGGCTCAGTATTAAATATGATCTGGGACAAGAGGATGGAGTCCTTAATGAAATAAGAATATCAAAAGAGCTGAATCAGTTTTACGCTATCATCACTGTAATTCATGGTGCTTTTAAGGAAATACAAACGATGCTGTGATGAAGATGAAAGATAAAGACAATAGAAGAGATGGACAGTAAACTACAATAACCTCCTCCAATTGGCCGTGAGCACCACATGGAACCTTCTTAGGGACCCTTAGTACTCCACGAGGAACCTCTTAATGTCGGTGGTAACCCTGAGTTCCCCTGAAATGTCTTCATTGACCATTGAAACCATTTTAAATGGCATCCGGAACCTTCTGAAGAACCACGAGGACTTCCTGACTTCCTTGCAATGTCTTTTCAGGAAAGCCCCAAACTTTTTCAAAATGACCCCGGAAACCTTCTGAAGGAACCTCTGAGACCTCATAGACACCCCTGGTGCTTCCTGTTGTAGATGGTTGTGAACTTCTACCTGAATCCTGCAGCCTCTTCAACGACCCCCAGAATCATCAGCATCCCTTGAACCTGAACCTGACCCCTGGTATTTGAGGAAGTCCCTCCTCAAACACCTGTAGATACAGACATTCTCTAGTCCTCTACTTCCTGAAAGACTCTTAGAACGTTTGAATGAAGCACTGAAACCTCTAAGTGACTCCAAAAAAAACACCTGGAAAGTTCTCAACGACCCCGAAACGCCTGAAACGAAACCTGGAACTTTGTAAATAGCAACAATAGCATCTCTTCTGGTTGCAAAAGAAACAAGATGGCGACGTACAAAAGTCAAACCAACGAGTGACATGAAGACGACTACGTCTTCTTCTTACATCATAATATATACGATTGGAACGTCGAGTTGAAATGAAAGCTCATAAACTACACTTAAAACCTGTGAAAGAACTCGGTATCTCTATGACCCCTGGAGCATCCACAACTCTTGTGGAGTTTGGCAAAAAAAAAAAAAAGACTTCACACACACACACACACACACACACACACAGAACTATCTATTTCTCACTACAACTACCACCAAAATAATCCAATCATGGACACACCACAGCATGTGCTGCAGCTCTCAGCATCCTCGCAGTTGTACATCAGTTGAACGCTGGCCGAGCTCCGATTTACGGCTACTGCCAAATACAAAACACACACACACACACACACACACACACACACACACACACACACTCACACAGCCACACGCAGCCACAAATAAACACACACTTCCTTCTGTAGTGTACAGCGGCCACAGCAGATAAGCTCAAATAAACAACAGACCTGGAAAAATAAATCCACCTCCCTCTCTCTCTCTCTCTCTCGGTCTCTCTCTCTCTCTCTCTCTCTCTCTCTCCCGGGGGACGAGAGAGGGCATCCAAAGAACGCCGCCTGTTACTATAAAGCTTCTTGACATCTCACACACACACACACACACACACACACACACACACACACACTCAGCGATACAAATAAGAAACAGAGAGGGAGGTATGGTTCCACAGGGAGGATCACCTCTTCTATCGCTTCACACACTCCTTTTATCTACTGGCTAATGAGGAGCAGATATACACACACACACACAAACAAACACACACACACTTAATAACCTACACACACACACTCTCAAGAAGCTACACACACACACAAGCCTTTACGACTAGGGTTTCGTCAGACCATCTCTCAGTGAGTGTCCCACTTCCAAAACTGTGGACCGCTGCTTACATCATTATGTAACGCTGTGAATGTGTGTGTGTGTGTGTGTAGGTTATTAAGTGTGTGTGTGTGTGTGTGTGTGTGTGTGTGTTGTTCAGACCAGAAAGGCTTTGAACACTCAGCCTCTTTCCTCAGCATGAAGTGGTGTAACACTACAGCCTACAACAACACATGCATCACTCTGTGATTCGTCAGTAACTCTGGTTGTTGTTTTTTTACAAAGTAAGCTGCAGGAAATACACTACTGTTGTATTTTACTGTGACCCCAAAGAGTTCCGTCACATAGAACCTGTGGACTGACCCCGAGGACATCCGAATCACTCCTGTAACCCTATTTAAGAACTCGTTGTGGCATCGTCCAACCTTCTTAGTAATCTCTATGAAACCTCTTAATAAAGGAGTCCTAGAACATCTGAATGAGTTGTTTTAACTCTTTTAGAAGTCTGGGACCTTATTAATAATCTCTAGGAACCACCACACCTCTTCCAGGAACGTACAGCATCTGAATTACTTGGTGAAACTCTTTAACAACTCTTTGTGGCATCGTCCAACCTTAGTAGTAATCTCTAGTAACAATGAAACGTCCTCAAGGATTTCTAGAACATCTGAATTACTTGTTTTACCTCTTTAACAATTCTTTGTGGCATAGTCAAACCTTATTAGTAATCTCTATGAACCACCACACCTCCTAAAGGAATCCTAGAACATCTGAATTACTTGGTCAAACACTTAAAGAACTCTGTGGCATCATCAAACCTGACTAGTAATCCCCAAGGAACAATGAAACCTACTCAAGGGAATCTATAATCTTGCAAATAAACCTGTGGCTTCATCTAAGACCCCTGGAACCTTCTCACTGACCCCCAAAAACATATTCAGTGACCACTGAATCCTCTTCAGTTCCTTGTGAAATGTCTAAATGACTCATGTTACCCCTCATAAACCCTTGGTACCACCTCAGAAACTCTTAGAACCTACTCAGTGAACCCTTCTAAATTACCTGTGGAACACATGAATGACTCCTGTAATATCTTGTAAAAACACCTGTAAACTTGAAACTAACCTGGAACTACAAACCTCCTTCAATGGCCTCTGGCCATCTTGATCCCTGCATATTAAACCTTGAAACCTCATCATTGTGTCCAAGAACTTCACCAATGACCCTTGGATTTCCCTCAATGACTTACTATAACATCTTAAGGTAATAGGACCTACTTACAGACCCCTGAAACCTCCCCAGATAGTCCAGGAGCCTCCTCAGTGACCTCTGAAACCTTCTTGGTGATCCTTAGATTATTTTCACTGGGACCTCAAGGAACCCTGAGGTCCCAGGGTTCCTCAAGGAACCCTGGAACCCCTGCTGTGACCCTGCCCATCAAGCAGTGGAGTCTCCAAGAACCACTGGAACCTCTTTAATAAGTCCAAGAAGCCTGTTGATGACCCCTAGACCCCCTTCAGTGACCTGTAGAATGTCCTAACCCTGACTCCTCTGATGTCCATCCAAACAGCAAACTCCTCTGACTTTTGGAAGAGGGAGTTGATGAGGTCCTTGAAAGATCCCATGGAACCACGGAACCCCCTAAAGAAATAGCTCCTCTTCAACAAATCCTGGTGACTCTTTGGCTGTGTTCATTCTCATGGATCCCCAAGACAACGTTCTCTCAACACTGGACTTCCTTAAAGACTCTCAGACCTTTCTTGATGTTTTCCCCTGAACTACTCCGTGAACCCTTAAACCGCCCAAAGAACCCTTAAACCACCAAAAAAACTTCTCGATCATCCTTAATGGCTGGTACTTCATCAAGGACTCCACCTTAACAACCATTAAAAACCTTTATTCCACACCAACAAATCCAGTCGACCTCAGTGAACCTAAACCTCTTAACTGACACTTTGACTTCCTCACTAAGTCCTTGAAGCTCCCTAATGACCACTTAAACACCACAGTGACTCCTTGGCCGTGTTCATTCTCATAGATCCCCAAGACCTCCTAAATTATCCCTTGGAACGTTCTCTCAACCCTAGACGTCCTTAAAGACCTTTCTTGATGATTTCCCCTGAACTACTCCGTGAACACTTAAACCTCCCAAATAACTTCCTGATCATGTGGGTGATTGAACCCTGGTACCTCATCAAGGACTCCTCCCTAACAACCATTAAAAACCTTTATTTCAGCAAATCAAGTCGACCTCAGTGAACCTAAACCTCCTAACTGACTTCCTCACTGAGTCATTGATGCTCCCTAATGACCACTTAGACCTCCTTCAGGAACCCTAGAACCTAATGACTCCTGAAACTTCACTCGTTAAACTCCCACTGACCCGTCGACCCAAAAACACATAGGTACTTCCTCAAGGAAACATCTGGAACCCGTTAAGGAACCTGCTGAGTGGCCTTTGGAACTTTCTTGATGTAACTCAATTGGTTTCTTTTTGGTTTCTAATCATATATCCGTCTTGTAGTTGGATTAATATCAGAGGGCTTCAGTGCTTCATTAATATGGATCATGAAGCGTTTATTTTTGCTGCTAGAAGCTACTGAACGCAGACTGCCCGCTGGAAATGTCTGAATTTATTTTTTTGGCCGTAAAAGGCTTCACAACTTTGAGAAAAACTTAAAAATAATGAAGTTTCCAGAGAATACTAGTTCTGTCCTGGGAGTTTCTGACAGGCTGGAGGAGAACTGCTGGCCCCCCCATCATCACCCGCTGGAGAGAGGAGGAGGGAGTGATGGGGGAGGAGAGGAAAGAAGGGAGCGAGGATCCCCGAGGAGGAGACAGAGGAGTCAGAGGCCTCTTGTAGAAGGGGGGAAGGAGACAGATGGAGGCGATGCGCTTCACTGAGGACACATGACCTCTCCTCTTCCCTTCTTTCTTTTTCTGTCTCCATCTTTAAAGTAAAAACTATCATCAGTTTTGGAAAAAAAAGTCTTTTCTTCACTCGACTTGCTCATTTCTCCTCTTTGCTGTTTCCTCTCTCATCCGACAAAAATCACACAACTCTCACATGATGTCGACTCAAAAAGTTTCTATTTTCATCCAGATGTACATCCTCACTGGAGGAGTTAGATGGAGGTGTTAAAGGAGGAGTTAATGGAGGTTTTATAAACCTCCATTAACTCCTCTCTTGATTTATTCCCTCAGTAAACATTGTAAACATGAGTTTATGGTCTCAATCTCTAGTTTACAGTCTTCTTCAATACAGCATGATGTTCATTTAGTACATTATGCTCCATTTAGAGTCAAACAGACCATAAAGAGGGGATGATTTAGGGGCGGGGCTACACAGTGATTGACAGGTCTCTACCAGAGACGTATACGGCGTCTCTACGTCACTCCTCCTCAGTCCAGATATGGTCACTTCCTGTTCTCAACATGGCGTCGACCAAAATGCTGACGTCGAGGCTACAAAACATCAACCAATGAGAGGCGTCGCCAGGACTACGTCGCCAGGACTACGTCTGTGACTACGACCCTTTAGACACATCCGACCAATGAGAAGAGAGAACGCAGTGATGCATTGTGGTTTGCTTGACTTTCTTTCTGTGTGGAGAAAAGAAACCAGGAAGACGCAACATGTTTACCATCTCACCCACTCACTCAAACCAGAAGAAACTAATTACGGGTTTGAAATGTGTCTCGGTGGAAATCATGATAGTGCACAAGAATTTATGAGACTGTAAAAGCACACAGGGCTTTGTAGATCGGACCAAGAGTGATGCATCTGATCCAGAGTTCTGTAATAAAGAGATGGAACCTACTCTCTCTTTAACCCCCCCAAAAAACATCTTCTGTGGTTTTTTACAGTTTTATCTGGAAATCAAACTGGTGGCTGATTAAGAGACGAGATAGAAAAACATCACGGATGTTACTGTGTGTGTGTGTGTGTGTGTGTGTGTGTGTGTGTGTGTTGTGCAGCGATTACTACAACTCTCAGACTGATGCAATCAGCAGATAAAGAGGTTGAGGGTGTGTGTGTG
>NW_027176372.1:758123-763123 GCF_023349555.1 Cebidichthys violaceus | reverse complement strand
AACCCGGGAGAGGCTTAAACAAATCAACGTGCTAACGCGATGATGACAGGCCGACAAAACGCTAACTGAAGTGAAAACAGAGGGAGCGGCTCGGCTCTCTGCGGATCCATAAGTGGAGCTGATGGAAGGTTGGGCTCGGTGTGATTTACATAATTGGGATGTTAATTCGTTAAGCCGTGGGAGTTGATTATGTTGCATATTGATTGTGTTGTTGTGCTGCTGTGAGGTCACACACCTCTTTAACCAAAGGTATATATATACACGGCACGCCGGGAATTGTGGGAGTCTGATTAAAAAAACATTAATATTCCTGCTGACACACTGTGTTTCTGACATGTGTGTTATGAAAGTGTGTGTGTGTGTGTGTGTGTGTGTGTGGATGGATGGAGGTGAATAAAGAGGAAGAAGAAGAAGAAGGAGGGGGGGGTAAACTCCCACCTGGTCTTACCGTTCTCCGGGTGCTCCATCTCTCCGATGCTGCCGTCGGGCGTGGTCCTCTCGTAGTGGTCCTCCGGCAGCGCCAGGGGCCCGATCCGAGGCCCCGACGACGACTTGGAGCTGGGCGTCTCCGACTCCTCCAGGCCGCTGTCGTAGTAGCTGTGCTGGGACGCGTCCTGCAGGTCCTGCGCCTGATTGGCCGTGGAGAAGGTCACACGGCGGTGGGGGGGCTGTGATTGGCAGAGAAACAAAAAGGAGGCGGGGATTAGTTCTTTTACAAACTCATAGTGACACTTTAAAGTTAAATTTAACATTATAAATCAAGTTGAGGTGAAGCGGATGAAGCGCTTTAAATGATTAAAGATATAAAAATAACTTTACAGAAGTCACTTCAACTAACTCTTTGCTCTCAGACTTCTCAAACTCTCTCATTTCGTTCCTCTATTTAATGTTCTCGCTTCCTGAAACCAGAAGAATTCTTTCATCTCGTCTGCTTTCATGATCCTCTTGTTTCATTTTACATGGAGATCTCATCTGATCTTCTATCGTCTTTAAAACGACAGACATCTGAGGAGTAAAATGAAAGAGTGACTTTAAAAACAGAACAAACGAGTCTTTGAGCGTTCTATCAGTGAGCAGAGGCGTGATCACGATAAATAAAGACGTGAAACACAAAGGAGACCATTAGCTTTAAGTCAGGCAGTTACGCTTAAAAATACACTGAAAGTGAAGCACAGCCAGAGTATGGAACTGACGAAACGTCGAGATAAAAACACGCAAAACAAGATGTTAATATTTTAAAATGAAATGCACAATATGATCCATAATGTCCCGCTGCAGACGTACGTCGTATTAGATACAAACACATAAAAAGAACCATCAAATTAAAATACTTCAGATCACATTAAATGCTGTAAATCAAACTTTAAGGCTCCAATCATGACGTGCAACGTCCCTGTTCTTTCACGTCATTTCCTCGTCTCAGAAATGCCCGAAACTGTTAATAAATAAATCATAAATGATAATCATGATTGAGACATTACACTTTATAATAAGTCTGTTCTCCTTCACGCAGCGTTTCCTGGAGGTGGGAGGCCGACTGACTCTGAGTCTGATGGCTGTTTTGTAACTAGAATACAATTAGCCTCCATTTAGTGCTGCAGGGACGACACACACACACACACACACACACACACACACAAAGTGCAAATACATCGAGTGCTGCCAAACAGACGATCATTCAAAAGGCACACAATGCTCAGGCAAACATTTCAATCACTCACACACACACACACACACACACACACACACACTCACTCACTCACTCACTCACTCACACACACAGCTGACCGGCTGATAAAGAGCATCCATCCCTCCGTCACCATGGTAACTGCTCTCTGTAGGGACCCTGACCGGTGGAAGCAGTGGATCATCTCTCAGGAACAGACTGAGGTTCAGCTCTTTTTTTAATGCCTTTATCTTTTGCTCTCTTTAAGCAGCTTTTATAGATTTTTTTATATATATTTATATTCTTTTTTTTTTTTTCGCCGCAGCTGAAAAGATTTGCTGACTTTCTCTTGCTTCACAATAAACAATGAAGTGTTGATTGTTCAGGGATTCAAACCAGCATGTTTGTAATGGATTGATGCTGTTGTCATATAACAACATCTTCATGATGTTGTGCGTAGTCATATCGTTATGCACATTCATTTCATGTTCTCTGTAATGTTGTGGAGGCTTCAAACAGGCCCAGTTGGCTCTCTGCCTCTTCCTGTTCTTCATCTCCGTTACGTTTCTTTATCTTGATTTCGTTGTTAAACTAATGAAGGTGCATCAAGCGGTGAATGGAGCAGAACTCAGGTCACAAACTTGACTTGATGCCACAGCGATGGAACGTGAACAGAGCCGTCCTTTAAACTGAGGACACAATGTGCTGAAGAGGCTTCAGAAGAACCGGGGCCCTGGTGCTTCAGAGGGGGGGGGGGGGGGGGGGGGGGGGGGGAGCTTCTGTCCAGGTAAACACATTCACATGCACAGACACAACTCACTCACTTCCTGTCTGTATGCATCAGCTGTTACGTAAGTAGAGTCGCTTTAACTGCAGATTATTCACTTTTCTGTTTTATTTGTATTTGTTGGTTTTACAAAACACATTTATTTATTTTATTATAATTATTTATTTTATTATAATTATTTATTAGTTTATTTGTATCGTATCGACTGTCTCACTGATCTTTCTGTTTTTATTATTATTGCTTTGATTTTAATGTTTTTGTCAGTCAAAGCACTTTGTAAACTGTTTTGAAAGGTGCTATATGAATAAAGTTATGATTATTGTTATTATTATTATTATTATTATTATCTTGGGAGAACGACGACTAAGTAATCATGGTTTCTGATGAATACTGATGAATGCTTCGCTCTAAGCATCTTCAATGTACAGTTTGTTTTTACACGTGGATGACTTTTTAAATCCGTGAAGTCAGCTGTTCTGTCGGAGAGAAGTGGAGGTTGGATCCACAACGCTTCAGTTTGCTTTAGGACAACGTTTGGAAAGAATACAGTAAAATACAGAACCAGAACACAGGTTCCAGTGTTGTGCGGCCAGAATGTTTTTCCCTCTCAGGGTTCCAGACAAATAAAAACAGAACAAAGAAGAACAGACATTTCCATTTTGCCAAATATTGAGATTGGTCCGTATACCTGAGAGGGTCAGCCAGTCAAACAGGTGTGTGTTATTAATACCTGCTCCCTCTGCATTATGAAATAAATCACGTCTATATATATATACATGAAACGTGTGGATCCCTCTGCTGACTGTCACCTCCACAACGCCCAAAAACAAACACACTCGGCTGTTTTCTGCCCTCTTTCTACTTCTGGAAATAGAAGTGCCAGCTCAGCAGGTTGCATCATGGGAAAGTGGAGCAGATCAGAGGGGAGGAATAAAAAAGACCAGTCGACATGCAGGACCACCTCCACCCTCAGCCTCCGCCCGGACGCCATCTCGTCCCTCTTTGTTCCAGATCGGAGCCAGGCGGGGAGGACAAAATGGCTGCCATCTGCCTAAACCGCGCACCCCCGTTCGGTCCTCGCTGCCCTATTTCCTCCGTTTAATGTCGACCACGAACCTCAGAGAGGTCTCGACAACCAGACAAGCTCCTCCTCCAGAGCGGGACCAGATGTTTAACACAACGGTTCGTAAGATATCTTAAAGTTGATCTTCACTTTTCTTAGTCCAACAACATGTGTCAGTTTGTGTCTTTTCAAAATAAACTTTGTCGTCGACGTCTTGATACCGATGCACAACGTCTTTCAATCAACACATCCAGGTCACTATTAGACGTTTAGAACGGACGTAGTATAAAGACAGAGGAAGTCCACACAGAGCAGCAGAGAGGTCAGGACGGACGGGTCAAACAAACACAGGACCTTCAACCTGGAGACCAGTGTCCATGTCCCAAAATGTAGTTGATTTATTTAGTTGTCTCAACCTAACTAAGTTGTGTTGTTGTCTCAACCTAAATAAGTAGTTTAGTTGTCTAAACCTAACTGAGTAGTTTAGTTGTCTCAACCTAACAAAGTAGTTTAGTTGTCTCAACCTAACTAAGTTGTGTTGTTGTCTCAACCTAAATAAGTAGTTTAGTTGTCTAAACCTAACTGAGTAGTTTAGTTGTCTCAACCTA
The DNA here is from genome assembly GCF_023349555.1 of Cebidichthys violaceus. Taxonomy (NCBI): domain Eukaryota; kingdom Metazoa; phylum Chordata; class Actinopteri; order Perciformes; family Stichaeidae; genus Cebidichthys; species Cebidichthys violaceus. The sequence continues at coordinate 758,999 of NW_027176372.1, read as the reverse complement.
ACAAAGTAGTTTAGTTGTCTAAACCTAACTTAGTAGTTTAGATGTCTCAACCTAACTAAGTAGTTTAGTTGTCTAAACCTGAGTAGTTTAGTTGTCTCAACCTAACAGTAGTTTAGTTGTCTAAACCTAACTAAGTAGTTTAGTTGTTTAAACCTAACTGAGTAGTTTAGTTGTCTCAACCTAACTAAATAGTTTAGTTGTCTAAACCTAAGTAGTTTAGTTGTCTCAACCTAATTGAGTAGTTTAGTTGTCTCAACCTAACAGTAGTTTAGTTGTCTCAACCTAACAGTAGGTTAGTTGTCTAAACCTAACTAAGTAGTTTAGTTGTCTCAACCTAACAGTAGTTTAGTTGTCTAAACCTTACAGTAGTTTAGTTGTTTAAACCTAACTTAGTAGGTTAGTTGTCTAAACCTAACTCAGTAGTTTAGTTGTCTCAACCTAACAGTAGTTTAGTTGTCTAAACCTAACTGAGTAGTTTAGTTGTCTCAACCTAACAGTAGTTTAGTTGTCTAAACCTGAGTAGTGTAGTTGTCTCAACCTAACAGTAGTTTAGTTGTCTAAACCTAACTAAGTAGTTTAGTTGTCTCAACTTAACTGGGTAGTTTAGTTGTCTAAACCTAACTGAGTAGTTTAGTTGCCTAAACCTAACTGAGTAGTTTAGTTGTCTCAACCTAACATTAGTTTAGTTGTCTCAACCTAACTAAGTAGTTTAGTTGTCTAAACCGAACTAAGTAGTTTAGTTGTCTCAACCTAACAGTAGTTTAGTTGTCTCAACCTAACAGTAGGTTAGTTGTCTAAACCTAACTTAGTAGTTTAGTTGTCTCAACCTAACAGTAGTTTAGTTGTCTAAACCTTACAGTAGTTTAGTTGCCTAAA
>NW_027176372.1:669984-758023 GCF_023349555.1 Cebidichthys violaceus | reverse complement strand
AATGGAGTCTTGTAAAGTGTTACAATGTGGACTTTACGGCCGCTTTAGCAGCAGCGTGTTCCATGAACACACCGCAGCGTGTGGCGGAGGGAGGCTGTGACAAGAGCAGCTTACTGGACTGTGATATTTTACAACACATATGGATTATGGGTTTTGTGTTGTTGTTGTTGTTGTTGTTGTTGTTGTTGTTGTTGTTGTTGTTTTTGCATATGGCCGCTTCATCTGCTTACAGAGCTAATCCAAATAAAAACTTTATTTAAAAAATAAAAGGAACAAGTTTATAAAACTCTACGGAGTAAATAAGTAAATAAAGAGATTACATTGACATATACTATGTAGAGTACTTCATGCACGTGGTTTTAAATAATCGTGTGGAATACTTTGAGATACATGGATATTGTCATACTTCTACTGTACTGTCTAATAAAGAATGTCGAGGTCATGAGATACATTCATTCTTTATTAGTCCCCCAGCAGGGACATTTGTACATATATATATATATATATATATATATAAAATTATATTAAATGAAGTAATATCACTGCTTGTATTAAAAGGCTAAAATTAATCAAATTAAAATTAAAATGTTGTGTTCCCTGCGCTCCTGTAACTCTGACCTCTGAACGTCGCGGACATTAATACGTTAATAATAATAATAATAATAAGCTGTACGGTGATTTATCTGCTTGACATTTGGAGCAGTGTTTAGCTGCTGATGAAGGCCTCTGTAAACAGCAGTTAGTATTTTGGTTAATTACAGAGACATGAGGATCACAGATGTGGGAGTATCTGTGGTTCAGGATCCACACACCCTTTATTTAAACATATTATTATTATTATTATTATTATATCTTCTCTCTCGTCCTTTATAACCAGCGTTCATTTAAAACTCACACCAGGGGCCGACTTTACCGTCACCAACCTGGGGCCCAACTAAAGGCCCCAAAACAGCTACTGTAGATATTATTTTAACTATGGTATTTATTGTTATTTAATTTTCATTTTAATTTGATCCGTCTCATTTATTTTAATAACAGTTATTCATTGATAGATCTGGGTTCTAATAACAGGGTCAAATGCAGAGTATTGTTCCTATGATGCTGAATTTAAGGTGTTGTGATCTACACAAACACTTAACGTGTGTTGTTTCCACATGAAGACAGAAGTCACTAAATTACATTTGTATTAAACATAAAAGCATGTCTGGTGCTGCTTTGTGTTCTCTAACCACCCGACAGTGAGTTTAAACCCTCCGTGGTGGACTTCATCTCCCAGCATGCCTCTGGGTGATCGGCTCTAACACCCCGACAGCAGCTCAGCTCACATTCATGATCAACGTTCATGAAGTTTAGTTCTCAAAGTCTCTCTGTTCATTCATTATCTACACTTTCACTTTGATCGTCTGTCTTTCTTCATGTTCATTATGGGATTTATTTCACTTTTATTGTGTTGATTTTCATTAATTTGTCCATTTATGATAAATATAACTTTATTTATAAAAGCAGTTTACAAAGTGCTTTAAAAGACAAAGCAGCATAAGCAAGAACATAAATAAAATAAATAAAACAAGTAAGTGAAATCAACAAATAAAAATAAAGCAGTTCATTTATACACATCTACCCACTGACCTGTATGAATGCATATCAATTAGCCCAGTTAGGTAATACAAGCGCATTATATATTACCATTATTACAAGTTTTACTCTTGATTTAACTGAACATGTATATATTTATATAAGACACAAACGTCCACATCTGCTGAATGTTGTTTCATCTTCATTTCAATCATCTCCTTCTGGCCTTGGTCCACACTAAACCCGCCAAAGCTGCATTCTCTCTAGTGTCCACCAGGGGGCGACTCCTCTGGTTGTATAGAAGTCTAGTCTAAAATGACTCTACTTCTCTCTTGATTTATTCCCTCAGTAAACATTGTAAACATGAGTTTATGGTCTCAATCTCTAGTTTACAGTCTTCTTCAATACAGCATGATGTTCATTTAGTACATTATGCTCCATTTAGAGTCAAACAGACCAGAAAGAGGGGATGATTTAGGGGCGGGGCTACACGCTGATTGACAGGTCTCTACGTCACTCCTCCTCAGTCCAGATGTGTAATATTGAAAATAATATGAAAGAAAATGACTGTCAAGCAACAACCGAAATGTACTGGAATTAATAAAATAAAAATAAAAGGAAGTCATAGCAACCAAAAACAATGTAAACAAACAATGATATTAATAAACAAATGAAATACACATTATATATGTATATAAATGTATATATATACGTACATATTTAGTACCTGTAGGATGAATCAAGTATCTAAACATTGCACACCGTTATTAACAGTCTGTATAACTACAACAGAACTTTTCTCCTCAGGCAGTGATTCATTACAGTGTCTTTTAAAAAACAATTTTAAAAAACACCCGGCTTGTCACAAGTAAATTAATATAAAAACATGAGACACACAAGCAGAACCGACAGAGGGAAGTGAACAGCCTTCATCTCTTACTTTATGCATTTTTAATGCAATTAGGGAACAAAATGTGACCTTGTCTCCCATCTTTTATTTCATTTGAAATGTGCTGGACACTTCTTCTTCTGTGGTTCCCTCTAACGGGAGCTGAGGGACGCTGTCAAACCTCACAGACAGGAAAACCAGGCTAATTATCTCTCCATAAAAAACACAACAAGAGTTATTATAATCCTCCACAGGATTAATCTAATCATCATTCATCATGAAACAAAGAGAAAGTGTTTCTGCTCCATTGATTGAACAGAAGAGAGAAGGTAGAGGAGAGAAGTTCACTGTGGAAACATCCAATCAAGACTTTTAAACAAAGTTAAAGTGAATTAATGCGAGTGGTCCAAAGTGAAGGTGTCGAGGGGGGGCAGGGACAAATGGAAAGACGCTGATAACAATATTAATTATTGAACTGAATTATTGAATTATGAATGGTAGGGAATGAATGAGGCAATTCAATGGTACAATATCTGAAAGTCAAAAAAATAATAAAGAGGCCCCGAACGAGGAATTCAGGGAATGATTTGTAATTTCAGCGCACAAATGATTCGTTTAAAGGGAACGATTATTAAAAATGTTTCCCTCCAGGTCCACCTTTGTGGACGGAAAAGGACCCGTGTGACCCGAGACGAGGAGGCCAAAAGTATGTGGACACCATCCTGGTCTCCAGGTCCAACGCTGATGGTGGCGATCAGGTCTGGTGTTCAGTTCATCCTTCATTCATCCTTCATCCTTCTGAATGATTTCACTGAGCTTTAATAGTTTCACCGCAGACGGACTCATGCTGACGTCACTCGTTGCTTTGTGGACTGACGCTTTTGACACCTTGTGTTCAGCGATTTCGGCCATGTTGTATAACGTCCTTATGAAGCAAATCTGCGCCTCACAGCGTAGATCCAGTACAGAGAGTCCAGAACAGTGCAGACAGTCAAAGGTTCTGGAGGTTGGTGTCCTGACAAAGACATTTTATCAACCTGAACCATGAAGTCCAAACCCTGATGCTGTGTTCACATCAAATCAAAGCAAAGTCAATGCAAAGACACCAATGACACCAATGGACACCAATGACACCAATGGACACCAATGGACACCAATGGTCGTGAATTAAAACACACGTGTTATAAATAAATGGCTTGAATGAGGAAGTAACACTTACATCTATATGTTATCCACATACAAATTAATAATTGGAGGATAAAAGTCCCCCAGAGCTCTATGATACTTCATATTAGTAGAGAACGGATGAACGTATGAGTATAAATGTAGGAGTCTAAACCATAGGGTATAAACAATAACCACGCTGCCGACGTGTGGCTCGCTAGATTCAGTGAATACTCCTCCAGATGATGTCATGAACCAGACAGGACGGCGTTTAGTTTCATTAATTGATTGAGTTACATTGATTTCCTGACCTCTAAACCCCCTTTAGATACCAAGTGTTCACATTATATGACTACGTGATGATTGTGTATCATTGCATGCTGTATTATAAAGATTTTCTTTCATTTTGTGCTCCCAAAAGTAAACTTTACTTGCTTTTTAATGCACTGATTTGGTTTCTGAGAGTTTTCCTTTCCTTTGATGGAGCTAGGCTAGCAGTTTTCCCTTGCTTCCATTATGTTTTCTTTATGCTAAGCTAGGCTAACCACACCGTCTTGACCTGGAGCAGCTTCTTCTTTCCCTCGTCAGCAGGAAGCTGCTTTACATTCAGCGGCGATCACATCGGCCCTGCTTTGATGAATAAACTGTAATCTGTAATCTACGGCCGGCTACCTGCTGCTAACGAGCCAAATTAATTAGACACCGATGGTAAACATCTATCGATAAGATCAGATGAAGCGTTATTGATCCCTGAGGGGGGAAGTAGGCGCTATGTAGCAACAACAAAACACAGAAGAAGCCAGCGGCGGGGGGGAATCATCATCATAGCTACAGTGGGAATGTACAACAGCCTATATATACGAGATGAATATGAATTACAGCTCTCAGTTCAGTGTGACAGAAGAACAATGGGACCAAAGCTGTGACAATTAATGAAATATTTGCAGTGTGAAAGAGTGACAAATTGCTCGCACAAACACACACAGTTTACAAATTAGATTAACCTCCAGAGCTTTCCTGTGTGAGTGTGAAATGTAGAGCATAAACAATGAATCTCTGCTGGAAGCTGATAATAATGGAGGCTCAGGGGAGGGGTACCTGTGGTGGGAGGTATCAGTGGGTCACTCAAATATATCTCAACAACTGTTGGGAGGGTTTAGCATCAAAATTCAGTGCAGACATTCGTGGTCCCCAGATGATACGCCTATCTGACTTTTCTTTAAGTGTCATGACGTTTTCATTGGTGGTTTAGGGTTGTAAACCTCTTTTTGTCTTAGACGTGGCCTAAAAGAGGGAACATTTTTGACAAAACTAAATTGAAGAGGTTATGCAACATCATGTCCAGTATTCATGGTGTTGACCTTCTATTGGACCTGGACACTTGTTTATTGGGGAACCTTTCCAACCCTTAAAAATAGCCACGTGACAAAGCTCACAGAAATCTTGCTAAAATATGTATTGCGCTAAAATGGAAATCAGATGTCTCTCTCTCTCAATTGTAATGTGGCTCTCTGAAATAAATAGTTGCATACCTTTAGAGAAAATAACTTATTGGTTAAGGAATATGAGTAAAGCATTTGACAAGATATGACAACAATTCCTGGATTATTTTGGAAATCTCCCATTGGACCAAATTGAAAGCGTCTCTTTTAAATCTGTTATTGCGATTGAATCCCTGCTCCTCGGTGCGAGATGCTGCTCTGTGTCTCTCAAAGGTAGTTTAGTTACATCATTTTATTGTCATTGTTTGAGGTATTTGTTTGTTGTCTTGTTGACTTTGTACTGTTATTTATCATGGCTACGCGCCGTGTGTCAATGTGTTTAAAAAACTGTTGCGCAGATTGTCCTGTCATTTTATTTTATTCTTAGTTCCCAGAGGATGCATTGTAATAACTATAAACACAATATTCGTCCTCTACAGCCATCATCAGGACAATTTGTTCATGACCAAATACCTTCAAAACTGACATTACCACCAACCCCCTCAGCTGTACTTTGTGTTTACGGCTAATTAGCAAATGGTAGCATGCTAACACACCAAGGCACCGTTCACACCTGTCATGAACAGAGTACGTCAGTTCACACCTGGTGTTAGATTGCGTCTCCACATGGGATCTGATCTCAGTTCCTCGATCTATATGCTCTTTATCAGAAGTGGACGTAGTCACTGTGGCATCAACCATTTGAAAGACTTGACTTCGGCATTTTGGCTCTTGCCATCTTGGTTTTTGGCCGTCACTCTTGCTTTTTGGATTCCACCATCTTGGTTTTTGGCCGTCGCTTTCTTAGTTTTTGGATGTCACCATCTTAGTTTTTGGCCATCGCCATCTTGGCTGCTTTATGGTCTATTTGACTCTGAATGGATCATAATTTACAAATTAACATCATGTTGTTTTGAAGACAGCCACTTTCTTGGTTGCTATCTTGGTTTTTGACTGTTGCCACTTTGGCTACTTTATGGTCTGTTTGACTCTAAATGGACCATAATGTACTAAATGAACATCATGCTGTATTAAAGAAGACTTGAAACTAGAGATTGAGACCATAAACTCATGTTTACAATGATTACTGAGGGAATAAACGGTGGTGTAGTGATTAGCACAGTCGCTTCTCAGCAAGATTCACGTTCAAGTGGAAACTGATAAAAGAACGAGGCCCAAACCACCTGAGGATGTGGTCTGACCTCAAAGCATCCTAAATGTGTCTAGTGTGCATTCACACCTGTACTTCGAGCTGTTGGATCATCAGAGACGCTTAAAGTCAGGTGCGAACAGAGCTGACATTAAAATGGAGAACACATGTCATCTGCTTTATCACCAGCATGTTCGCATTGTGAGCGTTTAGCTCAAAGCACCACTGAGCCTAAATACATGGAGTCATATCTGTCTCTCTGGGTATGAATAACGTTTACTAGTCTGTGTTGAATATCACACTTTTCTAATTGTCTCAATATGTAGAGCACCACGACTCGATGGAATAATCTACTCTCTGATATAAAACAACATTGGTGGTGGAAAAGGGCTCCTAATGAGTCGCTTTTATAAAGAAGCAGTAAACTGTGAGCAGCAATCAGCGTTATTCTTTTCCCATTGGATGATGTGATGGGCAGCAGTGGGGAGTTGATTGAACTTGATGTTCTGTGTTGTATGCATACATGCATCCTTTATTTTGTAAAGACCCCAAGGAAAAGAAGCTGTTACAACAGTGCATTAATGGAGGTTTTAGATAATATTAACTAATTAGGAAGAGTCCCATTTGTGCGCTTGAGTGTTTGGTTCACAGGCCTGTTTGAAAAGAATAATCACAGACAAAAAACACTCTTGAATTTGGACGTATGAGACGGAAATCTGCTTTCTGTTTATTTCGACACGTTGGTGCCCAATGTGAGATGCAAATCTAAGAGTACAAAGTGGAAATGTGAATCCAATGGATGCAATCTGCACCAAACCCCTTATTTTAAGTCATAACTCAGTGATAACACACACATCAAACACATGCCGCTGGAATCCACGCAATCTATCGTTTACAGCAATCATGGTCCAGAAAGAGCTTTAAAGTAATTGTAGAACAAAATGCACTCCATGTGGTGTTGTTCTGCATCAAAGTCTGATTGATTGTTGTCTTTACTTCCATGATTACTGATAATATCGTATGCAGAATGACCTTTCATGGTGCACACTCACCAACATTTGAACAATATTAGAGAATCAAAGGTGAGGCAAAGGTTGACTAACTGTACACGTTTTTAAAAAGATCATCTGAGCACATTCATTATTATATCTGCAACGTCGTACACATCTTGTCTTCTTGTGTCGTAGAGTATTGGTATGAAAAATAAAAAAATGTAGGATTTGTGAGGCTCAGTTATTTTATTCGTCACAGTGAAGAGTGACCGGAAGAAAACTGCACTTTCATGAAAAGTCATAAATTAACTTTCATGTGATGAACGTTCAAAATCACTAATTAAACAAAAACGATGACCAAATAAATAAAAATTACTTTTTTCATCAGTATTGTGGCTCAGGATGTCTCATCGTCGTCTTACGTCTCTGGATTACTGATCTCTTTTTTTTCCGATCATGAACAGCAGTGGACCCCAACTCCCAAATGTGAGGGTATCACAAGACGATGACAAAAATAAATCAGACTTTTCTGCTTCGTTGTGTGAAACGTTCTCCTCTTCAGGCCTCGACAAATTCTTTGAATGAAACAATCCAAAGAAAGAACACTCATTGGTTGAATAATACAGAGCATCCATACTCTGTTTGTTTCCTGTTAAGAGGTCACACGTCTGTCCTAAAGCATGCTCATCAACGCCATCATTTGGTAAGAATTGTTATGACTCTGCACTGAAAAACACATCCAAGCATTTCAATTCTGGGGAGTCTGAAAGGGGCAATCTGTCCACAAGATTTTGATATTATTGGGTAAAAGTGGAAGATCTGGTGTGACGGTGGCGCTAGAGGAAAGATCGGAGGGACACCGAAGTCTGAAAGAGTTCATCCTCTGGGGATCAATTATACCCACCAACAACTTCAAGTAAATCAGCCTCTAGTTCTCCACACCGAGAGATGGTCAAGGAGAACGTTTGGCCTGATTGTGGCGCCAGAGTGGAAACATCAGGAGGCAGCTGATGTAGTTTAGAACCATCCTCTTGGGAGCATGAATAATGCTCATGTTTAGAGTTTGATGGGGTTTTTCTCTGTAAGGAAGCTGATGACCGCTTCACTATCCTGCAGGACCTTCAGAAACAGGAAGTGAGAACTCCTCTTGGCGTCCCCGTTGAACTCTGGCGGTTTCACGCTGGTTGAGTCTCAGGGGTCGTTGGGGTCCATCGGCGACGACGAGGACAACGACTCACCTTCAGTCCGCCACATAAAGCGCCCCCCCCCCCCCCCCCCCTTCGACAGAAGCCCACGCTAATGGTTCCTGGGTGACATTTAGATAAAGGTGAGAAGGAAAGGGTTCGGTAAACCTGCCGCAGACCTTTCACCCCCTCGTCATGGAAGTCAAACAGCAGCCAGTGAGCCTGACATTTCCTATGCCGAGCACTTTATTCGGCTAATTAACCCGTTAGCCAGATGACCTGCCGCACAAAAGAAGGAGGAAGAAAAGGACGAGGTGGAGAGGAAGAGTTGGACGGACTCAACGCAGGTTTATTTTCTGTTTATGCATCGTTTTTATCAGTTTTAGGATAAAAATCTAAAAAAATAAGTGAAAAACAGATAAAAACATGCGTCAGGTTGTCAGTTAAACTTTGTATGTTCTTTAGTCTCAACCTACTTCTGTTATAGAACATTACTTTCTTCCATGGAAGCCTTTTCACTTTATTGATTTCAGGAAACATTTGCTGCTGCATTGATCGGCAACTTCAACAGTTTTTATATTTTATTTTCTTGAAAGAAAAGTCACAACCTCTGGCCTCCATCAAGCTACAATATTGTTTCAGACACAAAGATAGAATTCTTATTGAAACCGCCAGTAATGCTTCTAATTCACAGTTATCATTAGTATTATTACAAACATTATTATTAGTGGTGCAACAAATCATTAAACTCACAGTGGGACGGTAGGCGGGGCTCCGGTCGTCACAGAAACACAAACACATTGGTTCACCTCCAGCGGATTGTTTCCTCATTTGGTGACCCTCCATCATTTACTTCTCTTTGAGTGTGGTCCAGATGTGCAGTGTAACTCTGTCAATCACTACAGGTGATCGGATCAATAGACAGCAGCAGACGGCTGATAGATGAAGATGAGATCAATAGAGTCGAAGTGTCTGTCAGGAGGATTCTAAAAACAATACATTTAAAAACACTCTGTGGGAGGGAACACGGTCTAGAGTCTAAGTTATGATGATGAAATTATGCTCCATTTAGAGTCAAACAGACCATAAAGCAGGGGATGCTTTAGGGGCAGGGCTACATGGTGATTGACAGGTCTCTACCAGAGACGTATACGGCGTCTCTACGTCACTCATCCTCAGTCCAGATATGGTCACTTCCTGTTCACTGGTTGTGAAAAAAAAGAACATGGCAGCGGCTGTAATCCAAGATGGTGACGGCAAAATCACCAAAGTCGAGGCTCCACTAACCAATGAGACGTCACTATGTGTGCACATCAAGCGTTATGTAACGAGCTGAAAGCGTTCTACAGACGTGAGTCTTGAGACGCGTTGTCCCCACAGAGACCTGTGAACGTCTGGTTATGTTTGAAGATGTTTTTAGGAGTACAACGTGATGCTGAACAGGACGGAGAGGAATCAGGGTTTTCAAAATAAAACCACTTTTAGTGTAAAATCGTCTCTCTCTCCTCTTAACCATCTGTTACCATGGCACCCACTGCAAAAGATATTGCCAATCAATCTGCTGGCTCCGCCCCCAAAACATGAACCACACACACACACACACACACACACACACACACACACCTACACACACACACACACACACCCTTGAGCCTTCAGTGAGCCATTTACTGTATATGTGTGTGTCATCATCTTCTCATTAATACAACACACACACACTCTCTCACACACACACACGCACACACACACACACACACACACACACACACACACACACACACACACTCTCTCTCACACACACACACACACACACACACACACACACACACACACACACACACACACACACACACTCAAACACACTCACACATTAATCGGCCACCAGCTACAGAACCGTTATACTTGTCTAAAATGAAACACACACACACACACACACACACACACACACACACACACACACACACACACACACACACACACACACACACACACACACAACATCCACTGTTATTGTGTTTGCATGTTGTGGTCTCCATGGTAACAGCAAGGTCAACCACCAACTGAGGGCTGATTAGCATTCATTATTATTTATAATTATTCAAGGTTTCATCCATTGTTCTACCTATCTATTTATCTATTTATCCATCTTTAAATCTATACATGTCCACAAATATCGTACGATAAGTCGATAAAGTATTGACTGACGATGTCTTATTGTTGGACTGTTGTTTATCGACTAGAATCAGCAACATTTATGTTTCATGTTCTTCACAATGATCTGTGACAGAAACCAATGAACCGATCAGTAAAGACTCTTCATCTGAATGAAGACCAGGAACGGCAGCCGAGCTGATGTTCACGCTCCGTTTCATTTTACATTATTGATGAATAGAAACTGACCGATTCCATGAACACTCATCAATAACTGAGAGCTCTCTTGAGACAATTTATATTTACAGTGAGTCCTCAAGAGCATCCTTGATCCCACTTTAACTGTGTCACTTATTTCTATTCGCACAAAGAAACCTAATTTTCTGCTTTACCTTCACAGAAATGATGTGCCAGACTGTATTTGACCGATTAAATAGAATTATTTCTACCATTGAGTGTTCACTGCAGATCAATAACCATCACGTTAGAAAACATTGAGTGGTATTCGTCATTCAGTGCTGGTGTCGTGTTGTTGTTGTTCCTCCTGGCATGAAATCATTTAGCCGTTGAAGTCTGGAAGTGTGACATGTGCAATTCATGCAGGAGAGGCTTTCTTTTCAGGATGTTAGACCAAGATTGAGATATTAGACCCAATTTTATAGTGACTTCAAGTACAGTGTTGATCAACTTTGCTGTTCTGGTTCACGGGTACTCTGTTCTCTACCTGCTCAAGTACTCTGTTCTCTACCAGTTCAGGTACTCTTCTCTACCAGTTCAGGTACTCTTCTCTACCTGTACAGGTACTCTGTTCACTACCTGCTCAAGTACTCTGTTCTCTACCAGTTCAGGTACTCTTCTCTACCTGTACAGGTACTCTGTTCACTACCTGCTCAAGTACTCTGTTCTCTACCTGTTCAGGTACTTTGTTCACTACCAGTTCAGGTACTCTTCTCTACCTGTTCAGGTACTTTGTTCACTACCAGTTCAGGTACTCTGTACACCTATATATATATATATATATAATTTATTATCTAAACCTGTTTCCATTGCACTTTGTCACATTTTACTTTTATCGATACACTAACTTTTATCAGTCTGGAGGGAAAACTATTTAACAATATTTCATGATTATTTCTCTGCGTTTTTTTATTTTTTTAAACATACGGATGAAAAACAAACTTAATACCAATTAATTAACAATTTGAGGACCTTCTCAGGTCTACATGTGTCTACGTTGTGAAAACGAGAAAGAAAAGCTTCACTTCAGGGCTGGAGGTGCTGCCAACTGAAAGATAAACAGGTAATTAGTAAAAAATAAAGTGTCTGTAGCAACACAGGGCCAGACAATTATATATAGTATGTGTAAATGTCATTAAAAAGAACAGAACAATACCACAGTGATCATATTAGCTGCTATGGATTAGCAGCTACTGTATTATACATGTTGTTCTTGTCCGTGTAAATAAAAGATCCCTGATTATATTTGTGTTGAGTGTGAAGTTTCCAGACCACAAACACTTGTGGTTAGTTTTATCAGCCATTTCCACAAATGAAAAACACAGTTTTATGTATGAATACTTATGTATACTTGAATCAATTTTAATGTACTTGTACAATAAAGCAAGTCTTATTTTTCTTATATTTCTGCAGATGGTGACTCTACACTCTTCTTCTGTGGAATAATTATTTAATTTAATTTAATATATAAGAATTAGAATGTATTATATTATTTAAGAATCCCATTTAACTACTCAAAGAATAGTTAAATGGGACATATTATAGAAGATATCACAATTGATGCCACTCTCATGTCTGTACAATAAATATGAAGGTAGCCAGCCACCGGTTAGCTTAGCTTAGCATAAAGACAAGAAACTGTTTAAAAACATCAAATCTGCCTATTTAGACCAGAGAATGTACCTTTAACACAGATTGATGCTGCAGCAATAAACAGATTAACTTCTAAAAAAAAAAACTTAACACACACACACACTTTAGATATAAAGATAATGATTTACGTTATGGGGATGTGCATTTTGTCTGCAAAAGAAAGGAGTCCCAACAATGTCCCTGTATAAACAGATGTCCCCACAACGTGAGTAATACACGCCCACACACACACTGTCAGTTTGTCACTTGATGCTTCAATCCACCACACAGCCAGCTGTCAGTCATCCTGACAGCCATATTGTTAGTGGTGGCCCAGAAACAAAATGGCTTCCAGAGACGTGTGATTGTGTGTGTTTGTGTGTGTGTGTGTGTGTGTGTGTGTGTGTGTGTGTGTGTGTGTGTGTGTGTGTGTGTGTGTATGTGTGTGTGTGTCGGTGTGTGTGTGTCAGGAGGTGGCATGTCAAGATGCACTGACAAAATGACTGATTTCCCTTCTCTGTCTGTGTGTGTGTGTGTGTGTGTGAGACTCAGAAACACGAGGAAATGCTGACGCAGGACTTCATCTCCCAGAATTCTCAGCATGTATGCATTAAAAATTTCCAACCTTGACTCAAATGTTTGAAAGATTGATTAACTACTGTTTTATAATTGCTTTCCTTCTGTCTTCTTGTCCATGGGTTCCTTCAGGTTTCAGGTATCATTTTATATCTATTGTATCTATTATATATATATATATATATATATATATATATATATATATATAATATATTAATATATATTATATATTATATATATATTATATATAAATATATATATATATGTTTCCCTCACAAGGACATGTATCATTATATTGTTTAAGAGTTAATGTCAGGTGTATAAACTAACATCCACCTGAACAAACACAAGAACACTCTCACACATTGTTATTGTTGTTTTTATACATCATATTTTGTTACAACACTTTGTCATCAATGTTATGTCATCATATCTTATGTATATTAATTTAGTTTTTTCTATAATATTGTTGAATTGTTATATTTTGTAGGTGGAGGAATTAAAATCTGCCTCTTCCTGCTCTGTGATATTATTAATCTCTGTTATGTTTGTGTTTTTAATTTGAAATAAACTAAACTAAACCTTCTCAGAGACCACAGATAAAAACACGTATTACTGCAGAACTGACCTGAGAATCTTCCTTCAGTTGACACATTTAACAGTTTAAACGTTTGACAGTCTTTGCTCATTATTACTCATAACTTTTTAAAAATGTTATTTTAATCAACTTGCAACATCTGTGTTTGAAGCGTTTGATAAAGTTGTACTGTTTTCCAATTCAGAAATGCTAATGTTAGCCTGCTAGCTCTGTTTTTCATTTCATTTCACTTGTGGAAAGTCGAGCCACGTTTTTGTCATATTTACCAACAAATAAAAAAGCCAATCAGTGGCGCATTTATTGTTCTAAATATCATCTTTATGTGATATTTACCATCAATGGAGAAGCAGAACTGAACTTTTGTGAGTGTTTGATCATAACTACCATTAAGTGAAATGGCATTCTATGTACAGTACCATCTGAAAGCTGAGTTTAATGTCTGAAATAATCTGTTTTCTGCAGTATTTATGCAGGATGTGAGATGAAATGTGTCTTCTGGTGTCCTTATTGTCCTGAAACAACATTTTCTGCCATGTTTACAATAGAAAAGTCTGAGTGGACCTCCATAGTTTGGCAGCAGTTACTGTCCAAAAAAACTGAGTTGATTATCTATATCACCCAAAAGCTGAGCCAAAGTCATTGGAAGTATTTACAATCCCAAATGTACCATCTGAAAGTTCCTCTGTGTGTTTTTTGGGGAATTTACTGTCCAGAAGCGGAGCTTAACTGTATTTTCCACTCAAACCGTGAGCTTAAATGTACCTTCTGTTGTATCTATTGTTCTAAAGCTGAAGCCAAACAGTATTACTGTAGTATTTATAGTCAGAACAATAAGCTGAAGGGAAACCGGCTTTTACCATTGCTCCCAGACACCTCGAACGCACCATGAGCCACAGCTGGATGAGGAGCGATGGGGGGGCATGATGCCTGCGGCCGTGTCAGAGCCCGGGTCTGTAGTACGATTCCCACGGGCGCTCATTAGAGAGCCGCCACTCAACAAAAACACACCTGCCGGCAGCCAATGAGACGCTGCCCTGCAGCCCACACAGGTCCCGCCTACACACCAACCAGCGCTAACACGCTCGCTAACGGCGCTAACACACACACCTTCAGAGTGCTCGGTTCAGCCTGTGTTAATCTGGTTTGTCAGCAAGGTAGATAAAATAAATAAAACTATTACACACTATTACATCTTCATCTCTATCGCTGGTGAAATACAACTGGTTTCAACTCCAAAACTGCCGGATTTACACTCAATTATATACAATACTTACAGTTTTATCTGAGGACAAGTAATGCAGAGCACAAACAACCTGAAGTACAACACATATTACATGTATTAATAGAAAGTATTCTCACAACCAGACACGGACAGAAGAAGTACATCGGTACAATAGCTGAGAGGTAGATAGAGGTGAAATATGGTTTGAAGGTGTTGATCCTGACTCACAGAAACTTAAACTTATTGATCGACCTGTTTCTGAAATCAAGCTCATGTCTGTTTGTGGAAGAAGTGAACATTTTCACTGTGACGTCACCCGTTACTGGACTACGGCCGTGAAGCCTTGAGTTCACAATTTTGGCTGTTCTCGTCTTGTTGCCATCTTGAATTTATGGTCATCACCATCTAGTTTTATCGTCACCATCTTGGTTTTAGCTGTCACCATCTTGGTTTTAGCTGTCACCACCTTTGGTTTTTAGCCGTCACCATCTTGTTTTTAATCGTCACCATCTTGTTTTTAATCGTCACCATCTTGTTTTTAATCGTCACCATCTTGTTTTATCATCACCATCTTGTTTTTAATCGTCATCATCTTGTTTTATCATCACCATCTTGTTTTAATCGTCACCATCTTGTTTTTATTAATCATCACCATCTTGTTTTTAATCGTCACCATCTTGTTTTTAATCATCACCATCTTGTTTTTAATCGTCACCATCTTGTTTTTAATCGTCACCATCTTGTTTTTAATCGTCATCATCTTGTTTTATCATCACCATCTTGTTTTAATCGTCACCATCTTGTTTTTATTAATCATCACCATCTTGTTTTTAATCGTCACCATCTTGTTTTTAATCGTCACCATCTTGTTTTTAATCGTCATCATCTTGTTTTATCATCACCATCTTGTTTTAATCGTCACCATCTTGTTTTTATTAATCATCACCATCTTGTTTTAATCGTCACCATCTTGTTTTTATTAATCATCACCATCTTGTTTTTAATCGTCACCATCTTGTTTTTATTAATCATCACTATCTTGTTTTTAATCGTCACCATCTTGTTTTATCGTCACCATCTTGGTTTTAGCTGTCACCATCTTGGTTTTTAGCTGTCACCATCTTGTTTTATCGTCACCATCTTGTTTTTAATCGTCACCATCTTGTTTTATCGTCACCATCTTGTTTTTAATCGTCACCATCTTGTTTTTAATCGTCACCATCTTGTTTTATCATCACCATCTTGTTTTTATTAATCATCACCATCTTGTTTTTAATCGTCACCATCTTGTTTTATCATCACCATCTTGTTTTTATTAATCATCACCATCTTGTTTTTAATTGTCACCATCTTGTTTTTATTAATCGTCACCATCTTGTTTTTAATCGTCACCATCTTGGTTTTTTTGGCTGAAACTTTCTGAAAGCTCTAAAGTGGAAATTACTAACTGATAATTGCCCGCAGACATCTGAATCCCAAATACACACAAGTTATTTAGATGGAAACCACCAGTTTAATCCTGAACAATGTGTTGTATTTCATGAGTTGTGTGAAATGTGATTTCAGGCTACCTGAAGGAGTTATGTGCTGTTTGTGTCCATTTGCTTCATATTCCATCATTTCATCTTTACATTCAGCCATTAGACGTAAAGCTCGGTGTTTCCAGGCATGTTCTTCTTCTGTCTACCACATCCTGACTCACTCTCACAGTATTTCCCAAAATGTTTGAACTCTGCCTATGAAAGTATTATTCCACCTCTGTCCTCGTGGGCGGGGCCGCAGACTCTTATTTCGGGGGCTGAAAAATGATGCTGATGCGGTGCCTGAGGGGGAAAATTGAAGGTGTGATGAGGGAAAAGGAGAGTGAATATGAGAGGAAATAGAGAGAGGGAGGGAGGGGAGGTCAGAACTCCTTTCATCTCTCCATCTCGACTTCAAAGGGGACATCGATGCTGCTTTGATTCCATCAGCACCTCCTGTCTGAGGAGGAAAAGGAGGAGGGACGAAGAGGAGACAGGTGGGCCGACTGTATCACATGGACTTTTAATGCTTATCGATATTGTTTCTTATTAGTTTGTGAATATCTGGGTACTGAAACAGAATGAAGAGCAGATTATGGTGATTAAACTTGGATCTAATCAGGTTTTAGACGAGCTTTTAGACAGAAATGTCACAGGTTCAGGATCTTAAGGTATTATCAGAACATAAAGCATTTAATGATCCTGTGAGACTTACAAGACCTTACTGAACCCGGCTGAACCCTGAACCAGGACCACATCTGCACTTGTTAGACCTTATATATTATAATCTTGACCTCTACTGGTGTCGCAAAATAATGTGACACTATTTGAGTATAATTTTGGAGGTACTCGTACTTTACTTGAGTATTTCTACTCCACTACATGTAAGAGGTAAATAGTGTACTTTTTAATTTGCGATATTTATCTGACTGCATTCTGGGGTCCAGAGTTAAACCGGTCCTCTATTTGTCGAGGCGAGGGGGGTCGGCTGGTGAAGGGTTACTTTTGGTACTTTAAATATATCCCAATGACTATACTTCTAAATTCTTGTTTACTTCTTCCACCAATCACAACCCCTGCTTCACTTCCTTTAAATGATCTGTTCGTGATCCTCAGAGGATGCATCCTAGTGGTTCTTCAGGTCTCTTGACTAAACATTAGTTCTAATAAACATGAAAACTCAGGGAGGTAAATAATTACATTTTCTGTGGCATGAAAGAAGATGTTTTTTGTTTTTTGGTCTCTTTTTCCAGCAGCCTTGAACACTCAGTGTTTTAATTGCAGGACAAGAACTCACATAATCATTCCAATTATATCTACATACCGATTCTTTCAAATGCATCTATCATGAAGAAATAATCATCTTCTGAGTGATGTATTACAGGAAGGACAACAAGTTGTGCGTTGTTATCAAGGCTGCTCGCTGCCGTTCCTCCTCCCTGCTCGTCTGCTTTCACTTCAGCTCCTTTTAATAAAGATGCTTCAGAAGAAACGCAAAACAAAGAGTTGGAGGACTTTTAATTCAGTCCTTGAGAGAACAAGTGAGAGAATTATTCTTTAAAGTAGATTCAGACACAGAATGCAGACTACTCAAACTTTATGCATTTATTATATATGTGTATGTATTTATTTATTATATATGTGTATGTATTTATTGACTATATATGTGTATGTATTTATTTATATATATATATATATGTGTGTATTTGTTTATTATATGTGTGTATGTATTTATTTATTATATGTGTGTATGTATTTATTTATTACATATGTATGTGTGTATTTATTATATATGTGTGTATTTATAACATGTGGTTTATACAAATATATATATATATATATACATAAACTTTCCCCGAAGACTTAAAAATCTTAACTTTCCGTCTTTGCTATACATTATTGATAAGAAGGATAATACAAATCTGGATTTTTATTATTATTAAAAATAATAATAAAATTAATTCTATAAAATCATAGATCTGACTCATTGCTGACTAAATTCAGTTTGTGAATTGTTAAATGTTTCAGTTTTTCAGTGACACAGATACTTATTGATCAAAGTCTTTATTTTTCATCCAATCAGAATCAATAAACCCACCTCCGAGTCTGAGGTCACCGTGATGTCACTTCCTGTACAAACACTTGTCGGTTTGCGTCTCGTCCGTTAACGCGTCTGTATTTCTACAACAGTAACAAGCTGAATGAGAACACGTTCGTCGGCTTTACGCGGATTATTAAAAGTAAACCTGTCGTTATATTTTGTCTGTTTGAGCCGAGTCAACAGCGACGATGGAGACGAATACGTTTCCTTTAATAACTCAAAGTCTTCAACAGACGGCTTCATATGAACAGTCACTCTGAGACATGAATATTCTACATTCTCTTTATTCATGTGTCACACCAATCAAGTCATCAACTCAATGAGTCTTCTATTGTTTCCCTATTGTTACATTTTTAAACAACAAAACAGAACAAATCAGACACACACGG
This sequence comes from Cebidichthys violaceus, assembly GCF_023349555.1. Lineage (NCBI taxonomy): Eukaryota > Metazoa > Chordata > Actinopteri > Perciformes > Stichaeidae > Cebidichthys > Cebidichthys violaceus. The sequence continues at coordinate 739,162 of NW_027176372.1, read as the reverse complement.
TTTACATTAAACAACAAATATTATTCTTGGAATATTGTGCCAGCAGAAAGCAGATATCCTCGACAAAGACCAGAAAAATACAACAAAGTAAATAAATAAAATGCTGTTTAGCGGGTTTTAAACTATGTCCAATGGAAACACACCAGAACAACTGATGTAGAACAAAGAGGAGGAGTCAAACACAGGAGGCAGGTGTTCCTGTACCTTATACTTTACTTACTTACTATACTTTAATAGTTCTGTTACCTAATTAAACATAAAAACTAAGTAAACCTAAATTAGAAGTTTACTTTAAAAAGAGAGTTTGCATGTGATGAATAAAGATCATCATTTACTTTAGTACTCTAGTTCAGTACAATTATTATTTATTATTTACTTGATTATTTTAGTACAAGTATAATAGTACTTTATACTTTTACTCCATTACATTTCATTTGTCAGCTTTAGTTCTTTTGCAGTTTCAGATTATAGAAACTAATAAACAATGATTTATTTTTATGGATTTCGCCACACTTCAGTATTTGAAGTAGTTAAACAATCAACAATAAAGTGATGAACACATTAATGCATCAATAATTATAATCCAATAATATCATATTCTGCATGAGTACTTTTATTTGTGGTACTTTTAGAATATTCTAATGTTGACACTTGTTTATTTTAGTCCAGTTTTGAGTATTTCTGCACAGTGGTATTACTACTTGTATTTGAGTATAAGATCAGAGAACTTCTTCCACCACTGTGTTCACATGTTAATATGTTCCTTAATAGATGATACAACACAGTGGCGTCAAATATTCCTAATATAACAAAACAAAGAAATCACAACAAAAAATGAATTCTGAGAAAAACACCAATAACAACCGTTATTAATGCGTTAATGTAGAATATGTAGGTTAACAACCGCATTAATGTAAGTATGGTAATATGTGGAATAATCCAAACAGAGGTATTTATGGATTTAATGTCAGCGCTGACGGGGTTCAGTAATCCTCCATTACAGACAGATGTTCATGTTCATGTATTTAATCTGTTCAGTCTGAACTCTCTGACATTTTATTCTGAAAACTCCTTGTTTGTTTTGTTACGCTGCAGAACATTCTCATTTAGTTTGACTTTTCTTCTCTTGCAGACTTAAAGGTGGACATGATACTCATTCCTGCTGGTAGTTTCACACTTCTTCCACAGGGGGCGACATTGAGTCGAGACGTGCAGCAATGCTCCAGAAAAGTCAGAGAAGATAACGGCAAACTAATAAACGTGGACGAAAACTATTTTGGATGCAAAAATACTCAAAAACTCTTGTTCACAAAAACATATATATATATATATATATACACATATATTTCTATATATATATATAAAGATATATATATATATATATATATATATATGTTTTTGTGTGTATATATGTATACATATATACAAATGCTGATGTTTAGCATGTATGATTTTAACAATTCTTACTTTAGCATGTATTTATATATATATATATATATATATATATATATATATATATATATATATATATATATACACACACAAACACACACATATATATATATATATATACATATAAAGATATATATACATATATATATATATGTGTGTGTTTGTGTGTGTATGTATATATATACAAATGCTGATGTTTAGCATGTATGATTTTAACATGTATATGTATATTTATGTGTGTATATATGTGTGAGAATTTAGTTTTACTTCTGTAGTCAAGATTTAATAGATTTCATAACGTCCTGAAGTTTTCTTCTGACAGTTGGTGTGTTTCTACACATTTTTAACTACTTTTCTAAAGTGTGTGTGTGTGTGTGTGTGTGTGTCTGTGTGTGTGTGTGTGTGTGTGTGTGTGTGTGTGTGTGTGTGTGTGTGTGTGTGCACTTGCGTCAAGCCGGTCTGGTCCCAGAGTCCACCATCACACGCTGACAGATATCAGTGAGGAGGTTTTCAGGACGGTCCCGCTGTGAAGCTACAAACCGCTGCAGGGCTCGCTCAAACTTCTGCAGCCCTTCATGCCTTCACTTTGTGAACACCTGCACACTGAGCTCACCTCACCTGTGGGACTGGAACCCAAAGCCTTCTCATGTTCAACAGGACACGGGGGATACCGGTGGAGGCCCGGGATATGAATACATATATATATATATATATATATATATATATATATATATATATATATATATATATATATATATATATATATTAATATGTATGTGTATGGAAGACGTTTGCAGGTAGGCAGCAGCAATGTGTCTATATATTCTGTTTCATCTGGTTTGATCAAATAACACATACATTACTATATATATATATATATATATATATATATATATATATATATATATATATATATATATATATATATATATATATATGTATATATGTGTGTATCGTATGTGAACTTTAATCTGCTCAGGTAATGGGATTTCTGTCCAATTTCTCAGAACATCTGAGCTCTAAATTACAGTCTGGGTTTCTTGCTGTGGTTTTGAAGTTCTTGGTTCACCAGAGAGCCGTTGGTGTTGTAGAACTTTAAAAAATTTGAATGTTGACGTTTCTGATTGAAAAATACATTTAATGAATTTGTTTCACATCAGCCTCGTATTATGTCTGTAAGAACAAACGTGATGTTCAAAAAGCAAAAGACTTTCAGTCTCTTCTCACCTATTGATTTCTTCTTTAATTCATTCCACACCAGAATTATTCCACGTAACAGGAAGAGGAAGAGAAACAGGAACAGGACTTCCTGTTTCTTTGGTCACAGGAGTCTCTGTTTAAAAATGAAGGAAAAGGAGGCGACCAAACAGGAAGAAGAATGGGGGTTGACCTCCGACCTCTTGAGGTTCCTCATAGAATCTTGGGTTCCCGGCTCGTTACCGTGGCAACCCCGAGGGTCACGACTCAGGGGGCGGGGCCTTGAGCGCGATGCCGCCGCCTCCCACACACAGGGGTTAAAGCTGCTGCCCTCGGACCTCGAGATGCATTCAGGAAGACTTCGAAAATGACAACGCTTCTTCTTCTTCTGCTGCTCCCCCCTCGTTCCTCTCATCCTCCTCCCTGTCAGATGACCCTTCCAGGAAGATGGCGGCCTCACAAGCGAGAGGGCAGATTTTGGGAGGCGGTTTGGAGCGTTTGAGAGTCGATGTGGGAGGAAAGTAAACACAGCGGAGCGGCTCCTTCTGACATCTTCTGATTGGCCGCTTCGTTTGTCTGACTCGACAAACAGAGGACGTGATGTTAAACAGTAGCTCTCCCTCTTCACACTTCACTCTGACCTCGCTCGCCCACCGAATGCTCACACTGACCACGACGAGAGGAGCAGCCCACAGCGGGAAGTGAACCCTCGACATTCTGCTCCACAAAAACTCAACTCTGGTTGAAAATATGCCGAAATGTTGCAGCTGCTGCAACGCTTGTTTAGCTTCAGCGTTTGGCACCAAGGAAGGCGGAAGCACTCTAGTGAGGAAACAGTTTGGAAGAAAGGATAAAGGACGCATCCCATTTGGGAAGAAGAGAAATTAAACAAACTGAGCAAGGAAGCAACAAGAAGGAGGATGCTTCCAAGCTAGGAAACCAAAGACGAAGGAAGCGTCCTTGTTGGGGAGAAAAGGAAGCTACAAGGAGCCAGGTAGCTTCCTAATAAATGAAGGAATGTGATTGAAATCTTCTAGCTAGGAGGCAAAAGAGGAGAACGCTTCCGAGTTTATGTGCAAGGACACTTTCTAGGTTAGGAAGCATTGAATTGAAACGTGTGTGTCTGTTGTTATGATCTGTAGGTGAATAGTTTCTATTATTTCCATCGACTCACACGGATGTAAACTAAAGTTACTATGACAACAATCCTTTTGAATTTAAGGTCCAGTTATTTTGTGATCATCTGACAAATAAGGTCCATTATCTTGTTTGTTTTAGAGATTATAATATTTATTACATGTACTGTATATATATATATATATATATATATATATATATATATATATAATTTTTTTTTAAATAATATATATATATATATATACATATTATAAATATATATATATATATATATATATATATGTTATTAATAATATATATATATTTAAAATATATATTATAATAGTTATTTTATTCATATATATATATATTTTATAAATTGTATTTATTTTGGGTAAATTAATTTTTATAATTTTTTGAATTAAAACAAATAATCTAAAATTAGATGTTTGATTAATCTCCTAATCACAAACATGAGATGATCGATAAACATTGTTAAGTGGAGCATTTAGCAGGTAAAGAGCTGGTGGAGACCAGAGCAGAGCCAAAAGGAGAATATTAAACCACAATAAATATTTCATCATCTTTTCAGAAAGTTTTTTTCCTGTGAAGACGAAAGTTTATTTTGAAAAGCCTGTATTCACATAACAAGAAGGACGTTGATGAAGTGCTGCTGAACTTCAGTAGTAACCTTCTCGTCACACAAAGCGTCTGACGACGTTCAGGAGATCTGATGTGAACGCTTCACGCTTCACGCTGCTCCATCACTTAATCAGGACGAGTTGACGATGAACCACACGAGCACTGACTGAGAGGATCAACAGCAGAGTCAATACCGGAGCAGGTCATGAGAGTAAAGAAGATATTACATTCATATTTCATCTTTTTGTCCCTTTAATCTTGTATTTCTTGGTAAAGGTAAGAATACAGTGAACCCGGTGTGCTTTGTTAGCAGCGATCGTTAGCGTGATTAGCGACACCTGCTCCTCTTTATGGGATGTTCTCCACTCGTCAACGATCTCTTCATGGAGGCAGCTGAGCGACTCGAGAGCTGCAGGTGGAAATAATTAAAGGAATTAAAGGAAAGGATTCTAATTAAAAAGCTGCGGGCCCAATAATAATAATTCAGCTCCGTGAAGTCGGGGAGTCAGAACCATCTGATGAATGCTACGCTAACGCTAACCTACAGCCCTGATCTGTTTCATACAAACACAAATGTGTTTTCAGAGTTCTGAAGAGTTCCTGCTGCTCCGTCTCAAGGCTCACTATTATAATGATTATTCATATTTGATAGATTTTCACGTCGTTCTGCAGCATCCTACTGATGTTACATCCAAACATTCTGATGTTGTACAAAGAACGTATGTTTGTGTGGCAAATGCTATTCTTCCCAAACCCACAGAGAGAATATAAACATCCTGAAGTATGAAGCGATGCAGTATGTGTTCATCCTCATACACACATACAACTCAGAGCATTAGCTGCAGTGACTCATGTTCAGTTTGTAGAAGAAGAACGGAGCAAAAATAAAAACAAAGTAACCTCTCGTGTACTGTAAGGACGATAATCTGATGAAATATAAAATAATTTGTGTGGGTGGGGGGGGGGTCGGTGTGTGTGCAGAGCGATCATGAAGAATTCATGTTGGAATAACGGATGATTATTCTCCTTTAATTAAAGATGCTGAGTCGTCGTCGCCGCGGCGGCCGCATGAATATTTAACGAGCGACATCACTAACTGATTACTGAGCCTCCCGACATATGACGACGACACAAGCAAGCTAGCAGCTGCTTTTCACACACACACACACACACACACACACACACAGACACACACACTCATCGATATATTACAGCTGATAGTAACAGCAACACTCTCAGTAGCTGAGCTCAAGTTTAAATTTAAAACGACAGAAATGTTTCACATGAACATGTCTATGTTTCATGTAAACACACCTATGTTTCACGTAAACATGTCTATGTTTCATGTAAACACATCTATGTTTCATGTAAACACATCTATGTTTCATGTAAACACATCTACTGTATGTTTCACATGAACACGTCTATGTTTCACGTGAACACATCTATGTTTCACATAAACACGTCTATGTTTCACGTAAACATGTCTGTTTCACGTAAACACGTCTATGTTTCACGTATACACGTCTATGTTTCACGTAAACACGTTTATGTTTCATGTAAACACATCTATGTTTCATGTAAACACGTCTGTTTCACATAAACACATCTATGTTTCATGTAAACACGTCTGTTTCATGTAAACACATCTATGTTTCACGTAAACACGTCTATGTTTCATGTAAACACATCTATGTTTCATGTAAAAATGTCTATGTTTCATGTAAACACATCTATGTTTCACATAAACATGTCTATGTTTCACGTAAACATGTCTATGTTTCATGTAAACACATCTATGTTTCACGTAAACACGTCTGTTTCACGTAAACACGTTTATGTTTCATGTAAACACATCTATGTTTCATGTAAACACGTCTGTTTCACATAAACACATCTATGTTTCATGTAAACACGTCTGTTTCATGTAAACACATCTATGTTTCACGTAAACACGTCTATGTTTCATGTAAACACATCTATGTTTCATGTAAACATGTCTATGTTTCATGTAAACACATCTATGTTTCACATAAACATGTCTATGTTTCACGTAAACATGTCTATGTTTCATGTAAACACATCTATGTTTCACGTAAACACGTCTGTTTCACGTAAACACATCTATGTTTCATGTAAACATGTCTATGTTTCACGGAAACACATCTATGTTTCACGTAAACATGTCTATGTTTCACGTAAACATGTCTATGTTTCATGTAAACATGTCTATGTTTCATGTAAACATGTCTGTTTCACGTAAACACATCTATGTTTCATGTAAACATGTCTGTTTCACGTAAACACATCTATGTTTCATGTAAACACGTCTGTTTCACGTAAACACGTCTATGTTTCACGTAAACACGTCTATGTTTCACGTAAACACGTCTATTTCACAAATCATGTCTATGTTTCACGTAAACACGTCTATGTTTCATGTAAACACATCTGTTTCACGTAAAAACGTCTATGTTTCATGTAAACACGTCTGTTTCACGTAAACACATCTATGTTTCACGTAAACACGTCTATGTTTCACGTAAACATATCTATGTTTCACATAAACATGTCTATGTTTCATGTAAACACGTCTATGTTTCACATAAACATGTCTAAGTTTCATGTAAACACGTCTATGTTTCACGTAAACACATCTATGTTTCACGTAAACACGTCTGTTTCACGTAAACACATCTGTTTCACATAAACACGTCTATGTTTCACGTAAACACGTTTATGTTTCACGTAAACACGTCTATGTTTCCCGTAAACACATCTATGTTTCACGTAAACACGTCTATGTTTCCCGTAAACACATCTATGTTTCACGTAAACACGTCTATGTGTCATGTAAACACGTCTGTTTCACGTAAACATGTCTGTTTCACGTAAACACATCTATGTTTCACGTAAACACGTCTATGTTTCACGTAAACACGTCTATGTTTCATGTAAACATGTCTATGTTTCATGTAAACATGTCTGTTTCACGTAAACACGTCTGTTTCACGTAAACATGTCTATGTTTCACGTAAACACGTCTGTTTCATGTAAACACGTCTATGTTTCACGTAAACACATCTATGTTTCACGTAAACACATGTATGTTTCATGTAAACACATCTATGTTTCAAGTAAACACGTCTATGTTTCATGTAAACACATCTATGTTTCATGTAAACACATCTATGTTTCACGTAAACATGTCTATGTTTCACGTAAACACATCTGTTTCACGTAAACACGTCTGTTTCACATAAACACGTCTATGTTTCACGTTAACATGTTTATGTTTCACATAAACACGTCTATGTTTCACGTTAACACGTTTATGTTTCACATAAACACGTCTATGTTTCATGTAAACACGTCTGTTTCACGTAAACACATCTATGTTTCACGTAAACACGTCTGTTTCACGTAAACACGTCTATGTTTCACGTAAACAAGTCTGTTTCACGTAAACATGTCTATGTTTCACGTAAACACGTCTGTTTCATGTAAACACGTCTATGTTTCACGTAAACACATCTATGTTTCACGTAAACACATTTATGTTTCATGTAAACACATCTATGTTTCAAGTAAACACGTCTATGTTTCATGTAAACACATCTATGTTTCATGTAAACACATCTATGTTTCACGTAAACATGTCTATGTTTCACGTAAACACATCTGTTTCACATAAACACATCTGTTTCACATAAACACGTCTATGTTTCACGTTAACACATTTATGTTTCACGTAAACTCGTCTATGTTTCATGTAAACACGTCTATGTTTCACGTAAACACGTCTATGTTTCACGTAAACATGTCTGTTTCACGTAAACACATCTGTTTCACGTAAACTTGTCTATGTTTCACATAAACACGTCTATGTTTCACCTTAACACGTTTATGTTTCACCTTAACACTTTTATGTTTCACGTAAACACGTCTATGTTTCACATAAACACGTCTATGTTTCACCTTAACACGTTTATGTTTCACCTTAACACATCTATGTTTCACGTAAACATGTCTATGTTTCACGTAAACACATCTGTTTCACGTAAACACATCTGTTTCACATAAACACGTCTATGTTTCACGTTAACACATTTATGTTTCACGTAAACACGTCTATGTTTCATGTAAACACGTCTATGTTTCACATAAACACGTCTATGTTTCATGTAAACACGTCTGTTTCAACTAAACATGTCTATGTTTCATGTAAACACGTCTATGTTTCACGTAAACACGTCCATGTTTCCCGTAAACACATCTGTTTCATGTAAACACATCTATGTTTCATGTAAACACGTCTGTTTCATGTAAACATGTCTGTTTCACGGAAACACGTCTATGTTTCACGTAAACACATCTATGTTTCATGTAAACACGTTTATGTTTCACGTAAACACGTCTGTTTCATGTAAACACGTCTATGTTTCATGTAAACACGTCTGTTTCATGTAAACACGTCTGTTTCATGTAAACACATCTATCTTTCACGTAAACACGTCTATGTTTCACGTAAACACATCTGTTTCAAGTAAACACGTCTATGTTTCACGTAAACACGTTTATGTTTCATGTAAACACGTCTATGTTTCATGTAAACACGTCTATGTTTCACGTAAACACGTCCATGTTTCCCGTAAACACATCTGTTTCATGTAAACACATCTATGTTTCATGTAAACACGTCTATGTTTCATGTAAACACGTCTATGTTTCATGTAAACACGTCTATGTTTCATGTAAACATGTCTGTTTCACGGAAACACGTCTATGTTTCACATAAACACATCTATGTTTCATGTAAACACGTTTATGTTTCACGTAAACACGTCTGTTTCATGTAAACACGTCTATGTTTCATGTAAACACGTCTGTTTCGTGTAAACACGTCTGTTTCATGTAAACACATCTATCTTTCACGTAAACACGTCTATGTTTCACGTAAACACGTCTGTTTCACGTAAACACATCTATGTTTCATGTAAACACATCTATGTTTCACGTAAACACGTCTGTTTCACGTAAACACATCTCTGTTTCATGTAAACACGTCTTTGTTTCACATAAACACGTTTATGTTTCACGTAAACACGCCTGTTTCATGTAAACACGTCTGTTTCACGTAAACACGTCTGTTTCATGTAAACACGTCTGTTTCATGTTAACACATCTATGTTTCACGTAAACACATCTATGTTTCACGTAAACACATCTATGTTTCACGTAAACACGTGTATGTTTCACGTTCTGTTGGAGCTCATTGTCAACACACAACAACAGAAGAACGTTCCTGTGGAGCATTTTCTTTATATTTGCTTCATAAGGTATATAAACATCAAGAAAAACAATCCTCTGAGCAGATAATAATAAAGATTATACATCTCCACATCAAAAACGATTATTAATTCATATTATAAATAATCATGACATCGGGTCGTCTGTGTTTAAAACTTTGATCTGTGGAGGTTATCTTTTACAGTAAATAAACAATATGATGCACAGATTGTCACATCCGGGCCACCGTACTGTGACTGTATCACTCATCTGGTTTCTACCATTTCATCCTTTGTTTTGGTTGTTATTATATTTAATAGCCAGTATTAAGTTAGTCAGTAAACATTGAGCTGCAGAGAACATATATAATATAATACATATATATATATATATATATATATATATATATATATGTATTATATTATATTATTTGTGTCTGAGTCTGATTGTTTATTACACACACATATATATATATATGTATTATTCTTTTTGAATGTAACATGTATACATGAACTGAGAATAAAATGATTGTAAGAATCTGTAGAATCAAGTGAAGTCAAACCCCAAAAAACAACAATTATACTAAACCACTGAACACAGATATTACTTCATTACCTCACTCACACACACACACACACACACACACACACACACACACACACACACACACACACACACACACACAGTGGATCAATACAGATGATTGATGGAGATTGAAGTCAGAGGTTAACCCTTCCTCTGCTGACCTCCAGTACATTAAGAGCTGGAAAAGAAAGATGAGGACGGACATCTTTTCTTTTTCTTCTTTGTGTTTAATGTTATGTCACTGCCCTCCACACACACACACACACACACACACACACACACACACACACACACACACAGAGTTATATAAATGCGTGATGAGAGAAGAAGCGGAGGGACTGAGGGAATATTATTGTGCTCCTCACATCACTGTTAGTAATTAAAGTCAATCACCACTTGAGCGGGTTTGAACAGACGAGGAGAGCTTCCACACAGTACTGCTGTTATTATGTTGGTGTGTGACTGATTGAGTCAATAACATTCACACACACACACACACACACACACACACACACACACTCACACTCTCTCTCTCACACACACACACACACACACACACACACACTAAAGCAACATGTTCCAGTAATATGAGGAGTTTCTCCCAGAAAAGATTACATTTCTGTTTCACTGCCGTGTTAAGAGAATCAAGTACATGTACTCATGTACTTTAAAGCATTTCGAAGTACTTGTACATGATGTGCTTTACATTTTCTGCTACTGCTAAATATTGTTCTTTTTACTCCACTACAGCTGTAGTGTCTTCACAGATTCAGATTTATAATAATCTGATAACTGATCCATGATATTATATTAAATATGATTATATTATTATTATTAGTAAGATAATCAGCAGCTGAACAAACTCTGGACCATTGTGTCACAGTGTAACGATAACTTCAGTAGTTATTTTAAGGTTTTTAGTTTAGTCCCTGAACACAACACGAATACATTTTATTTCAAAAACCTGTTTTAATCGTTTAGTCCGTTACGTTACAAACGCACTTCATTTACGTTAAATGTTGTTTGTTTAAATCTCTAATCAAGTAGTTATTAATTCATAAAGTCTGCTTCAGAGCTCAGAGTCTTCCTCACGATGTGATTGGTTCACACGTTACGTCTGCATTCTGAGTGAACGTACTCACGACTACAAACATGAATCATTTTAAGACGTCAATGGAACGATTACCCACAACTCCGAGCGATAACTTTGACACAATTTAAATACACGCCAACATGAAACTAATGAAAACAATGGTTCTGTTCTAACCTCATGACAGCTGTAATGTTATTGTTCATTCATTTTCATTTTGGTTGTTTTTAGTTTGCTGCTGAATTATATTTGTTTTATATCGACGGACTAAATGTTCTCTCTGCTCTTGATGCTGTTTCTTACGTATTTTAACATAATATAAGATAATAAATGAAGTGATGTTGTTAAATGTCTGGTGAACTCTCTCCCTGACTCTCCTCCACAGATGTAAGTGTGTAATGATAATAATAATAATCTATATAATAATAGATGTAAGTGTGTAATGATAATAATAATAATCTATATAATAATAGATGTAAGTGTGTAATGATAATAATAATAATCTATATAATAATAGATGTAAGTGTGTAATGATAATAATAATAATCTATATAATAATAGATGTAAGTGTGTAATGATAATAATAATGATAATAATCTATATAATAACAGATGTAAGTGTGTAATGATAATAATAATAATAATAATAATAATAATAATAATAATAAATAATAATCCATATAATAATAGATGTAGGTGTGGAATGATAATAATAATAATAAATAATAATTTATATAATAATAGATGTAAGTGTGGAATGATAATAATAATAATAATAATAATAATTAATAATAATAATAATCTATAATAACAGATGTAAGTGTGTAATGATAATAATAATAATTATTATTATTATATAATAATAATAATAATAATCTATATAATAATAGATGTAGGTGTGGAATGATAATAATAATTATTATTATTATAATATAATAATAATAATAATAATAATAATAATAATCTATATAATAATAGATGTAGGTGAGGAATGATAATAATAATAATACATAATAATTTATATAATAATAAATGTGGGTGTGGAAGTGGTCCTGGCCTGTTGGGGTCTTTGTGAACTTCAGGATGCTGCTCTGAATCTTAAGATCCGCTTCAGAGTGTTTCAGTCTGGATGAGAAGGATGGATCCAGTCCAGGGAGAGAGAGACCGCTTACAGCAAGAAAACCAGACCGGGAGTCTCCGATGGACCACGACGGACCTGAGACCCACATGTGATGAACCTGTGAAGTTCTTCTTCAGACGCATGATTCATGAACACATCACATTCTGACTGGATCCAAAACACGTGATGTGTTGATATTGTTCAGGTTCTACATCATTCTTTGGACATGTATACATGCATATGTATATATACAGTTTACATACACTGCAAAAAGACACATAACAATTTTTTTTCTCACTGTCTGAAGCCTCGCTCGCACACACCTTTTCAGTCCTGCCCACAATTTTCCGATGGGATTCAGGTCAGGGCTTTGTGATGGCCGCTCCAAGACATTGACTTTGTTGTCCTCAAGCCACTTTTTAACTATTTTGGCAGTATGCTTAGGGTCATTGTCCATTTGGAAGACTCATTTGCGCCCAAGTTTTAGCTTCCTGGCTGATGTCCTGAGATGTTGCCTTAATATTTCCAGGTCATGTTCTTTCTTCATGATGCTTTTATGAAGAGCTCCAGTTCCTGCTGCAGCAAAACAGCCCAACAACATGATGCTGCCACCTCCATGCTTCACAGTTGGGATGGTGTTTTCAGGTCTACAAGCTTCCCCCTTTTTCCTCCAAATGTAACGGTGGTCATTATGGCCAAACAGCTTCACTTTAGTTTCATCAGACCACAGGACATGTCTCCAGAAGTTAAGGTCTTTGTCTTGGTGTCTTTTTGCAAACTGTAATCTGGCTTTTTTATGTTTCTGTAGGAGTAATGGCTTCCTTCTTGCTGAGTAGCCTTTCAGCCCATGTCGGTGCAGGACTCGTTTTACTGTGGATAATGACACTTTCTTACCAGCTTCAGCCATCGTCTTCTCAAGGTCTTTAGCTTTTGTTCTGGGGTTGATTTGCACATGTCGGACCAAAACACGTTCATCTCTGGGACACAGAGCCCGTCTCCTTCCTGAGCAGTGTGATGGCTGGACATTCCCATGATGTTTATACTTGCGTATAATTGTTTGCACAGACGAACGTGGAACCTTCAAGCATCTGGAAATTGCACCCAAGGATGAACCAGACTTGTGGAGCTCCACGATTGTCTCCCTGATTTCTTGGCTGATTTCTTTTGACTTTCCCATGATTTCAAACAAGGAGGCAGAGTGTTTGAGGTGTGGCCTTAAAATACATCCCCAGGTGTGCCTTCAATTAACTCACATGTTGTCAGTGAACCGATCAGGAGCTTCAAAAGCCATGACATCATCATCTGGGCTTGCCCACGTTGTTTAACGACATAGTACTTTTGGTGTATGTAAACTTTTGACCTCAAAGAAAGTAATATAAAATTCTCTAAGAAATTCTCTTTCTCATTATTGTGACATTTAGCAAAAGTTTAATAATTTTGGTAATCCTAATGGACCTGAAACAGGAGAGGTTTAGTCTAATTTAACTTCAGACAGTGAGAAAAAAAGTGTTATGTGTCTTTTTGCACAGTGTATGTAAACTTCTGGTTTCAACTGTACACATATATACATACATACATACATGAAAAGGAGGATCGCTGTTGACGGGCTCACGACCGGTGTTGCTGTCGTGGCGTACCTGCTGGGAAATATTGTATTACCTGTGCTTGGAAGACAAAATAAATAGTTTCTTTTTTGGCCGCTAGCTTGTTGTCTCCCCGTTTTTGTTTCAGTTTGTGAGCCAGGCTGTGACAATGTATACAGCTCATTCACTATATACTGTATATATAGTGAATGAGCTGTATGCATATGTATATATACTGTATATTTATGTGTATGTATAGAGCTCAATCACTATCAGAGTCTCTCAGATCTGTTTTCTTCTTGAATTACCAGTCAAGTGTCAGTTTTGTCTTGTTTTATCCTCACTTTGATGTATTTGTGTTTAATAATCATAATTAGCAACCTAACATGTAGTCGGTTCATCTTGAGGATGAGATTTAAACGTTATACTTTAAAGCTGCACAAACACCGTCCCCACAGTGTCCTCTGCTCTATTTCATGTTATTAAATATTATTAATATTTCACATTTAGTAGTTTTGGAGGAACAAATAATGAAATTGTCACACGACAAATAAAAGCTTCAAAGCATCCTGGAGGCTTTTATATTGAAAATCAAACTCAAAGGTATTTTAAATTAAAGTGTAGAAAGTGAACCACAGTGAGTCTCTCTGTGGGGAGCCGGTCGGGTCGTCATGGTGGCGGCATATGTCGGAGCATTAATCTGATCTGGACGGCTGAAAGAGACGCAGAGTTGTGGGGGGGGGGGGGGGGGGGGGGGGGGGGGGAGAGTTATGGACCGGAGGTTAGGACAGATTGTGTTCCTCTGATTGGTTAAATGTGGGTCAGCGCTGTCTGTGGAGGATCAGACTGACGCTCCTCTGTTCATGTAGCTAGGCTAGAGGTTCCCCCTGATTCCAGTGTTTGTGCTAAGCTAGGCTAGCAGTTCCCTCCTGATTCCAGTGTTTGTGCTAAGCTAGGCTAGCAGTTCCCCCCTGATTCCAGTGTTTGTGCTAAGCTAGGCTAGCAGACAGAGATGGGGTGAAGTTGTTACACTGAAGCATGACTGTGATGCATGTGACTGTCTACTAGTCGTTCGGTAGTCGCTTGTTGTTTGAGGTTTAAATCCGGCACGATTGCTTCGCTGCAGAATCATTTTGAATCTGAGCATTAAGTAATAATCCCGTGTAATCATGAAATCCTTTAAGTAAAACCTGACAACCCTGGTCTTTACTTTCCATCACTGAGACTTCATGCTTTCTACTCCTCGCCAGGAACATATTCAAAAATCACTTTTATTATGTCAAATAACCTAAATTCAAAAAGATGTCTTTATTCAACACCCACACATTCAAAACTAATGATGGTTTTGTTAAATATGCAACATGAATGAGTTGTAGAGATATGTGAGCAGATATATATATATCAACATAAATCAAAAGTTAAACGTGTCTTTTAATTAAATGTAGATATTTAGGATTCCTTCATACCAACGTATTTAAAGGAGACAATATCAATATGTGTATTATTTAAACAGGTCTGATTCTCAACAGAGACCTGCTGATGAGGACGCAAACATTTATGTTTATGAATCATTTTACTGAATGACTGAGAGGATTTACTAATCTGTATTTATTAATTGGCAACAAACACAAATCTCTTGTTCTTAAAATTACAGCTGAACTTTCCCCCAAACGTCCCTGAGATCTTAAAACACCGACTAACGAACAGAGTCTGAAGAGTCTGATACAGTAAATACAGACGAAGGTTCAGCAGCAGTTATTAGAAATAAAGAGAAACTTATCTTTATATTTCATTCTCCATTTCAAACATGTTCTACCTCAGATGAGAGAATAAATGAATAATTCAATTATTTTTTATCTTTATCAAATTCAACAAGAAAGACAAAAGCAAACAGATAAATGAAAATACTCCAACATATATGTATATATATTATATATATATATATATATATAATATATATGCATATATATATATATATATATATATATTAATGATTATATACATAATATATATATATATACATTAATGTATATAAACATTAGTAAAGTTTCTTTAGATGTCGTGTATAAACATGTAAATAAGAAGCATCTTCCTGCTGATTCATGATTAATGTTTCATCCAGTATTTGTCTGCCCCCCCGACGTCCTCTGACCCTGAACAAAAGGAAGCAGCTGGATTAATCAACTCCCTGTGGGGGGGGGGGGGGGGGGGGGGGGTAATCCGCTCTAATCCACCACATTAGATGGCGGCGCATCCTTTTTTTTTTGGTGTTTTGTGGCCGTCGTGCTGTAATGACCATCGTGGGATTAAGTGAGAGCGGTTAAGCCACTTCTCGCCGTCGACGTGAACAACAGCGACTTACAGAAGCAGACGTTAGTGTTTAATGAGGTGACGTGACAGGAAGCACTGTTTACAGCTGGGGGGGGGGGGGGGGTTAAGGTATGAGGCGTAATCCAGCCACAACAATACGGCTCACACAATTAAAAACAACGTCCGTCAACATTAGTATGGAGACAGATAGCAGCCGTCACTTTAATCCCTGATAAACCTGCAGCCGTTAATCCTTCATTCACACTTAAACACATATCTACTTTTCTTATTACGGACGCAGAGTTTCACACTGTTTCTGTTCTGTTTTTAAATAATACAAGAAGACGGTCTGTTGAACTTTAAATCCAGGAACACCTCCCAACACTGATTATTCTATTAAACACGTTTACAGCACAATTAAAACAGAAGGAATCATCTTCAGATGCTCTGCTGCGGCTCACTGGCAAGTTCACATGTTTGAATGTTGGTTCAACAAAACAAGTTGTCACTGTGGGAAGTTGTCATGTGGGTTTTCTACTAGTCTTTCACATAAACACACACATACTGAAATGTGAACAAACACTGGGTTAAGTTTAGTTAGATCTAAACTTGAACTGTTACACGTCTTCACTACGGACCATTCTTCAATAATCGGATGCTTCTCATGGTTTACGGTTGAACGGGAGTTTCTCGACCCGGATTAACGGCAGACGGTCGTATTGAGAAATGACGAAAGAATAAAAAGGTTTTTGTTAAAGTCTTCCTCATCTGTAGAGGACGGTATTTGAAACAGCGTCCTGCAGATTCTAAAGGTGGACAACATCTCTGAGAGCCGGCAGTCGTTCATCATGACGTTTCAAACAAATGATTCCACACTCACTGAATCGTATTTATAAATATGTAATTGTGTATCCGTGTAGTTTAGTGATGAAGATGGAGTCAGCTCACGTTGTTAGCGGTTGATGTTCGTTGCTTTATTTATCATTTCACTAAGAGGTGATATAATTATGTGGAGCGATCTGTGATATTTAATCATTATGTTGTCTGACTTCATGCTGTGCTGTCGTCATTTAGAACTTAATTTACTTTCACAGTCTTCACATCTTATTTCTACTTTTTAAGTTACTAAATGAAAACGTCTGAGTGCAGGACTTATAATGGAGACTGTTTACATTGTTTTATTTAATCTGGTTACTTTTGGTTTCACATTGTAATGCTAAAGAACATTACGTAGCTGTGATGTACGTCCGGTCGTCATCGCCTCATTCTTTATATTTGCAATTGATTGATTGGTCGAGGGGCGTTCGATGGGCGTCGGCATGTTGTCGTGAACAGGTGCATCATTGACACGTGATGACCAAGAGAACCGATCAATCCCATTGACAAATACTAACACTATGACATATACACAATACTACCCACATACAAAAAAAACACACACACTCATGTTTAGACACACACACACAGACAGTCCTACATTACCAACAGTGGACCACCGCATTAAGTGTGGACCTCTGTTTCTGACCATTTTAGGAAAAACAAAAATTATCTTTAAAAGGTCTTTTCACAGAATACTACTGCAAACGTCCAAGAGGGGAGTCATGTCTACCTACCAAAGAGGGGATCTCCATTGTCTTAAATGTTTGGAAAATAAATTATTAAAGAAATTCAACTTGCATCTTTTTCCTTTTTAGTAATTGATGTCATTGTAACTGTGTTGTTCTGTACTAAAGACATGTTCTGGCTCTCTCTCCCTCTAGTCACAGTGGTTCTGTTTCCATAGAGGAGCAGCACTTTTAGATTACAGTGAAAATCGAGACCACAGAGAGAAAAATGTGACAGGAGACAGAAAACGATGTTCAGAGGATTAGGCGTCACGGACCTCAGACAGAAAACAGACGACCAGCCTGGCTCCCAGTTGCTCCCTCACAGATTCCCAGTTTCCTCTGCCGCTCTCGGTTGAGCGTCAACGTGACAGCCACTTTGAAATTAAGCAGCAGATTAAATTAGGGCTTTAAAAATCTCTTTCTGGAGTCGTTCATTCAGACGTGAAAAGATTAAGGGGCGGCGATGAAAAGGGATTCTAGTTAAGACCTACATTATCGCAGACCTCGGCGCCCAGACACAGAAAAAATCTAAAATGCGGCGCATTTGAAGCCATTTGAGGATCAGTGTAAATGATTTCTTTGTGGACGAGTGAATGAAATTATAGAGCAGCGACCTCTCTCTCTCTGTTATCATCCTTGCAAATGGACAGGGCCGGTGAATCAGACACAGAAAAGGACTCAGGGACAGAGGAGCCGAGACACCAGGTGAGCTTATTCACCTCGAGGTGGTATTTACCAAGACATTCGGCCTCACCGGGAGCTGAGAGACGGCTGATGGATGGAACAAACAAACTGAGACTTCAATTAAAAAATAAATGGAAATATCTCATCCCCCCTCCTCTCACAGATTGGATTTATATTGCTGGAGTTTGTTGCCTGGCTACCTCTCATTGCCCCGCTCATTTCAAAATGTTGATTAGTTTGGAGGCAATAAATAAATCGATGGCTATGGGGCCTAAATTGTTTCCGGGGGAACGCTAGTCTGCTCAAAAGGGAAGTGGACCTGAACCACGACGTGACCGCCATCTTTAAAACCTCTCCAGGAGGGCTGTTTGAGAATCACATTGATCATCAGCGATCGCTTCGTTGTTTTGTGTTGTGGAACATTTTGTTTGTCACTTTTTATGGAAGTTTGAGGAGAACGCAGAGATTTTGTCTGAAATCTTCACTTCTTACCCGGATGTGCAGAACTTTTGTTGTGCAGGATGAGAATGAGCACATTCCCGGTGTCAGACCATGACCGGTTATTTGATTTTAGGGTTCGTGGTTCGTAGTATTGATAGGTGGACAAACATCTTTGTCTAGTTTAAATTTGATCTACAATATGTTGATCATTTGAACACATTTATTGTACCTTTATTCTCAATGAGTAGCAGAACTGTCTCATTTAGTAGCCAAGGGTAAACAAATACAAAGTGAAGCTTTTTCTTTGGTTTTGAAAATGTTTCCACACATGATTGATTGATGTCATGATTTTGTTTCGTTAATGTTTGCGTTCGCAAAGAGAACATCATTTGATGAGAAGGTCATGATAAAGACAGACTGAATTTATATTATTTCCTGAAAGCAGACATGAGTCAGCATTTTTACACTTCCTGTTCTCAAAGTGTTTTTAAAAGTGTGTTGTTGGTCAGATGTCTGAAATAAGGTCCGTAGTTATTAACACGAGTTGAAGATAATTTTACTATTTATTAGATAGATAGATTCATAGATAGATGGATGGATAGATTGATCAAAACATATATATAGATATATTGATCTCTAGATAGATTCATAGATAGATATTTAGATAGATTGATCTATAGATAGATTCATAGATAGATATTTAGATAGATATTTAGATAGATTGATCTATAGATAGATTCATAGATAGATATTTAGATAGATGGATATATTGATCTATAGAGATAGATTCATAGATCTGTAGATAGAATGATCTGTAGATAGATTCATAGATATATTCATAGATATTTAGATAGATGGATTGATCTATAGATAGATTCATAGATAAATATTTAGATAGATAGATTCATAGAAATATTCATAGATATATCTTTAGACATATAGATTCATAGATAGATTCATAGATAGATCTTTAGATATATAGATTCATAGATAGATATTTAGATGGATGGATAGATTGATCTATATAAATAGATAGATATATCTTTAGTTGGATGGATTGATCCATAGATAGACTCATAAACAGATATTTAGATCTTTAGATGGATGAAAGTGGAATGGAGACACTGAATATGTACTTGAGGATAAATGTCCTCTGTCTGCTGAACTGCACACAGAAACACATTTAAACTTCACATTTCCATTTCCATTAGTTGACACTCATCCAGAGCGAGAGCAGTGAATTCCCTCTTCCCTTTCTACATTTGGTGGAAGAAAATGTCATCAGTCTAAGAGAGAAAAGACAACTCTCCTCATCCTAACATTTTACGCTGTGTTGCCTTTGAGTCACAGAAGCTGTTAACATGTTAATATCTGATATTCCCTATAATCTCACTGTGACAGACAGCATTACATGAAGGTAGGATGGAATACAACATAAAGCAGCCGTCACATATCCAACACGTTGTTGGAGAGCAGCAGCTCGGACTGGACCAGTCAATGAAGTCTAAACTACCACTCCAACACTGAGGCTATTCTGTTATTTTGCTGCTATTGGAGTCCCAAAATATGTCCAAAGAAATCGCTGGAAGCGGTCAGAGTTCGATGCAATAGAGTTTATTCTTTGAGCAGTAAATAAACCCGAGCAGACCCCGGAGTCCAACTGATTATCCTGCTCTGAACACGGTCTTATATAGTTCCTCCGTCTGGGGCCAAAGCTCCACCTTCTACTTTCAACTCCTTCGTTGTTACCCTGAAAATAATGGGGTAGTATTTTTGTGGTCCCACCCGAGGTTCTTGTTTCTAATGGTGTCTTGGAAAGTCCCAAACTTTTTCCTGACACCAATATTTCCAGTCGTTTCCAAACTGGATTTTTAAAAACTTGAATTCTTTTCAAGTTATACATTGACTCAAACAAGTTATATGTTAAATCACTTCAATGATACTACATTAACAGTAATTCTGATGTTCTGATTTCATCGATGTGTGCCTGAAACATGGAATATATTTGATAGTGCTGACTTACTGAGGTGTTTATGTATAGAGAGGCTAAGTCCCGCCCCTTCTGGAGTCTTCCATGGGACCTTATTTATGGAAAAAAACTGTGAAGTCGAGAGACAAATATTTTTTTTTTTTATCCCATTTGATTTGTACATTTATGAATATTCCAGGTTTAGTTCATCAAGAAAATCTTCACTAATGAACTCCACTTTTATGATAAAAAGTAAAAAGCTAATGTTAGTCTACAAAGGAACTCCACCACGATCATGTGACTTCATGTTAGTCTATAGAGGAACTCCACCACGGTCATGTGACTTCACGTTAGTCTACAAAGGAACTCCACCACGGTCACGTGACTTACGTTAGTCTATAAAGGAACTCCACCACGGTCACGTGACTTCACGTTAGTCTATATAGGAACTCCACCACGATCACGTGACTTCATGTTAGTCTATAAAGGAACTCCACCACGGTCACTTGACTTCACGTTAGTCTATATAGGAACTCCACCACGATCACGTGACTTCACGTTAGTCTATAAAGGAACTCCACCACGGTCACGTGACTTACGTTAGTCTATATAGGAACTCCACCACGATCACGTGACTTCACGTTAGTCTACAAAGGAACTCCACCACGGTCACATGACTTACGTTAGTCTATAAAGGAACTCCACCACGGTCACGTGACTTCATGTTAGTCTACAAAGGAACTCCACCACGGTCACGTGACTTCACGTTAGTCTATAAAGGAGCTCCACCACGGTCACGTGACTTCATGTTAGTCTACAAAGGAACTCCACCACGATCACGTGACTTACGTTGGTCTATAAAGGAACTCCACCACGGTCACGTGACTTCATGTTAGTCTATAAAGGAACTCCACCATGGTCACGTGACTTCATGTTAGTCTACAAAGGAACTCCACCACGGTCACGTGACTTCACGTTAGTCTACAAAGGAACTCCATCACGGTCACGTGACTTCACATTAGTCAACAAAGGAACTCCATCACAGTCACGTGACTTCACGTTAGTCCATAAAGGATCTCCACCACGGTCACATGACTTCCTGTCTCCACCACTAAGCTGAAGGAGGACTAGTGTTCCAGTGAGGACGTCTATTCGTCTCATTTAGACGTGTTAAGGCTGACCTGTTTTTATATCAGACAACTAATCTCTAACATCTCTTTAGCTGGTGTTAAGATCATTTTGTTAACGTAACTAAAGTTTATTAGCTTAACTCACCGTGAACAGAATTTCAGTCAGAGAAATACTCGACTAAATTCAGCATTTTGTTTCTCACCTCTCATCACAACCACTCCGCTGGTCCTTTCAAGCTTTATTATTAGAACTAAAGGTAACTGTTCCACCATCATTATTTTCCTGTCATTAACCTGAAAGTTTTCATCATTAAAGTTTCTTTTCAGACCGATGAATCCTGACTTTTCTACCTTTCGTTGTGTGTTTTTCATCTGTTAAAACTTTCCAGTTTGTGCAACCTTCTTCTCACCGTCTGTGGTTAACGAGCTGTTGTTCCTGTTGATAGATGACGAGCTAATTAACAAACAGGTGTGACAGCAGACTCAGGTGTTCTCATCAACATGACAGCCGCATCACCGCTGATCCGTGAAGACAAGCTCTGGATTCTATGTTAAGAAACTAAAGACCTTCTTTTTTACTGTACATCTGACAGTCTAAGTAATGTCATGTTTGTGTCTTTTATTATAGTTCTTTTATCCGCCAGCTTTCTTTGACTTTTTACTGAATGCTTTCATCACTTGTTTTATCGGGTTAAGTTTTTGCTGTTCGGTCCTGTAATTCTGATATTGAACATATATTATATTCATATACAACAATCAGTGTTGCTCAGAAAACAACCGGCTGCTCAAACGTAGTTCTTAATCTCCTTTAAGTGACGAGTATCAGAGTAGCTCAGCTTTTATTACATTTCTTTGAACTGATCACAGTGAAATGGTTAATTATTAACCGGTATCGGGTAAACACAGTTTAATGTTAACGTGTCACCAACACAGCATGTACATTTCATGTGTTTAATGAAAATACAACGGTTATGGCTACATTAGATACTTATATCGGTACTTGGTATCAGCAAGTACTCAAAAGTACTTGTACCTGGTCTGAATTAAAGTGGTACAATAATGCGTCCCTGAGATAATTTTACATGTCAAGAAAGTTGCACTTTGTTTGCAAAACTGTTTAAGTATAAGACAGTGAAAGTGTAATTATAAAGACTACATGCCCAAAAGTAGCAGGATGTTCATCATGGTGCAGATATTTATCAGTTACAAGGTCGTTGTTTTTACACCATAATGTTAACATAACGTTTTATTGTTTTCATCTTGAAAACTATCCCGTTTATACCACATTGTACAACGTACTTTGGAACAGCTGTGTTTCAACTCAGTCTACATAACGGTTTGAGTGTCGTGTGAATCCATATGCAGTTTCTTAAAAGAGCCTTAAATCACTAATCCACATAACTACACTAGGTCTTTCAGGAGTCATCAGACCTGTCAAGTAATTGATTAAATGATTACTTTCCAGATTTGCTGGCTAATTGAAAGAGGACAAACTTTGAATACGTCACTGACAAGACATTCAAATAACACTGATTGGGCGACGCCACTGAAAGGAATTGATTCTCTTCACCGCCAATCAATGAAGTCCAGATACATTTTCCCACAGAGCATGTTGAGTGATTTACCTCTCCTGCAGCTTGAATCAGCACAAAAGAGGAACCGTGTTGGGAAACATCTGGTTCTTTGATGAAACCTTGGAGGTTGAAAGCCTGTGTGACTTAAACCTGAGAGGTGGACGTCAAACATTCAATCACAAAGCTTAAAACACTGCAGATTATATAAATTAATGTAAGTTAAGCGACTGAGACTCAGAGGATATCTATATGTAATTCCCCACTTGTTTATATTTAAGAACATGTTATTTTATATGTACGCACTTCATTTAGCATGTTAACAGACAACCCCAATTTATTTTTTAGCATTTCTATGTTGAGGATAAAAAGCACTGTATCATCTGTATATGACATGAGGTTCCAGCAAAGCTCACTCACTACTACATGTCACCTGTGCAGCTTCATATCAGATCATAATTAACACAATAGTTGATTTGTTTAAATTGCTTTTATTGAGCATTGTTAGCTTGTTTGAGATATTAAACGTTATAATGTCTCGAGACATATTAGTGAACACAACCGCAAATAAACCATAGAAGAAAAGTCATAATGTCATTGTGACTTTGAAGCCGGTTCTATTAAAAACCCAACGTTACACCACAACTGTTTATCATCACGATCATGAACAAACACTTCCCATATGAGAGGTCCATGCCACTCTCTAGAGCCTCACATGTTCTACTGTTTTATCACTTTAAATGAACAACTAGATGAGCGGAGGTGAAGGTGTCTTATGAAGAGTTCTGCTGTTTCTAAAAGTGGAAAAATTAAGATATAACAAATATAAGAAGAAGGTTAGATGTATGTTAATAAATAAATAAATGAATTCAACTTGTTGGTCTTTATTGTGAAAGCAGCTCCAGATATTCCCGATGAATTGAAAGCAGCAGCAGCAGCTCTCTGACATGATTTATGTCGTTGGGGAATGAATTGAAACTTCTTTCTTTGTTTCCTTCCAGAAGCTTGGGGCCTCCAGGTTTCTGCTTTATTATTCACAGTCCTCCACTGAGAACAAGCTTGGACGTGTTAGTATTAAAATATGTGCGCCCCTTAAAAAAGAATTTCGCGGGGTGGCCATGGCCAGCGGGCGCCTGACCTCAGACTGTGGACCGGAGGGATGTACCTGGCGGGGGCCCGGAGGATTGTGGGTAAACCTCGGAGGCCCTTCGGGGCCGACCGCTACAAAGCTGCTCTGACAAATGAGCCGGAGGGGAGGAGGAGCAGGACCAAGGCCAAGAGGCCCGGGGCGATGCAGAGCACCGCTCGCTCTCTCTGCTCTCACCTCACTGGTTTTATTTTCTCCACCGCTGATGAAATAAAAAACATCCTCCAAAGACGGACACACACACTGTTATAATAACTCTGCATTACAGATTAACACGTCATTGTTTGCTTCGATACGTGAGGAATCCTTTAGTTTATAAAATGACAAAACTAATGAAAGTAGTCTTCAGTCTGCTGATTTAATGGTGATCGTGAATAATCCTCTACGACGCTACGAATATGAACTGTTTCATTATCATCTGTTTCTTAGCAAACACTTAGGCTGCTGCTATTGGTTTACTGAGACACCTCGTCATCCTCATGTAACCAGGCAACAACCTGCGAGGAGTGACGTAGAGACCTGTCAATCAGCGTGTAGCCACGCCCCTAAATCATCCCCTCTTTATGGTGTGTTTGACTCTAAATGGAGCATAATGTACTAAATGAACATCATGCTGTATTGAAGAAGACTGTAAACTAGAGATTGAGAACATAAACTCATGTTTACAATGTTTACTGAGGGAATAAATCAAGAGAGAAGTAGAGTCATTTTAGACTAGACTTCTATACAACCAGAGGAGTCGCCCCCTGATGGACACTAGAGAGAATGCAGCTTTAACACATGAAGAACAGGAGAACTTCAAGAACCAGAGGTTGTCTCCTGGTTCAGAGACAAAGTGAAAGAGGCAGAATGCTTCCCTCCCTCGATTAGGATCTCATGAACAGCCACCGCTGTGCTCCTTAAGACGATCAATCCCCCGCCGCTCAGCTCACCTCTTCATGAAGCAACGGGTGAAATGTGTTCTGCTTCCTGCTGCTGGGAGCGTTAACGCTTCATGTCAGAGGAACCTAATGTGAACATTATCCCTTCTCTCTCCTCTGTGAGGTCAGCCAGCAGCCTCCAGCAGCAGATCAATAAATCAGCAGATCAATACGTTCTAATCACCTTCTGTGTGTCGGACATGAAGAGAAATGCCAAGTTGACATTTTGCAGATAGAAAGCGTTTCCCCTCGACGGCGTGTAAACGTGGAAAGAGACAAATTCATCGACGTATCAACTGGTTCATTCCCGGTTGACTTTAATGTTGTGACGAGGGCCGTATAAGCAAAGTGCATTATGGGTAACTACGCTATTCAAGAGCTTTGTAAACGGGGACATTCTCCAGCGAACAACATGAGATTATTAAACACAAACGTGAGACCAGACGTAGAACATGAACACGAGGTTCTTCTGATTAGTGGATTATTGTTTTATTTATTTAAATCTGCAAACCACGTATGTTTATGATATTCATATTTACTGCTACTCATTCTAAATCTACTATTTGAATTGTCATGAATTGTTAAACAACAATTCATAATAAATACATATTTATATAATTATAGATCAATAAATACAATACACACAGGTGTCACTTTGAATGGTGTTTATTTGTACACACTTAAGATACGAGCTAATTGGAATCACTTGTTTCATGTATTCCTGGTCTTTTCCTGAATTTAATATTTATATTTAAGGATATACTATTATACATTACATAACATTATGTCTTACTGTGTTTATTGTTTTGCACCAAAAGAGACAGAAAAAAGTAAGAAAACTCTACTCTGTAAGATCAAACTGCAATCATTTAAACACTATTTCATATTCATATTTAATAAATAATAATCAATGAATAAAATGCAAAATAATTAATGCAAACGTAATTGTACTAAACTGGAAAAGTGAACTTTAACCTTATGGAGGTCAGTTTTAGATATGTGTACTTTATAAAGTGAGTCAGTGTGTATTTATCGTGTGTGTGTGTGTGTGTGTGTGTGTGTGTAATATATGCATAGTGATTTGTTCATAGCCTACAAACACTTTGGGAAATAATGCAATATCTGAACTGTAATACTGAATTATGACCTCAAGGTGGAACAACAGAAGCTGTATCACAGTATTAGTACAAGTATGGTCCTAAATACTTCACAGATAACAATAGTACATACTCAGCACACCTGTACTAGGACAAATAAGAAGAACATATTGTTACCAGAAGCTCTTATTTTAGTGCATTTAAATGATTACATTCAACATCAAGCTGTTGTTGTGGTGCTCAGGTGTTTCTTATTTGATTTGTGGTGATTTCATTTTTGGTATTTGTATTATTTGGTTCCATAAATGTTTTGTGATTTGTCTTCTAACATCTTGGAAATAAATGTTATTTACTTTTTAGGAATTAGATTTTTTTTATTTTTCCGTGATCCATAAATAAATATCTTTTTAAAGGTTTATCAGATTCTCATTTATGAATAGTGGTCACACCTGGTTATGGAATAAATAACTGACCAGCTGTACATCAACCAATCATTTTTCCCGCTCTGACTCCACGTGAACAAAAGAATAAAGACAAACGAGGGAAGTCTTGATGATTAGATATGACCATACCATTATGATTCAGTTGAAACAAAGAGATTGTTTTAATACATCGTAGATGGTTTACAGTTTTTTAATATATTGTAGATAGTTTACAGTTTTTTAATATATTGTAGATAGTTTACAGTTTTTTAATATATCGTAGATAGTTTACAGTTTTTTAATATATCGTAGATAGTTTACAGTTTTTTAATATATCGTAGATGGTTTACAGTTTTTTAATATATCGTAGATAGTTTACAGTTTTTTAATATATCGTAGATGGTTTACAGTTTTTTAATATATCGTAGATGGTTTACAGTTTTTTAATATATCGTAGATGGTTTACAGTTTTTTGGGACAGTGGCAAAAAACACAAATATTGTGTATCCTTGTAGAGCAGCTGCTGTAATCAGACAGTAATCTGTATCTGTTCATATGGATCATCAATGATTAATACATAAAATGTGATCAGAGATGTTTTAATTTTCTAAACTTTCTGCTTTAGTTGCTCTTTAACCTGTTTCATATTTGTGAAATCTAATAACTTATGGGATTATGTGCAATAATGTCAGTATTCATCAAGTTCATTACCAGTGAAGACTGATGTGTTCTTCCAGCTGACTAGTCTTGAGAACATTAAACACTGTGAGTTCACTATTAACCAGCCAGTGGAGTGGACTGTAGGATGCACTAATCACCGTCTCTTAACGGACTAAAAGTCAAAAAGGAGGGCCATTAAGCTTTATCTCCACCTGCAGTGATCTGAACCCGACGTGTTTTCATCATGGAAATTAAGAGCATTTCCATCCATTGTCTCACACACACACACACACACACACACACACACACATAGGGCTGTGTCCGTGTGGCTGTAAAGGATTACAGCGGTGTAGCAGTAATTAGTTGTGGCATAATGAACATTTGGCCCTGTGGCGAGGAATAATTAAGCAGCACTTTGCGGTGATCGTAACGAGGCGACGAGGCCAGAAAAACCTCGCAAGTTCAGCGGCGCTCTCTGCTTAATGGGATTCATTAACACCGGCGAACTTCTCTCCCTTACACACTGCGCGTGAATAAAACATACATACATGTACTGTATGTAAATAATTCAGCCTCCTCATGCCGCTTTATTTCTATAACGGTCATCAGTGTCAAGAAGCAGCAATGAGGTTATTTAACCCGAGAGGTTTAAGTTATTACCGTCAGAATACATTTACTCAACTCTTGTTTCTGAAAAATCAGGTTTCACGTTAGTTTGGTCGGGGAGTACTACAATACCCATGAGCCTCTTCTGCTGCTGCTATGGCTCCTTTTTGCAGCTGATATCAGCAGCAACATGTATGCATGTTGGAAACATCTGGTTACTCGTTGCTCGTTGTAACGATAGACTGTGATTGGACGTAGTCATGGTGACGTCACCTGTTGGTTTGTGGATGTTTTGTGTCTCTACAAAGGATTCACCACCAACTATTCACCACCAACTATTCACCACCAACTATTCACCATGATGATTTACTTGTGCTCATGTCTCTGATGTTCTTCAACATCGGGGACGGTTAGTTGGGTCTTCTTGCCTTCCTCCTGTCAGTCCGTATAGCATGTCGCTCACCATCGGTAAAAGTTGTGTTGATGTGAAACGTTTGTGACCGTTTTCCCAAAGCTAAACTTTAGTTTTGTAGCTTAATGTCATCCTAAAAAAAGGAGTCATGCTGAGCAACACGGAAAAAATGTGTGACGCACAACAAGAAACCATAGAACGCATTTCTGTGTTGCATTATTAGACGCTCAGAGAACATTCTACACTAGTGTGACGACGACGTGTAAAGAACGAAACGTCAAACAAACAGGACTTTAGACCAGTGTTCATGTCCCAAGTGTTGTTATTTTGAAGTTACTTGTGTAATTTTGAAGTTACTTGTGTTCCGTACGTACTCATTCTAAGACCAACCATGATGTTTTTCCTGAACCTGAGGTTTGTAAACCTCAGCAAGTGTTTTTGTTGGAATCGTGTCTTAGTTTGGATTTCGAACGTCAGTTTGTTCAGATATTTTCTACATCAGATCCACTCTTCCACTTTCATGTTTATGTCAATTGAATAAAGTCCTTGAATCATGTTAATCAATCAGCGTTTGAAGCGTCTGAGCGAGTACAGTTCCTTCTCACCGGGTTTCTCGGGATAAAGAAGCTTTTATGACTCACTGCAGGATTAAACGACTCCCTCATGATGGATATTTCTTGTAGTAAATGTCGACTTTTCTCAGCCTCTAATGTGCTTTACCTTCCTTGACATTGCACCATGCAACCAGTCAGATTGACTTGTGAATTATGTCAAAAAAATCCTGCAGATGAAAGACTCCTTTGAAAGCAGCAGTAAAAGAAATCAAGTCTTTCAGCCGGCGTTTGAACGCCGACGAGGCGCCGCCAGATCAAAATCCGCTCAAACAATAACATTCTCCCTTTTTTTGATTGTGATTAGCTCTTATTTTCTGACAGCCACTAAAATAATTGTGAAAGTAATGAGATAGTGGCAGTTTTTCTCTCCTTTCAAATAATGAAAAGATGATGAAAACAGCCGTGACTCCAGGAAGGAGCGTTGCTGGGTGGGAACAGGACTTCAAAGGGAATGATAAGCAAATGTAGCCAAGCTCTCGTTCTGAATTAAGTCAACCAGCCACTTTAATCAAATTGTTTCACAGGAATCAAACTACAAACACAGAACCAGAGAGAGAGAGATTGATTTTCAGCTTTCTGCGACACACTGACAACCACTGCTTCCCATTGATGGTGGTTTGTATGTCTTTGACTCTCTGTTGACCTCCGGCCCGTCAGTCCTTCTGGAACACCAACAAGTTCTGTACGTTACACAGAAGGAAGCTATCAAACTGGTTAGGATTTAGCTTGTTTTAATGACTTTATATACAGCTGGTAGTTTAATCTATAATAATACATCATCATTTATTAATTGATTGTATTTTATATTAATAGTTTTTATGTATATATATATATATATATATATATATATATCACATTTCAGCAACAGGACAATTCAAAGTACTTGTAACTTATTTTAAAAGACATTTAAAGGTAATATTGTGAATCTGTTGACTCAAGTTATCAAATGTAGAGCAGTAACCTCAAGACTGGATTGAAGTACAGTACAGTTACATTGCTTTCAACCAGACCTAATGGTCTTCATCAGGACATCTAATTACTTTTTTGTAAAACTAGCAGCTGTGTTCTTTTTTTACAATAGAAGTATAAAGTACATCAAATGTAAATGTACGGTTGAATCGTGCATTAAAGGTGTTGTATGATGGGTAATCCTGGCTCCTGTGTCTGTGAGGTGAAGTTATTTTTGCATGTTGGTGTTGCAGGTGTTTCTGCACAGACGTGTGTTTATACATATATATAATTTATGCGTATATTGTTCGTTGTTCGTAACAAGCAAGAAGGTGTTGATCAGCTCTACAGAGGTATTTTTAGAGGCGGTGCAACACCCGTCCACCCTGCTGCTTCTAATGCGCGTTAATACATGAAGAACATGAGTCTTTCATTAAGTGCAGGAGGAAAACCCAAAATATAAAGTCAAGGAATCACCGTTGACCCTGCAGAGGCTTCAGGAGACACATGCCGGACGTCTGAGCAGACCGTCGGTCCTCCTCAGGCACGAAGCGAAAGACAAAGACGAGCCGCAGAGCACGAGCCAACGATCTGTCTGAGGGGAAAGCAAACTGATGGCGGAGCATTAGTCCGCCTCCATCCCGAGCCGGTTAACCGGAGAGACGCCATTACTCATGTCCTAACAGTCCTAACAGTCCTAACTGCTGTAATGGAATTTTCCTCGGATGAGCAAAAGGTTGTCAAGACGCTCGCTGCAGATCAGAAGAAGAAAACACACAGCAGCTCAGAGGACTGGAAGTCCAACAGGAACCAACACACACACACACACACACACACACACACACACACACACACACACACACACATATATATATATATATATATATATATATATATATATATATATATATATATATATATATATATATACACACACACACACACACACACACACATATATATACACACACACACATACACACACATACATATATATATATATATATATATATATATATATATATATATATATATATATATATATATATATATATATATATATATATATATATATATATATATATATATATATATATATATATATATACACACACACACACACACACACATATATACACAGAGACACACACACATTTACAATGAAAGTAAATCTCTGATTTCAAAACTTTTACTTTCTATAAATCAAATATATAGTTTAATTTTTGTTTTAAAGAACGTAGTTTTTATTCAAACAAACAGGACGAAATAGTGAATATTTTGGGGACTATTTTCAGCGGCGGATGAATCCACATGTTGCTGTAGAGCGTGTGTGTGGGATGAGTCAGGATAAACTAGGGTGTGTTTATGGTGATGGAGGCTCATGGAGGCGTTTTGATGGAGGTCTGTGGCTCAGAGGAAGAAGAGACATCAGCTGTGATACGTCCAGTAGAGACAGTCAGGTTAAACCAGGTCTGAGCTGGGTTTAGTTGGTCTGTGGAGAGAAATGTTTTCTTCAATATTTAATCTTTAGAATCCAGAACGTTTTCAATCAGAAAGCTTCATTTCGTGAAGTGAAGACAGATTGATGAAGACATGCAGACTCTTCATCCTCCTGTCAGCTGACAGTCAAAGAATACTTCTTTACTGTGGGGGAAGGAGGATGGAACCACCAACCATGTGGTTAGAGGACGAGCCGCTCTGATCCCTCCGTGGTCATTAAAGCGTTATGGATCTAATCACTCATTAGCATCAATAACCCGTTGGTGGCCTGTGAGAGATTAAAACAAGCCTCATGAACCAGTGACCTCCCTGATGTTTAACTTGATCTGGGATGAAACACCGTGTGAGCATGGAGACGCAGAGCAAGGACCAGAGAGGTTCAGAGCGATCATTCAGGCTCTGAAGGCAGAAGTGATTCTGTGCGTGTTGATTGTGGGGGGGTCACAGGTCAGAGGAGCAGCAGGAGGTCTGCTGAACACGATCGGCCTTTGCTTTGATCAGACACAGTGACCTTCTGATCTCTGAGCAGCGTCACGCTGACGTTCAGGCCGGGTTCCCGTCCTTTGAGGAGTCACAGGGGAGTAATGAACCATGTCGCCGTACCTGCCGTCAGGTCGCCGCCGGCGTTAAGACGCCGATCAGAAGACTCGGAGGACTCGATGGCGATCCTCCTTCCTGCCGGAACAAAACGAAAACGGTGGGACCGGGACGAGCAGCAGACGGTGGAAAACATCAGACTGTTGACATCAAAAGTGAAGAAAAGTGAACTCTGAGCTGAAGATGGAGATCAATTCTCCTAGAAAACAGTTTGGATGAATTTAACAAACGATGGCATCGAGTTTTGATCCTGTAAATCTCTAGAAATGTTCTGTTCTCCACACAATTATCATTATTATTATTATTATTCTGTTCATTACAAACAATGAAAAGACTCATCATGAATGAATCTATGATGTCATCAGAGACGCTTCATGTTGATCTACAGCGACACACTGTGACACACTCGCTGTGTCCTCGTATGGAGCTAGCTGTGATCCGTGATGGTGGTGATGGTGAAGCCTCGTCAGTGGAGCTCAGGGACAAAGAGTTGAAATGCACCTTTAAACCCCCCCCCCCCTTTACTCTGAGCCGTTCCCATTGACAGCCTGCTGGGACTCTGAATTTAAAGGGCATGATCTTTTCCGAAGGCAGACAGGGGATCGCACCGACACTATTTTCAGAACCACATCAAGCCAATTAGCGCAGCAGCAGCTAAGCCGGTGCATGCTGGGAGCCCGCAAATGTGTGCGTGCGTCTGCTCTGTGTAAGCCGAGCCATATGTTCGCGTTCCGACTGTATGTGGTCGAGCGTTGTGCCGCGCGTCTCTTTGCAGCCGTGCGGAGGTTAAAGTGATCCGGGCTCGTTAGCTGAAGCGTCCCTAGCGTCTGCTAATTAGCACATAATAGGACAGGAAGCGTCCGCCACAGAGGGCCTGTTTAAGAATAAAGTTCATCATTTCCTCCCAGAGACGTTCCTCACAGACGTTCCTCGCCATCAGCTCTTCAGCCGTGAACCATCGGTTATTATTAGCTAGGAGTGCTGTTGTTACACCGCACACAGCACAGGAGGGCACATCTCTGTTTTATTTAACGTGATTCTTCTGTTTTTCAGCTCAATTCCTAATTTTTCTATGAAAGTAAAATTGTGTTTTTTTTCCAGCCCTGAAATGTGACAAGTAGAGAAGATTCAGGGAGGCTCCTCCAGAAGCTGACAGGAAGCTGGAGATGTGACCGTGTTGAAGGTGTGAGAGCGCGAGCAGCAGCTGGAAATAGAAAGTTGATGAATCACATCAGGTTGTTCTGTAATCACAGCCTTCAGGTTCACAGAGAGAGAGGAGCCACGAGGAGCATCTGGAGCTCCAGATACCGGCCTCTGAGGAGGACCGAGACTAACTGAAGGAACAATTTAACGCCTTATTATCATCATGTAATACAGGGTTTCACAATAACATGCAGACATAGTCTCCTACATGCTACACACACAATGTGTCATCAAATATTCAAATGTTTAAATTCATTAAATAGAATAAAACAAAATGTTTAAATTAATAGAATAGAATAAAACAAAATGTTTAAATTAATAGAATAGAATAAAACAAAATGTTTAAATTCATAAAATAGAATAAAACAAAATGTTTAAATTAATAGAATAAAACAAAATGTTTAAATTCATAAAATAGAATAAAACAAAATGTTTAAATTAATAAAATAAAACAAAATGTTTAAATTCATAAAATAGAATAAAACAAAATGTTTAAATTAATAGAATAGAATAAAACTAAATGTTTAATTTAACAATAAATTTGGACAAAGTACATAAACGTGTCACTAAATGAAGAAAAAAGGAAACTAAAATGACTAATTAATTATTTATAATATTTGCATAATGTTAGTGGATGGAAACATTTATTTTCTGGTGTAAATTTGCGCTCCATTTGAATGTAAACCCGGCCGTGGCAGAGCAAGGCACTAACCCTACGTGAAGGTTGAGGGTTTGATTCCCTCCTGTATTGAAATTGACAGCCGATATTTAAAAATGTTCAGAAACAATAACGATCGATCGGAGAGACGTCCAGTAGCCCCGCCCACCTCGACCTTCACCGCCACTAGTCGACAGGTCTATCAATCATCGTGAACGACGGCTGCAGCCGCCGCTCAACACGCCGCTCGATCGCATGGATTTCCTCTCAGACGCAGATATTATGACGCGTGATGGTCGGTGGTTAATATCTGAGATAAACACACAGAATGAAGGTGGAGATCACTCCGAGTGTCCGTCGTAGCTCAATAACGCTCTGAATGGAGGATGAATACAAGAGAAGGAGGAGGAGGAGGAGGAGGAGGATCACGTCCACAGAGAGCGAGATGAAGCATCGAGGGAAAGAAACCTGAAATGACTTTAATTGTAAATGTTGAAACCAGCTTCAACAGACACTTTATAGTTGTATTATTAGAAACCAGCGTTTTAATATCCCATCTGTTATGTCTTTAAAAACATGCAGCACTTATTCATGATACAAAATAAATCCATTAAATATAAAAAAACAAACAAACGCATCATTAAATATGGAAGCTTCTTATGCACATTTCTGGTTATTATGTTTACAATAAAACTGTAAAAAATTATCAGAAAACTATGCAGTTTGATTAAAGTGCCTTGTTTGTATTAAATAATCTTAACGGATCATATTCATCTCCATATCTCACAGCTTCATGTACTGCATAATAAAGTACTATCATTTAATACTTTTACATCTAATTCATGGTGCTAAACTCAATAAAGTAATTTAAAATAGTACTTTAAAGTCTACAGTGACAGGAAACAGACTTGAGTCTTGACCTGGAGCCACCTTGTCTTATTATCGACAATAATGCTGTTTGTGATCAATACATGAATAAGAAACACGATTACAGAATTACTCGTTTTCTGTTCAGGGCTCAGACTTCCTCCAGACGGATCATTCATCACAGTTACAACTGTTGACGCTGTAGATTTGGTAGTTATTTCTCAAAGTGACGGTTCTCAGGTTTGGTCCTGAAATGTTTAATTATCAGTGAAGTAAAGTTCTCAGAAGTAGAAGTCTGTTGTCTGTTGTCGGTGAAGTAAAGTTCTCAGAAGTAGAAGTGTGTTGTCTGTTGTCAGTGAAGTAAAATTATCAGAAGTAGAAGTGTGTTGTCTGTTGTTGTCGGTGAAGTAAAGTTCTCAGAAGTAGAAGTGTGTTGTCTGCTGTCAGTGAAGTAAAGTTCTCAGAAGTAGAAGTATGTTGTCTGTTGCTGTTGGTGAAGTAAAGTTCTCAGAAGTAGAAGTCTGTTGTCTGTTGTCGGTGAAGTAAAGTTCTCAGAAGTAGAAGTGTGTTGTCTGTTGTCAGTGAAGTAAAATTATCAGAAGTAGAAGTGTGTTGTCTGTTGTTGTCGGTGAAGTAAAGTTCTCAGAAGTAGAAGTGTGTTGTCTGCTGTCAGTGAAGTAAAGTTCTCAGAAGTAGAAGTATGTTGTCTGTTGCTGTTGGTGAAGTAAAGTTCTCAGAAGCAGAAGTGTGTTGTCTGTTGTTGTCGGTGAAGTAAAGTTCTCAGAAGTAGAAGTATGTTGTCTGTTGCTGTTGGTGAAGTAAAGTTCTCAGAAGTAGAAGTGTGTTGTCTGTTGTTGTCAGTGAAGTAAAGTTCTCAGAAGTAGAAGTGTGTTGTCTGTTGTCAGTGAAGTAAAGTTCTCAGAAGTAGAAGTGTGTTTTCTGTTGTCAATGAAGTAAAGTTCTCAGAAGTAGAAGTGTGTTGTCTGCTGTCAGTGAAGTAAAGTTCTCAGAAGTAGAAGTATGTTGTCTGATGTTTGTGAAGTAAAGTTCTCGGAAGTAGAAGTGTGTTGTCTGTTGTTGTCGGTGAAGTAAAGTTCTGAGAAGTAGAAGTGTGTTGTCTGTTGTTTGTGAAGTAAAGTTCTCAGAAGTAGAAGTGTGTTGTCTGTTGTCAGTGAAGTAAAGTTCTCAGAAGTAGAAGTGTGTTGTCTGTTGTTGTCGGTGAAGTAAAGTTCTCAAAAGTAGAAGTCTGTTGCTGTTGGTGAAGTAAAGTTCTCAGAAGCAGAAGTGTGTTGTCTGTTGCTGTCGGTGAAGTAAAATTCTCAGAAGTAGAAGTGTGTTGTCTGCTGTCGGTGAAGTAAAGTTCTCAGAAGTAGAAGTGTGTTGTCTGTTGCTGTTGGTGAAGTAAAGTTCTCAGAAGTAGAAGTGTGTTGTCTGTTGCTGTTGGTGAAGTAAAGTTCTCAGAAGTAGAAGTGTGTTGTCTGTTGTTGTCAGTGAAGTAAAGTTCTCAGAAGTAGAAGTGTGTTTTCTGTTGTCAATGAAGTAAAGTTCTCAGAAGTAGAAGTGTGTTGTCTGTTGTTTGTGAAGTAAAGTTCTCAGAAGTAGAAGTGTGTTGTCTGTTGTTTGTGAAGTAAAGTTCTCAGAAGTAGAAGTGTGTTGTCTGTTGCTGTCGGTGAAGTAAAGTTCTCAGAAGTAGAAGTGTGTTGTCTGTTGCTGTCGGTGAAGTCTGTACACTGTGAGGCAAACAGAGCTGTGAGCAGCAACAACTGGTGTGGACAGTCTCCCCACCGCTGCGTCTGTTGGGAAACATTATGAGCCATCTGAGGATGTTTATTAATGACCTCGGCATGGCTGGAGGTGGCTGCCATGCCGCTAATGCTATTCACTGGCACACAGCGAAGCGTGGCAGCGCACAAAGAGAGGCAGGGAGGCCGAGGACAAGGCGCCTGGTGGACATCCATATTAATGCCGAGCTCAGCCTGTGTTCTGCTGCCATGAGCCCCGGCTGAAGTCCAGACAGAGCAGCCTGATCCCTCAGGACGCGCTCCTTTATCTTCATACCAGCACATCCGCTCCGGCCCAAACTGTCACCAGACGTCTCAAAAGATGTCCGGAGACGTCCTTTAAGACCTCGTCAGATGTCTTCTGATGTTTTGAGAAGTTGCTGTGACGCGAGGGGAAAAGTTTGGAGTCCATAGAGAAGATTCAACTTCACTTTGAACATTCAAATGTTGAGTTATGCATCAAATGTTGGAGTTATGTCTTAACTTTCATGTTCGTATTCGTCCCTTCATCCTGTCTTTGTCTCGATGGACGTTGTCTCAGCTGGATATGGATGAGATGAGGAGGAACGTCACCAGAGGTCCCTGAGTGTTGTCCAACAACTTTTTCAGACTGAAATGACCTTTAGTTTGTTTTACAGCTAGTTCCTTCAAATGAAACGATCAGACACAACACAACGTTGATCTAGATTATCTGAATAAAAACTTCATTTAATGTGTTCATCACTAATGGTGCAGCTGGTAAAGGTGGAGCTTATTTTAAATACTTAAGGTTACTTTTAATATATAATGTTAAATCATAATTTATTAGTTTGTTTTAATACTCTTAATCTGCAAAGTAACTAAAGTATTTCTTGTTGTTTAAATGAGCAGAATTCAGTCCGTGATGAGATGTTCATGATGTGACGACGTTCAGACAGAATCAGCTCCACGTTCTCTCTAATGAGTGGAATCACTTCAAAGCAGCTCTGATCCTGATCCTGATCTGGTTCCACAGGTGGATCCTCTTTGTGCTGCCTTTGACCCTTTGTCACACATTCTCAAATCCACTTTTCTGATGCAAACTGGATGAAACCAACCAACCAACCGACCTGCCGGCTGGAGATGTGGAAGCCTCGCGCACTCATCCGGTGTTTCATTCACTGGTTCGGAGGAGCTGCCGTGTTCTTTTGCTGCCTTTGCAGGTTTACTTCACCGACGGCAGCGTCTTCTCTCTAACGGGTAAACTGTCTGGAGAGCTGCAGGTTGGACAGAGGCCGTCTCTCTCTGCAGGAATAATCTAAACCTGCAGCCGTTGGGAAGCATGATGGGAGTCTGTGCAGATCGACGTGTCGCACATTAAGAGACGGAAACAGAGGAAATCTGGTGAGTGGGAGGAAAACACGTTCTGTCGTCCTCCAGGGTTCCAAAGCCCCCCCCCAGCCGGTTCATAACTATCTCTCACACGAGATGAAGAGCTGTTTTACCTTCTTCACACAACTTCTGCCGTGTGATTGCTCGCTCTCATGGCGGTGCACCAAATAAGGCGAACAAACGGAAAGACGTGGCTCAAAACGGTCCCGTTTGCTCCGGCTGCTTGTTGGTCTGTGTCTCTTTAGACTCGTATCACAAATAGACTTTTACAAGAAGTGGACGGAGTCGTTCAGCTATTTGGCTGTCGCCATTTTGTTTTTATTCTCAACCACAAGGTAGACCCGCCTTGGTGTGTTTTTATTTCATATGTTTCCGTTTATATGCATAAAAAAAAGGTGGATCGCCAGTTTGGACGACCATTCGGTACGACTTGTTTTTTAATTACCCACAATTCTTTCTGTCTTACTGATACAATATTTCAACCACTTTTCTCTTACAAGCAACTGGGCAACATAGATGCTTTATTTATAAACTGGGTGAAATATTCAAACTTCATTTTGTGTTTGTGTGTGTTTGCAGCATTCCTTTAAGTGGAATATTTGAGCACATGTACATCATGTGGTGTGTTTGGAAACTTTGAGATCTCCACCACTCTTCAAACAAAACAACATCCATCTCTCTTGTGAACAACATGAGATTGTCAGGATGGAGCCGCTGGTGGATTCAGCAGGGATGATGAAGGTTAAATAGATTTCTGCTTCCTGCAAAAACATTTCAAAACACATTTTTGGCTCAAATCTGAAGAATCTCACCACCACACGTTTGGCACAGTTCTGCAGAAACGGCGTCTGCTGCCCACAAACTCCACAGTTTGGAGAAGAAGAGGAGGAACTAACAGGCAGTTTGTGTTTATCCACAGCGACCAGCAACACAACAAGGCCAGGGGGTCAGAGGTCAGTGGGGGGGGTTAGGGTTCAAACCCCACCAAACACTGCTGACTGAAGTCCAACAGGAAGCTGAACAACGCTCCGTGACCGGGCCGCCGAACCGCTCATCAACCGCCACCAGAGACAACACAAAGGAAAGAAACATCCAGGAGAAACAACCTGAAGGACTGTGTGTTTGAACACACACACACACACACATGCTTCCTTCATCTCCAGCTGAATGTTGCTCGTTGAGGATGAAGGTTAAAAGTGTTGTGATGACATCTGATTGGTCCTTTTCTTCAATAAGAGATCTGATAAAGTGACGGGGAAAGAAGACATGTTCTGCGAGAGAAAAGCTTCAAGGCCTCGCAGTGATTTCCTTTCTCTGCTGTGTGTGTGTGTGTGTGTGTGTGTGTGTGTGTGTGTGTGTGTGTGTGTGTGTGAGTGTGTGTGTGTGGTGGGAGTCGAGCGGAGGATCATGAAAGAAAAAAGAAGAGTGAGTGGGATCCTGCTCATGACTGTAGAAAGAGAAAGATGCTCGAAAAACTAATTATATTCAGAAATCATCTTCAGGCTGGAAGAAGATTTCACACACATACTATACTGCACTACCAACAGTGGACCGTCACACGACTCCAACCAAGTATGGACCTCTGTTTCTGGTTATTTTGAAGAGACACAAATAGAACTAAAAAAAATACTTTTAAGGTCTTTACCTAGAATATTAGTGACAATGTGCTTTTTAATTGTTATTAAAGAAATTGCCAGTAGAGGACTCGTATCTTTTAGTACGTCTACCTATCAAAGAGGGGTCCTCCAAATACTGCAGTCAACCTTTCTTAGTTTATTTCAAAAGGGATCATTAAACGGTAATATTTAAACATTTTTCTGTGATACCAATATCAAAATTATAATCATGGCCCCTTTAATTGAGAATACATAATGTTTTATGTGTAAATTAGAAGCATGAACTAATGCATGAACTAATATCAAGGACTGCACAGCAGTAAACTCATCGCAATTTTCTCTTTGGGTAAATTCATATTCCGTTATTGTTGGTCTTTTTGTGTGTAATAGTGAAGTATGCATTTTAAAGAGAACTCCCTTCATCCTGTGGATTATATCTTATTTTTATATTTACTCTTAACTTCATTTGAGTCAGAAGAAATTATAGTTTTTTAATAAGCAGGTTTTGAATAATGCATCACCTACACTTTGTTGTGGCTGTTAAGGCATCTTCAGGAAATTCATTTTAAACTCATTCATGAGTATAGTGAGGTCGTAAAAAAAGTACTGATATATTTATTTAAAAAGGATGCTTTACTTGGCTAATTTGCTCTATATTCATCAATACGTACGTATTCATGTTGCTTCAGTCAGTCTTAACCTTTAGTAACTAAATAAAACTAAATGAACTGAAGTAATCTACATTGTGTTTAATACAGATGCTCTGGACTGTATCTTGTAGAAAACAGGTATTTTAGAGTTACCTGCAGTCCGTCTCAGAAGGAGCTGCTGCAAAGTGTTTTTAAAGACGTTTAAAGACGGCTCGTTCTTTTTAATAACTGAGGAATGAATCCAACGTTTGAAGTTTATCTCTATGCAAACTCTCACTTCCATTGTTTTTCAGTGCTGCATCATTAGACGGATATGTTACATCTTGTCTGTTCACAAATACAATTTAATCTTTATGTGACACAGATCGCAGCCGCCAGAAAAAAAAGGTAGATGAAAGTTTATTTCAAGTATTTTTTTTCCTCCCATGACAAAATTTCTGTGTGCATTTCTACTTTGCATTTCTTTGAACGATTGAAGTTCAGCTGAAGGCAAATTATATTTTTTTTCCTCTGTAGACATGGAGCAGGAAGAACATTACAGAAGAGAACATTATCAAACAGGAAGTCATTATGTTCTGTCGCTCTTTGTCACAGAACAACTCAGATTGTCTTTCTCTGTACTCATGTAGAGGAACGTAATTGTCGCTCCATACGATTCAACAGGGGACCAGTGTCTTTATGTTCAGGTAAAGAAAACCTGAGGATACCTTAAAGATCAACTGCTGCTGAGCATCAAAGAGAAAGGAAAGCAGCGATGTTGTGTGGCTTCACTTCATGCAAACTCTCAGCTCCATAATGATGCTGTTACCAGTAGACAGCCTTCACAAATACAAGTGGTTTCAATGTGGTTTATGGGTTTATATGCAGTATAAATGTAGTTTTAATGGGGTTTTGTAAGGATTACAGGTACTAGAACCCAAAAGCACAACTCGGAAACAAAATACAAGTTAAGCTCTTTTACTTAGTTCAGGCAGGGTCAAAACCGGGAGGTCCGTCAAACACGCAAACAAATTCAATAAGGGGTAGGCAAAATCCAAGGTCGAATAACAGGCAGACAGGGTCGGAACAGACTGATCAGGAACGATATCTAAGGTACGCTGGAAAGATTGGCAATAGCACACAAGACAATCTGGCAGGGAGCAAGTGCAAGTGAGGGAACCTAAATAGTGAGGGCTAACGAGGGAATGGGCTGCAGGTGAGATGGGGTGTGGAGGACCAGGTGAGGGGAATGAGAGGTGATCGGGTGTGAATGGTAGGATCTGAAATGACAGGAGAGTTAATTAAACAAGCAGACAGGATGAAAACTAACTAATATGAAGGGGAATTCGTGACAGGTTTATGAGTTAAGATGCAGTATAAATGTAGTTTATGGGTTCAGATGCAGTATGAATGTAGTTTTAATGTAGTTTATGGGTTCAGATGCAGTATGAATGTAGTTTGAATGTAGTTTATGGGTTCAGATGCAGTATTAATGTAGTTTGAATGTGGTTTATGGGTTCAGATGCAGTACTAATGATGTGGATTTGAGGGTCAGATGCAGGATGAATCAGGTTAACATGTGGTTTATGGGCTGTTCATAGGTAGACTTCCAGTTCTGGGTTTGGTTTGGGTAAATGTTTTAAACTGTGGTTAATCTCCTCGGTGAAAGCAGTCTCTTTGTTTTTTGGAATTGGACTTTCAGTGAACGGCATTGTGTCCAGTTGTGAACAAACGTTTTCTTGTCGCTGTCAAGTTTATTGGCAGAGAAAGCGAGTCTTTGCAGATTTGGTAGCTCCAGACTGAGGGGCTTTATCGTGATCAGGGGAAGTTGTGGTCTTATTAAAATCAGTTTGAGACTCAGAGAGCTGCCAGAGTGATGAAGCGCTGCAGGAAGAGGGAACCAGAGGTCACAACACCTCCTCCAAAAATATCTAATTGGTATTTTCTTTTTTTCTGCTTCTCTGGCTCTTTCAGGCAGAAAATACTGTGAGAGCGACAGAGACACTTATTACAGGTTTAACTTTGATTCTGAACCCGTTGTAAATAAACACAACCATAACCATCAACACATCACATGTGTGGCAAAATGAAAACTAAACCTCCATCCATC
Source organism: Cebidichthys violaceus (assembly GCF_023349555.1). NCBI lineage: Eukaryota > Metazoa > Chordata > Actinopteri > Perciformes > Stichaeidae > Cebidichthys > Cebidichthys violaceus. The sequence continues at coordinate 696,240 of NW_027176372.1, read as the reverse complement.
CATTGACCTCCTCTTGTCCGGGGTCCGGTCGCGGTGGCAGCAGGCCAAGCAGGCTGACCCAGACTTCCCTCTCATTCTGGGGGGTCCCGAGGCCTTCCCAGGCCAGCTGGGAGATGTATTCCCTCCCAGCGTGTTCTGGGTCTTCCCTGGGATCTCCTCCCAGATGGGCGTGCCTGGAAAACCCCCGGTGGGAGGCGCCCGGGTGGCCTCCTGATTAGATGCTGAACCACCTCAGCTGACTCCTTTCGACGCGAAGGAGTAGCGGCTCAACTCCAAGCTCCCTCCTGACGTCTGAGCTCCTCACCCCGTCTCTGAGGCTGAGCCCGGCCACCCTACGGAGGAAACTCATTTCAGCCACTTGTAGCCGCGACCTCGTTCTTTCGGTCACGACCCAGAGTTCGTGACCGTGGGTGAGGGTCTGAACGTAGACCAACCGGTACATTGAGAGCTTCAAATTCAAGTAAGTCAGTCCAACTATCCTCTCTTTAGGACCCTGAATCTGAAGCAGCTCACTGGAACACAGATCACATGTTGTTCAAACGTGTGCACGCTCGACCAACCGGCTGTCAGTCAGAGTCACAGTGGGCGGAGCTCTGGGGTAGAAGAGGGCCGTGAACAGGAAGTGGTGTTCTCTGAGGTCGCTTTAGCTTTTGTCCAAACGGAGGAAGTTGCCTCGACGTAATGAGGACACGAGAACATCTTGTTAGGACCTGCCAGGTCTGATTAAACTTCCTCTACTCTGTTCTCCTCCTCTCTCTGCTCAGCCTACTTCTGTCCCGTTCTCTGTTTTAATATCTTGATTTAACATATATGACAAAGTGAATTATCTCAGTATGAATATTTATAATTATTCATCTGGGATCCATATGTGTTTGTATACACATATTCTCCCTCTCATTTGTTTTACATTAGGTTTAATGATGTGTACTCCGTCGTGACACTGTCATATTTCATTTTAATCCAACTGTTGCTCTGTTTGTAATGTGTGATATATATATATATATATATATATATATATATATATATATATATATATATATGTGTGTGTGTGTGTGTGTGTGTGTGTGTGTGTGTGTGTGTTGTTTTGTATGTATTCTTTTGGTGGAATGTAATAACACAATGATGAATGCTGATGTTGTTTCCTTTCTTTCATGAAATTATTTCTTGCACATTGTTCCTCTTGGTGTTGTTCTGGACCAGAGCAGCACATTCTGCAGCTAAACTACGTGAACCTTCAGGACCAACGGTCACAAAAGGTTAAACGCACTAAATTAGCTTTTTTCTAAAGTGAAAACTGATCGGTGAGTAAAACGAGTGGAGACTAAAACTTCCACAAACTTCCTCCTACAGACAGGAAGTCAGAGTTCAGCACCAGCAGAGCATCATCCAACAGAGGAAACTTGTCTAATTAGTCGAGCTTTTCATGAGTCATAGAGTCACGTTACAGAGACTCATGTGACCCGTGTGGGAGTCACACCACCCTCCACCAATCAGAGCCCACCGGCGTGAACCCAGCTGATTGGTGGAGGAGAGCAGAGCGGCGGCGCTGCAATGACAAGCTGCTTCCACAGCTGTTAAGATGAAGCTTCATCATGATGATGGTGAGGACAGGAGCGAGGATGATGAAAGTAACAGAAGGTGTGAGGGGGGGTGCACACTTTCAACCACATCTCATGGTTGTGATGACCCTCCTCCTATCATGCACTGGGTGCCCCGTTGTTTCCTGTGTTGCAGGTGGTGATTGGAGGCTCGTCAGCCAGATGAGCAGCACCTGTGCTGGTGTGGCACGGGCCCTACAAAGAGCCTGTTCAATTGGCAGCGACGGGGGGAAAAAGGAGGACCGCTGTTGACGGGCTCACGACCGGTGTTGCTGTCGTGGCGTAGCTGCAGGGAAATATTGTATTACCTGTGCTTGGAAGACAAAATAAATAGTTTCTTTTTTGACCGCTAGCTTGTTGTCTCCCCATTTTTGTTTCAGTTTATGAGCCAGGCTGTGACATATGGGGGCTCGTCCAATTCTAGTTGACCCGGTGTCTGCATTGTGGTAAAATTAGTACCAGCTGTAACATGGTAGACGAGGCGCCAGGTCTTGATCTGTTGCGCAGTCTGCTTGATGGGAAACCGTTTGAGTCTGGTAAGTAGGCTAATTTGGTTTTGTGTCGCCGAGCTGTTATGCTGGTGATTTTGGTCAGAGTCTGGGTGGTCCTTTTTACACACTGAGTAAGTAAGGAGAACATGAAAAACATCTTGAAAGAAAATCTGTTTGACGTGGGTGTTCTCCAGGCTAAACTATATGCTGGTGGGTCCGATGCGGACACGTTGGGTGCATCGGTTTCTAGTGAAGGCCGGGTGAGTAACGTTCCAGAGTTGACGTTTGAGCAGCGCAAGGAGTTACTCTTGTTGCAAGTCGAAATTAAAAGACTTGAACTGGAGGAGCGCAGGTTGAGCTTGAGTGATGTTGGTGGTGTGAGGCTGGGCCATCACGTGCTTTTGATGTTGCCGTGAGTTTGAGGTTGGTTCCTCCATTTTGTGAACAAGACCCGGATACTTTTTTTTCGCTTTTTGAGCGTGTAGCTGAGAGTAGAGGTTGGTCAGATGTTGACCGCACGTTACTCTTACAATGCGTTCTCACTGGTAAGGCGCAGCAAGCTTATTCCTCGCTCAGTGTGGCTGAAAGTAAGATGTATGCGTCTGTCAAGGCTGCCGTCCTTAGAGCCTATGAGTTGGTGCCTGAGGCATATCGCCAGAGGTTTAGGACTTGGGAGAGGTCTGGAAGACAGACACACATGGAGTTTGCCAGGGAGTTAACAACTCACTTCAGTCGTTGGTGTACTTCACTGGGGGTTCATTCTTATGATGCTTTGTGTGATCTGATAGTTCTGGAGCAGTTTAAAGATTCTGTGCCCAGTCACATTGCTACGTATATAAGTGAACATAAGGTGAAGACAGCGGCAGAAGCAGCCACTCTGGCAGACGAGTATGTGTTGACGCACCGTGGTGACCATGAGTCCAGGCCTTGGGATGATGGTCTGTACAGAGGGAGTGGTGATAATTTTCGATCAGCCGGAAAACAATGGGCTGCAGGACACAGTCCTCGCCGAGATAAACCGGAATGGGCTGCAGGACACAGTCCTCGCCGAGATAAACCGGAATGGGCTGCAGGACACAGTCCTCGCCGGGATAAACCGGAATGGGCTGCAGGACACAGTCCTCGCCGGGATAAACCGGAATGGGCTGCAGGACACAGTCCTTGCCGGAATAAACCGGAATGGGCTGCAGGACACAGTCCTCGCCGGGATAAACTGGAATGGGCTGCAGGACACAGTCCTTGCCGCGATAAACCGGAATGGGCTGCAGGACACAGTCCTCGCCGGAATAAACTGGAATGGGCTGCAGGACACAGTCCTCGCCGGGATAAACCGGAATGGGCTGCATGGAGTAAGCAGCCGGTTGAGGCTAGGGACCTATGCCATTATTGTAAGGGCAGGGGTCATTGGAAGGCTGAATGCCCTGTCAAGTCCAGTGCCAACAGTAGGGTCAGAAGTGAGCATGTCAAACCTCTCGCACTGGCTGCTACTGTTCGAAAAATCACTCCTGTTATTTCTCCCGGTGAGCAGGTGGAACCTGGAGTGGATTGCAGTCTGGAGCAGTCAGATTTTTCAGCGTTTGTGTCTGACGGCCATGTGTCCCTGGCGAGGAGCGCTGTCAGGGTACCGGTGAGAATACTGAGAGATACGGGGGCCTTGGATTCGTTCATTGTGAGGTCTGTGTTGCCTTTCTCACAGGGTACTGATACGGGGGATTGCATTCTAATGCAGGGGATGGGTTTAAATGTGTTACCTGTTCCAGTGCATAAGTTGGAGCTTAACTGTGGTTTGGTTCAGGGTGAGGTTGCTATGGGTGTGCGTCCTGCATTACCAATTAGAGGACTGCACGTCATTCTAGGGAACGACCTGGCTGGTAGTCGCATGTGGGCTGATAGTCCACCACCGCCGGCGGTAACATTTTCTCCCTCTGTTGCAGTGATACCTGACAGTGTGCAGGGTTTCCCTGATGTTCCTTATGTGGAGACACAGGCTGAGGATGAGGCAGAGTTGGAGCCGGAGTCCACACCTGAGAGAGACGGCGCGGAGGAGGTGGTATCCTTGGTGACTGTTTCAGACTACCTCCTGCCTGTTTCTGGCAGTGACCTGGTGGCGGAGCAGAGAGCTGATCCTTTTACGAGCCAGCAGATGGGGAGAGTTTTAACCATTGATGATGGGTTAAGTGTCACAATTGGTTATTTGTTTGCGGTGGCATGTTGGAGCGAGGGGTATCTGGCTCCATGCCCTTTGTGGTTTAGTACCATCTCTGGAGTTCCAGAGGGAATCCCGTGGTCAGAGCTCGGGGTTGTGATTACATTTGTTTGGTTGTTGTTTGGTCAACTTTATGTTTGCACACTATTATAAAGCTGTAGCCTACAAGTATAAACTAAAAGTATAGACTTTGTAGTTTGCCAGTATTGGTTTCCCATTTCCTGTGTTGGGATTCCTGATGGGAACTCTGTTTTTATGGGGGGGGGGGTGATGACCCTCCTCCTATCATGCACTGGGTGCCCCGTTGTTTCCTGTGTTGCAGGTGGTGATTGGAGGCTCGTCAGCCAGATGAGCAGCACCTGTGCTGGTGTGGCACGGGCCCTACAAAGAGCCTGTTCAGTTGGCAGCGACGGGGGGAAAAAGGAGGACCGCTGTTGACGGGCTCACGACCGGTGTTGCTGTCGTGGCGTAGCTGCAGGGAAATATTGTATTACCTGTGCTTGGAAGACAAAATAAATAGTTTCTTTTTTGACCGCTAGCTTGTTGTCTCCCCGTTTTTGTTTCAGTTTATGAGCCAGGCTGTGACATGGTCTTCATCAGGAAACAGCAAAATTAATGACTCTACTTCTCACTAGTGTCCAGCAGGGGGCGACTCCTCTGGTTGTATAGAAGTCTAGTCTAAAATGACTCTACTTCTCTCTTGATTTATTCCCTCAGTAAACATTGTAAACATGAGTTTATGGTCTCAATCTCTAGTTTACAGTCTTCTTCAATACAGCATGATGTTCATTTAGTACATTATGCTCCATTTAGAGTCAAACACACCATAAAGAAGGGATGATTTAGGGGCGGGGCTACACGCTGATTGACAGATTTCTACCAGAGACGTATACGATGTCTCTACGTCACTCCTCCTCAGTCCTGATATGGTCACTTCCTGTTTACTGGTTGTTAAAAAACAAGATGGCGACGGACAACATGCAGAACTGGAGGCTTCATGACGTCGTCCACTTCTCATAAACAGACTGTGACTCTTTTCAAATAGAGAAGAAATAAAGACGATGAAGAGGAAACTCTCTTCACCTTCCTCATGCCAAAACAATCCGTCCTCTCTTTGTGAATATTTCATAGTTTGACGCCTACGTGTCTCAAAGTGTCTCGACCTCACATCTATAACCTCTTGTTGATTTCTTCTTCCTTTAGACCGCAACCTTGTGTGTGTGTGTGTGTGTGTGTGTGTGTGTGTGTGTGTGTGTGTGTGTGTGTGTGTGTGTGTGTGTGTGTGTGTGTGTGTGTGTGTGTGTGTGTGTGTGTTGAAAGACAGTCGTCCGGACTGCATTTTAAAGAGAGGAGCGTTTTCCTTCCCTGCAGCGGTGTCTTGTAGTGTCTCCGTCCCAGCGGTGCTCCTGACTCCGGTTGTCACTCCGTGTTTCCGTATTCTGGACCTTCGGGATCATCAGAATCTTCTGAGCCTCGGGCTCTGAACATGGACCTGGTCCTTCACATTTACATCCACACGCCAGATGTACGCTCACGATAACGCAGTAACACCGCATGAAGACGTCATATTCTACCTAAAGAACTTTGTGGTTAAAAGGTACATTTTATGTGTTGTTTTATTATTCCATATTTTCTACAGAATCCTCTGAATGAACACTTGAAGCGCTGCAGGGTGTTTAAAGAGTTAAACTATGAATGATTGAGGATGCAAAGATGTCAGATTCTTTAATAACTGATGTTACACATTTTAACTTAACGACTTTTATGAGTCTTAAATGTAATGTGAGACGTTGTTCTCTAATCATTTCTTTCTTATTTGAAACACAAACATTCAAAGCACATTTAAAACAAACAATAATAAACAAAGCGCATAAATTAACAATGTTTCAGAACAAAAGAGTCTTTTTCACTGTGATCTTTTTTACACATTTTGCTAAATTGAAAAAAACATTTTACAAATTCACGACTCTGAATAACATAAAGTTCACTGCATGACATGAGCACTGTGTTTATGATGAAGGAGCCAGAATCACGTCTTAATTCACATCCACACCAACAGAACCAACAGAACCGTGTCAGCTGAAATATTACCGCTTTGTACATTTAGCTTTATTCATGCCGGAGCTCAGCGCCTCCACAGAGGACGATCGGAGGCGTTTATACGTTCATAAGCTGCTTTATTACTGAAACACCAGAGGACGAACAAACTAAATGAACTGTGAGGAATCAAACAACCAGTGAGACTCTAGAGATCTGAACTGACTGTAGACGGAACCGACTAAAGCTCCACCACAGAGGGGAGGGATTGTTTTCATCTGTAAACTCATATCTCATATTCATAAACTACTTCATCACCTTCATACAAACCCTGTAGAGAAACAGGTCAAGTATTAAAACTGTGAACTAGTAGTAATATTTCAACTCTTCCGATCCGTGAAACGTCCTCTTCCTGTTTGGAGAGAATGTACGAGACGATAAACGTTCTCGTCACCTCGTGATGGATAATGATAAAATAAAGGTTTATGAATCTTCACAGAGGATGACGAGGCAGCGGCCCAGCGTGTCACGTGTGACGCGCTCCACCAACACGTAATGTTTAAAACTGATTATTGCATATTGTTTATGTTTCTGGAGTATTGTGTGAACACAGTCGTAGAGTGTGTGTGTGTGTGTGTGTGTGTGTGTTAGCCCTCAGGATGAATTCCTGGTTTCTATTGATGATGCATTATTGATACACTGTTATCAATAATTCATTTTCTGCTGAGTCTGCAGGCTGAGCTGAGACTTTTTAATTTATTTAAAAAAGAAAAATATTAATTTCCAGCCGCAGTTAACCAGCAACTTTATACATGAAGCAACAATTCACTGTAGACGAGGGAGTGATGTGCTTCAATGTGACAGTACTCGTTCCCTGATGTGGATCATCAAAGATCTGATCCGGTCCGTGACTCTGATTCATGACCCGGTCCGTGACTTTTGATCCTGTAGTTGTAGACGCTGGCCTCACCTTCTTCTGCTGTCCCGCTCTCTTTCACTAACATGACGTCCAGACGTGGTCCTCCATCTGCTGACTCCTACAGCTAAGACCACTTCAGACATTGGGTCTCATTATTGGTTTCTCTGTTCACCAAACGATGATGAACATTAAAACGACATCCAGACGATAAAGCGGCTGGATGATGGAAGGATGAGGGATGAGTGGGAGGACGGAGGGAGAGATGCTGTGGGAGTCCGAGGTCAACGCATCACACCACCGAGTTCTCCTGCGTGAGAACTCTGAACGTTAGAGGAAGACAACACATTCATCACGTTCTTCTTCCTCGTCCCGTGAACAGCTGCAGTTTAAAGGGAAACAAAAGAGGAAGATCAGCCCCGACAGAACCCGGCTCGACCCGTCTCGTCTGGACGCCTTGTGTTGATGCAGCGATGATGAGAATCTTTAACATGGAGCTCTTCTCAACAAACACCACGAGAAGTGAAGAAGAGGTAAAATGAACTGAGAATCAATAAGAGAAAGGAAGGAATACTCACAGAAACACAAGGTGTGTGTTTGTTCTGCTCACTGAAGTCAAACTTCTCCAATGAATTCAGAAAACTTCATTTATCCCTCAAGCTGCATTTCAAGGTGAAACAACAGACAACAGACAAAACAATGAAGTATTCACTCGGCTCTGGAGCGAGAGAGTACTCTGAGAGTAGAGAGACGCTAAGGTGGAAGAAGGTAGGACAGCTGCAGCAACACAACCACTAAACCACCACAATAACTCTAGTGATAGTTCAGAGTGTAGCTTCACCGTGAGTCGATACAGCTACAGGTCAACACAGGGCCTCTGACCTCTGACGTCACCTCATGACATAACAGATCAATACGCTCAACCCTGTGCTCATCTAGAGAATGATGGAGTCACAAAAAGACTTGATAGAGGCGTCACCTTTCATGTTGATCAAGTTTATATTGCATATATATATATATATATATGCAGATAACTGTTGTTGTATTTCTATATTTAGAACATGCGTTGTGTTCTATGATATCTGTTGTTGTATTTCTATATTTAGAACATGCGTTGTGTTCTATGATATCTGTTGTTGTATTTCTATATTCAGTACGTTGTGTTCTATGATATCTGTTGTTGCATTTTTATATTTAGAACATGCGTTGTGTTCTATGATATCTGTTGTTGTATTTCTATATTTAGAACATGCGTTGTCTTCTATGATATCTGTTGTTGTATTTCTATATTTAGAACATGTGTTGTGTTCTCTGTTCTATGATATCTGTTGTTGTATTTCTATATTCAGTACATACGTTGTCTTCTATGATATCTGTTGTTGCATTTCTATATTTAGAACATGCGTTGTGTTCTATGATATCTGTTGTTGTATTTCTATATTTAGAACATGCGTTGTGTTCTCTGTTCTATGATATCTGTTGTTGTATTTCTATATTCAGTACATACGTTGTCTTCTATGATATCTGTTGTTGCATTTCTATATTTAGAACATGCGTTGTGTTCTATGATATCTGTTGTTGTATTTCTATATTTAGTACATGCGTTGTGTTCTATGATATCTGTTGTTGTATTTCTATATTTAGAACATGAGTTGTGTTCTCTGTTCTTTGATATCTGTTGTTGTTTTTCTATATTTAGAACATGCGTTTTGTTCTATGATATCTGTTGTTGTATTTCTATATTTAGAACATGCGTTGTGTTCTATGATATCTGTTGTTGTATTTCTATATTTAGAACATGCGTTGTGTTCTATGATATCTGTTGTTGTATTTCTATATTTAGAACATGCGTTGTGTTCTATGATATCTGTTGTTGTATTTCTATATTCAGTACATACGTTGTGTTCTATGATATCTGTTGTTGCATTTTTATATTTAGAACATGCGTTGTGTTCTATGATATCTGTTGTATTTCTATATTTAGAACATGCGTTGTGTTCTATGATATCTGTTGTTGTATTTCTGTATTTAGTACATGTGTTGTGTTCTATGATATCTGTTGTTGTATTTCTATATTCAGAACATATGTTGTGTTCTATAATATCTGTTGTTGTATTTCTATATTTAGAACATGCGTTGTGTTCTATATCTGTTGTTGTATTTCTATATTTAGAACATGCGTTGTGTTCTCTGTCCTATGATATCTGTTGTTGTATTTCTATATTCAGTACATACGTTGTCTTCTATGATATCTGTTGTTGCATTTCTATATTTAGAACATGCGTTGTGTTCTATGATATCTGTTGTTGTATTTCTATATTTAGAACATGCGTTGTGTTCTCTGTTCTATGATATCTGTTGTTGTATTTCTATATTCAGTACATACGTTGTCTTCTATGATATCTGTTGTTGCATTTCTATATTTAGAACATGCGTTGTGTTCTATGATATCTGTTGTTGTATTTCTATATTTAGTACATGCGTTGTGTTCTATGATATCTGTTGTTGTATTTCTATATTTAGAACATGAGTTGTGTTCTCTGTTCTTTGATATCTGTTGTTGTATTTCTATATTTAGAACATGCGTTTTGTTCTATGATATCTGTTGTTGTATTTCTATATTTAGAACATGCGTTGTGTTCTATGATATCTGTTGTTGTATTTCTATATTTAGAACATGCGTTGTGTTCTATGATATCTGTTGTTGTATTTCTATATTTAGAACATGCGTTGTGTTCTATGATATCTGTTGTTGTATTTCTATATTCAGTACATACGTTGTGTTCTATGATATCTGTTGTTGCATTTTTATATTTAGAACATGCGTTGTGTTCTATGATATCTGTTGTTGTATTTCTATATTTAGAACATGCGTTGTGTTCTATGATATCTGTTGTTGTATTTCTATATTTAGTACATGTGTTGTGTTCTATGATATCTGTTGTTGTATTTCTATATTTAGAACATGCGTTGTGTTCTATATCTGTTGTTGTATTTCTATATTTAGTACATGCGTCGTGTTCTCTGTTCTATGATATCTGTTGTTGTATTTCTATATTTAGAACATGAGTTGTGTTCTCTGTTCTATGATATCTGTTGTTGTATTTCTATATTTAGTACATGCGTTGTGTTCTATGATATCTGTTGTTGTATTTCTATATTCAGAACATATGTTGTGTTCTATAATATCTGTTGTTGTATTTCTATATTTAGAACATGCGTTGTGTTCTATATCTGTTGTTGTATTTCTATATTTAGAACATGCGTCGTGTTCTCTGTTCTATGATATCTGTTGTTGTATTTCTATATTTAGAACATGCATCGTGTTCTCTGTTCTATGATATCTGTTGTTGTATTTCTATATTTTGGACATGCGTCGTGTTCTCTGTTCTATGATATCTGTTGTTGTATTTCTATATTTAGGACATGCGTCGTGTTCTCTGTTCTATGATATCTGTTGTTGTATTTCTATATTTAGGACATGCGTCGTGTGCTCTGTTCTATGATATCTGTTGTTGTATTTCTATATTTAGAACATGCGTCGTGTTCTCTGTTCTATGATATCTGTTGTTGTATTTCTATATTTAGGACATGCGTCGTGTTCTCTGTTCTATGATATCTGTTGTTGTATTTCTATATTTAGGACATGTGTCGTGTTCTCTGTTCTATGATATCTGTTGTTGTATTTCTATATTTAGAACATGCGTTGTGTTCTCCAGTGAGATGGAACGTAGACAGAACCTCGTTCACATTGTTCGTTACACCCTTGAAGTCCTCCACTGAGCCGGTGGCTGAGCCGGGCCCCCTCGGGTGGGGGGGGGGGGGGGGGGCGTCGCCGGCTCTCCGGTTGCCAGATGCTCTGCCAGGTCGCGGCGAACGCCACCTCGAAAGCAGCAGCAGGTGGCGGTTAGCGTTTGCCAACAAACTGCTGGCAGCGGCGGCGTGCTTACTTAGCCTCTGCCTCCAGAAAAAGGCTTGGCAGCGAGGAATCCGCTGGTAGGAAGCTGATACGCCCACGAACAAAGAGACGAACAAAAGATCTGCTCTCCTAATATTCCTCTTCTTTAACTTCAGTGTTTCTCTCTGAGCTTCAGAGCGTCTGCTCATGAATCTCAAATACCAGGTATGAAGAGTCATTCAGTGATCTTACATCTGTGTTTGTGAGGTCTCAGTTCAACATTAACGTGCTTCATTATGTCCTACACTACATTCAACACTCAAGTTATCTGAACCAGATGAACTCACAGGTATCACTGTGGAACGTCTCCAGTTGATCATTAACATTGAGAACATGATTTTTTTGTATTACAAGTTTTCTCAAATTATGTTCAGTTATGCAAAGTATGCATTATTAATTAAATCTGCAAATCTTCATACATAAATGTGAACGTTGGATAAAACCAGGTTCAAAAGTCTTGTTTCATCTTGTTGACATATTAGAGACAAATGGTTTTTTATGAAGATAATTTATGATATCTCTTTGTTTCACTCCATACATACTGCATACAGACATGTGTTTATTAATAAATGTATAAATGAGTGTGTGAGTGGTGTGTGGACAAAACCCTCTGTAGAAAGCTTCAGCACACAGAGAGGAATGAAGGTGTGAAGTTTGGTGGATGTCAGAACTACTGAAGTGGAGATTTCTGGATCAGAGTGTGAGAAAAACTCCATTGATAGAAAAGCTCCTTTAAAGAGACGTTTAGTTAAAGTCCAGACATTTAGAAGAGTCTCCAGGTGAAGAGGGTCACAACATGAACTAGTAGATATCACCATGATTACCATGTTTACATATGTAAATGAGGCGTTATGTAAAGGTGACTTTAGGAGGAATCTACAGATGTAAACATTACATTAGAATAATTGAAGGACTTCAGAATAGGCGGATTTTTGTGTAATTTCCAGAAGGCCTTTAATCATCATTTAGGTTTAAATGCTAACATTTTATTTTAGTTGAGAATTTGGTGAATTTCATAAACATGACATTTTATGCAGAGAGAACTTCTGAATTTAAATAGAAAATGGAACTGAACAACTCAATAGCTGAAATATAAAGAATGTTTTTCTTAATCTCTGGTTATTGATGTTGAAAAGCTTAATTTTCTTATTTTTGTGAATTCTTTATAATCACAAGTTACCAAATATAAAATAATAAAAATAAAAAGCTGTTTGTGCCGCCTGTCGGCTGAAATTTTCCTTCATGATTTCTCCTAAAACTGGTCATGAATTTCTTCTTCTCTGGTGTCAGTAAACGCACCACCGCCGTGCTGCCTTCAGGCGTCTCAGATTTCATATCAGAAACCCGACGCACTGGAGCGGACCGCCCAGAGAAAACAACCCGGTGTCATAAACACTTTCATACATATGGACGAGCGGCCGTCTCTCGGTTATTGGCTCGGTTTACCGGAGCCTCGGGGCGCCATCAAAGATTCAGGTCAGCCGTGGGCATCGTCCCCCGAAACACTCACCGCCGAGATGAAGACGCCGCCGGGTCGATCGCGTCCGCGATGTCTCCGAGAGGATCAGGACCTCCAGACTGAAAACTTTACATGTTGATTTATTCATGTTGTGTGAAGAGGAACAGATACTGTATGTACACACACACACACACACACACACACACACACCATGTGACATCTCAGGCTAGACCAGGAGACAATCTCCGGTTCTGCAGAGTGAAGTCAAAGCTTCAAGTGTTAAAGCTGCATTCTCTCTAGTGTCCACCAGGGGGCGACTCCTCTGGTTGTATAGAAGTCTAGTCTAAAATGACTCTACTTCTCTCTTGATTTATTCCCTCAGTAAACATTGTAAACATGAGTTTATGGTCTCAATCTCTAGTTTACAGTCTTCTTCAATACAGCATGATGTTCATTTAGTACATTATGCTCCATTTAGAGTCAAACACACCATAAAGCAGGGGATGCTTTAGGGGCGGGGCTACATGCTGATTGACAGGTCTCTATGTCACTCCTCCTCAGTCCTGATGTGGTCACTTCCTGTTCACTGGTTGCACAATAGCCAAGATGGCGACGGCCAGAACGCCCTACATGACTACCTCCACTCTGTGGTGTAGATACGAACCTGTGTCACATTACAACGACTCCCAGACCGAACAAATTACATTTTTGATAAATGTATAAATGAGTATTTTGCTTGTTGTTATTGATTTAGACAATATCTCCCTACATTAATTCTTCACGGTATGATTGAGAGATGGACTACAGAACTTGTTATAGATATTAGATGTTCGTTGTTGGATCTTCTCTCTCGTCCTCCTGACCGAGGCGTCGTTCAGGCCCCCCATCAGTAACACCGTTGAGATTCCCCTGCAGCTGTCCTCGCTTTGGAGGGGACGAGATATTAAGAAGGAAGCCAGCGAATCAGGTTCCACCTCTGGGGGGGGGGGGAGGGGGGGTATTTAGACCAAATGTAAACCGTCTTCCTTCACATCTCAGAAGCTGATTTAAGAATGTAGTGAAAGTACAACATCAGAAAGAAACATGTACCTTCATGTAATCTAACTGAAATGCAAGCGATACTCGCTGGAGTCTTTCCAAAGCTAGTTATGCTAAGCTAACATTAGCTACCAACCGTAGAGGGTTTTTAGCAATTTGGTCTAAATTCAACTTTCTTCTGTGTAATCTCAACAGATATGTGCTAGCTAGACAACTACATGAGTCAAATAGAACAACTCCATTCAAGTCTACTGACATAGACTTTAAGTGAGACGTAGAATACAAATAGTTTTGGTGAAATTTCACAATTTGAAGCTTTGTTTCGGTTTCTTTTTCTGACGGAAACGTTAGTAAAACACATGATGTGTTTAAGGACCATCAGGAAGGATGGACATCTGACGATCGTGACAGTTTTTACAGCATTAACGGTGAAGTTTTGTCTTTTCAATCCCGCTGATGGGTTCAGTGGTTCAGAGGGTTAACAATGGACAGTCCAGTCCAGGTAGTGACCCTTAAACGCTGTTTATTAGCTTCAGTTTAAGTCGACGGACTTTAATGTATAAAAGTCCAGCGCTCCCTCTCTGTCTTCAGAGTGTTTATCCTGTCGCATCACTGCTTAATCTGTTCATCCAGAGAAACAAGACTTCTGTTAAACTGTCAAAGCGAGTGTTTGTAGATCGCTCACATGAGGTCACATGGATTCACATGTGACACCAGAGAGTGTTGTGGTCTCAGCAGCAGTCTGAGGATGAAGGCGTTAAACTGGAGGTCAGCGTCCAGTCTAACGCTCAGATCTCCACATCGACTCACTTATCTCCCTTCAGTCCTTTATCTCCCGTCTTCTTCTCCGGCTGTTAGTGCCGGCTGTGGAGAGGACGAGAGGCGGTAAATGAGATTAGTGATGGTGGCTGAAGGGGGGGAAGCCCCCGGCCCCCGAGGCTCTCCGGTCGGGAAGAAGTGACGAAGTGATGGTGACATTCAGTCAGTCGGGGAGGAAGACCAGAGACAGAACAAGTCTTCCTCTGTCCGCGTCAGTCTCTTTGTGAGACGACGACTCGGAACAAAATCCAATTTCTTCACTCTGGAAACGAACAGAAATAAATAAATAAAAGCTTCTCCTTGGACGCCTCTCGCTGCACACACACACACACACACACACACACACACACACACACACACACACACACACACACACACACACACACACACACATCTACGCCTCCATGAATAAGCGAATACATAAATAAGGCAGATAGCATGAATTATTCAAAGTGCTCCAGCGACCGATGTAGGTGGGACTGGAAGCTAACCGACTCCGACAAGAGCCTCACACGGGGGAAGTGGTAAAGCTTCAGAGAGCCTCGGTGGGTCTGCAGATCACTTCGCTTTAATCCGGAGACGCTGAGCGAGTGTTCCTGAGATGGTCTGCTGTTTAACTGCTCATTCCACTTCATTCATTAAATATCTTCCCCTCCTTTTGACAACTTAAGGCACGAGGAAGCTGATGCTGCAAAAACAATGTTTTATGCAATAATCCAGAATCCAATGGAAGAATCCCATTGGCTGTTTGTGGAGGGAACCAGTGAAGATGACTTCCTGGTTGGTCCACGAGACCTCGGTTAGAATACGTCGTCCCTAAAGATCAATCAATATGACAAACTGTACACACCTCCTACCTGACACTGTGTGTCTCAGTGTAAACCATTGTCTTCATATTTTTATGATTTTTTTATTTTTATAAATTGAAATAAATTTGAGTTCTTGTGGCGATATTTTGATTTGATTTTGATTGAATACGTCTGATTTTCTCATAGACTTCTATACGACCAGAGGAGTCGCCCCCTGGTGGACATTAGAGAGAACGCAGCTTTAACACGTGAAGCTTTGAAGAACTTTAAAGAACCGGAGGTTTGTCTCCTGATCACAGATAAAACATTAAAGGACTTCTTCTTTCCTCCGGGATGAATGGAGAATCATAAAGTTGAAGATTCAAGTCAATAGTTTTAGCATCTGAAGTAAAACTAAAGTAAAGTCTCACTTATCTTCACAAACATCTTCATTTAAACATAATCATTAACTGTTGCACAACTCTTCTCTATTAATACCCACTTGACACTTTAATAACATACATATTTTAACATACTCTTATTTGTTTGTTTTTTAACAAAATTGTATTGTAAATGTTCTCATTTTAATTTATGTCTTTTCGTATTGCAATGTGTTTATTACTATACATTAACCATTATGCCAAATTCCACATATGTGTAACGTTTTTTGTAATAAACTGTCTCTGATTAAACATCTTAATTTGAGGTAACAATGAGAGAGTCATTGATATAAAGAGTCGTGCATCTACACGATGTTTGAACGCTTTGCAACCAATTTCAGAAATCAGACAAAAGAAGAAGAGGAGACTCATGAAAGGTCAAAGGTCTGTTGTTAATATTTCTGAAGACTGTTGAGCAGAGAACTCAAAAGACTTCTGTCCTCTAATCAGACGTACGATGTGAACCCTTCTCATTAGTTCACGGGTAGTGTTTGAGGTCACCGCTCTGTGCTTTAAAGAAGCTTTTTGATCAGTATCAACACCTTAGTGATCAACGTATTCATCTAACTCCATGAAGATAGATTTTACTCTGTTTAATCTCAAGGTCTTCCTCCTGTCTGGTTCTAAAATACTCTCATTTATAAAAAGCTCATATTGTGCAAACGGCCACTTGAACCCGGAGCAGAGCGACCCTCCTCTTCTTCATTTTCTATGTGTGGTGTTTTTTTTCTCGGACATCTGCCGTCTGCTTTTGAGTCAAAGTCTTTGTCTCCAGACCGTCGCCGCGGGCACCAGGCCGGGCCTCAGCTGTCAAGAGTTCAGATCTGAAGGAGGGAACTGTTCAGCGGGGAGGAAATCGATGAGGACTTGGGGGTTGGGGGGTGATGATGATGGTGGGTGGGAGGTCTGCAGACCACCACGGGCTCACCAGATGATGCTGCTGCTGGAGGGGAAACAACTGGGAGGGAATGATGCATGCTTCCACATAACACCACTGAAATATGTGAGTTATGTTCGGTCTGGATTCACATAATCACGTCTTGTGTCTACGACGCGTCTGTCAAAGTGTGGAGCAACAAAAGGAGGCGTAGGAAGACAAAGTGGGTGTAAAGATATCTACAGATGTATAAGAGATAAGACGAGCTGAGGAAGAGACGGGAAACAAACAGGGTCGACAGAAACATTCATTTTATTACTTTCTCTGTCTGTAGATTTCTCCTAAATTCACCAAGAGTCACCATTACATAAGGCCTCATTTGCACAGTTAAACCTAACGTTTCAGTAAACTTGTAATACAATAAATGCTGGTGTTGATGTGAGTGATGAAGTGGTGAAGTTTGATGGTGATATCTACTAGTTCATGTTGTGACCCTCTTCACCTGGAGACTCTTCTAAATGTCTGGACTTTAACTAAACGTCTCTTTAAAGGAGCTTTTCTATCAATGGAGTTTTTCTCACACTCTGATCCAGAAATCTCCACTTCAGTAGTTCTGACATCCACCAAACTTCACACCTTCATTCCTCTCTGTTTGTTCACACACCGCTCATAAATATTTAACTATTTACATGCTTTTTTGTAAAATGTTTTACAGAAATAAAGTTTGACTTCACTTAAGAAAACAAAATAAATAGTGCTGGGCAACTTAATGCGTTATTATCACGTTAATTAATTAACGCTGACAATTATTTTATCGTGCATTAACACTTTTAAAAAAAAAAAAATGCAATACACACCGTTGATGCCAGCAAATCATCCAAACAAACGGTGGAGGAGTCTTCATCAGACCGGGTAACCGTCGTCACCTCTGAGTTACGGTGCATTATGTTGATGAACAGTGGGAGCTGCGTTCACATGCTCTGACTGTATGAAGACAGAAGACACACATGTTGATGAAACGTGTGGAACATTGTATTCATGTTGCACAGCAGTGGAACGTTTAAATAAAGTCACACACTGAGCACAGATAGAAGAAATATAACTGATACTGTGTGAAGAATACTGCTGTTAACAAGAACCTGATCTGTTTAAAGTGATTCAAACCAAATGTACAACATACTGTTGTTCATATAGCAGTACTTTAAATTAAGAGTGAGCAATACACTACTTTTGAATTTCTTATTGATCTCTGCACAATAATGAGATTAATCGTGATAAAAAATGTTAATCGTTGCCCAGCACTAAAACAAAGCTTCTAAACCGCGGTGACGGCGTGTTGCGGCTGATGACATCACACTCACATGACGCTCTCACTGCGGGGGGGGGTAATGAAGGCTTTCGAGGGAATCGGGGCACAAATTGACTTCCTGTGATGTTCAGCTCGCCGCCGGCAGCTGATGATGGAGATGATGATGGTGACGACGGTGGTGGTGGTGGTGATGATGATGATGTAGCAGGAGGCCTGCAGGAGTTTATGATCCGTGCAAATGGAGGAATCTGCATATTGTTGCATATGAGTTTACCTAATGGACGCCTACATGCTGAAGTGATGATAATAATAGAACAGCTAACTGCTGTAAAACACACACACACACACACACACACACACACGCCGCTTCCAACATGGGGAGAGGGAAATAGAGGAAAGGAAACAAGGAAGCAAAAAATAAGGAGGAAACGACAGAGGGAAGAGAAAAAGCACAAGAGAAGGAAAGGAGAGACAGTAGGAAAGCAGGTGAAGAGACAAAAGGAGAAGCGAGACTCTTTGTGTTTGTTTTGTCTCTTTGTGTTTGTTTTGTGTCTCTTTGTGGTTGTTTTTTTGTCTCTTTGAGTTTGTTTTGTGTCTCTTTGTGTTTGTTTTTTGTCTCTTTGTGGTTGTCTTGTGTCTCTTTGTGTTTGTTTTGTGTCTCTTTGTGGTTGTTTTTTGTCTCTTTGTGTTTGTTTTGTGTCTCTTTGTGGTTGTCTTGTGTCTCTTTGTGTTTGTCTTGTGTCTCTTTGTGTTTATTTTGTGTCTCTTTGTGGTTGTTTTGTGTCTCTGTGTTTGTTTTGTTTCTCTTTGTGGTTGTTTTGTGTCTCTCTGTTTATTTTGTGTCTCTTTGTGGTTGTTTTGTGTCTCTCTGTTTATTTTGTGTCTCTTTGTGGTTGTTTTGTCTTTCTATGTGGTTGTTCGGTGGATTTCAGTGGATTTCTTGTCTCTAGCCTCAACACCTGAAGCAGATCTTTGATGATTTTGACTAAGTCTTGTCCAC
Source organism: Cebidichthys violaceus (assembly GCF_023349555.1). NCBI lineage: Eukaryota > Metazoa > Chordata > Actinopteri > Perciformes > Stichaeidae > Cebidichthys > Cebidichthys violaceus. The sequence goes on along the minus strand of NW_027176372.1, from coordinate 677,304 downwards.
CTCATCATCGTCGTCTCACGTTGCTGCCTCGGCGTAGCTGCTCCATTACGGGCCTCAGCAGGACCATTTGGGACCCAGCGCCCGGTACCTCTGGTTGGATAAGCTGCATCATTTCTTGACTCTTCAGATCTGATATCCAGCCTGGCATCATCTACCTGAACGCTGTGGACCACATAGGAACCAACATTCAGACTGACGTCGGCCCCCTCAGTGTCTTTTATTCTGTACGTTAATGCCAGCAGCTTCACAACATATGCTGTAGTCGGTCTGTTTTAGCGACAGGAGGTTTTGTTAACCTTGGCAGCTTTAGAACATCCGTTAACATATTTACTGCAGTAAAACGGACAGTTGGTGTTTTGATTTTAGCAGATGTAAGGTTTGTATGCTGTGGTCATCGGCTGCTTCAGAGCCTCGCGTATCTGGAGTTTCATTTTAAATTCAGCACCTAAACATTTACCTGCACATGTACTTGGTAGGATCATGTGTGTTCACTGGAGAGTTTTCCCAACGTGCACCTGATCCAATCACCTGTCCACCAGCTGCTACTTGTTTCCCAATCAGCTCAGTACCAGCAGCAGTGTGGTGGCTCTCGATCCATCATATCTCTGTTAAACCGTGGATTCAGTCCGTCTTCAGCCTGTTGATCCAGTAAAGAAGTAAAGATCTAGCGGAGCCTCTCGGGTCTGCTTTTGGTTTCCATTTCCTCACAACAACAAACCAACACGCTTTGATTTAAACTAACAGCACAACAAAGTGTGAATTTAAAACTTTAAACTGCTGATAAAAGACAAAAGAACTGAAATATTAATCAGTAGTGAAACAACACGCGCCCACAGGGACGTGGAATAAAAGTACAGGAAAATAATTAAAAGCACAGTGAAGCAGAGGGCTTTGATTTGGTGACACGTGGAGGGGAACTTCTGACGGTGAACTTATCTGTGGAAGAAGAAACTGGAGCGTTCCTGAAACCACCAGCAGGAAGTCAGCGTGTTCCATTTGAACCCTGAGATTAAAGACGTGTTTTGAACATTACGTTCAGGCTTTGACATGATTGGTTTTAGGAACTGAGATTCAGATGGGAGAGAGGACTGACGGTACCAGAAAGTAGATTTCTGCTGGAAAACAGAAGAAGTTTATTCTATAGTGACAATAAAAGGCAGACAGCCTGGGAGATCGGATTATGACTGTAGACAGACAATGTGCTGGAAATTCATTTGATTGCCTGAGAGTCAGATTGTTCAGTTGCGTGACCTTAAAGTACTCGTCCAAAACGACAACCGATTGCCCATTGTCCCCAACACCCATCATTCTAAAACACCAATAGTCGAAAAGAAGTCACACTGGAACAAAAGCCCATTTGTCCGACAGCCTTCCATAGACTTAAAGATACACCTTCTCCCTGCGCCAAACAGAAGCTCGTGGATAATTATCATGCACAACGTCAACAAACCTTCCGTTGGCGAAGGCATGACCCGCCCTACTCTGCCTCTGATTGGCTAGTAAAGATAATTTTGTACATCAAAAACGTTGCATTTTGTGGTAAAACTTTTGAAGTATAAGACTGTGGAAATACGTCTTTAGCAAGACAACACACCCAAGAGGCTCTTGAGTGATGTCTCTCATTAGTTTAAGGACTGATGTTTTGAAGCCTCAAAGTTCGGCAATTTCACCGTCACCAAGGTAGTTTGTAGTAGTCTAAATGGAGCATAATGTAGTAAATGAACATCATGCTGTATTGAAGAAGACTGTAAACTAGAGATTGAGACCATAAACTCATGTTTACAATGTTTACTGAGGGAATAAATCAAGAGAGAAGTAGAGTCATTTTAGACTAGACTTCTATACAACCAGAGGAGTCGCCCCCTGCTGGACACTAGAGAGAATGCAGCTTTCACACGTGAAGCTCTGACTTCACTCTTCAGAACTGAAGGTTGCCGCCTGGATACCACACATCCGGTGAGATAACGTTACATACACACTCTTCTGTCTGATTGATAATATTTCTTCTTTCCGCAGTTAGTGGCAGTGTGGGCTCCATGTAGCTCTAACGGGGGCGGGGCTTAATGAAGGGTCAATGGTGGAGTGCATGCTGGTATTTTTGAACAATTCGGTTGATAGTTCAGCTGCTGAACAACATCCTGCAGACTAAACCCAGAGCTACTGTATATACCGGGCTCACTGGGGCCAGTTTAACTTTCCATAATCAAACAGTGACCTTCACACAGTAAAGCTTCACTCTCAGGACTCGGCTCTGTTTGCATTCAGAAGAGGCTGAAATTAAACTTGTGATCTCTGCGTTTCGTCTTTCATTTGACTGTCCAGCTGATGGAGGAGGAGGATGATGCCGTGCCGGAGACCAAACACACCGGAGACACAGAAAAGAAAAGAGAAAATAAGAGAAATGAGAAGCTGTAATTACCCAGAGGGAAAGGTCAAGACGTTAGGGCGGGTTTTTGTAATTAGCTTTATTTCTGCGAGCAGAACAAACAGAGCAGTCTTTTGTGAAATTGTGTTAGAAAGGTTACAGAGACCTTTATAGTTGGAGGATTAGCTGTTCGCTCTGTCTGCCCAGCAAACAGCACAAACCTCCACATCTCCTCTGGACACAGACTAAATCATACATTTTAGATTCAAGAGCAAGATTAGAACGAAGGAACACGTAGAAGGTACACACTTTTAATTAAAACCAAGTCAAATTTCTTGATGAATTCTTAGTGAAAGTAATTAAACTGATGAACTGACTGTAGGGAAAAGTACATTTTCTGCAGCTTAATGAAATCCCCATTTCACCACATCGCTCACATTTTATTCCCTTATGTATTTAAATGTGGCTCTCAAAGCATGGCTGTTGAAAACATTCAATAGTACAATATTTATGGAGCAAAATGTATGAAGTGCTGCACACAGAACTGCTAAACATAGAAAACAATAAGAAACATAATGTCAACATACTTACAACAGAGACATCTGTGGATATGTTTGCTGATATTGATGCTGACGAGCTCATTAACTCATAACTTAGCCAGATGTTGTGTATTTAGTCATGTTATTTCCATATAATAAATATTTGTTCTACTTTGTCACTTTCTCTATCAATGTTGTAATGAAACACAACTGTATGTTTCACATTAAAAGCACTCTTATAAAGGAGTGATTGTACCAAAGTATTATTGAGATTTGTATCTTCTTAATTCAACACTTTAAAGCAGAGTAGTTTCAAATGTCTGCTGTTGTGTTCAACGTGTGGCTCGTCAACACAATCGCACAGCAGTTTGTAAAATGTAATTCAATGTTTTCGGGTTCAGAGTTTTGTTTTGTGGCTCGGAACAATTTCTTTTTGGTGCATCATCATGTTACACAAACACAAGGTAGGTTCTGAGGAATGAGCCTGTAGTGAAGACACAATCACTACAGGGACAGGTAATAAACACACAGCAGGATGTGTGTGTGGTTTTAATCACAGTCAGTGTGGATTGATGCATTATTTGCGTATTTGTTCCACTTTAATTTGAGATCGGCACCATTTTAAAATGCAGCTTTCAGGTCTGAGAAACTAACGCGGAATGAAAGTGTTCTCCGTCTCCATTAATAACCTTTAACTAATGTAAAGATGGGGTGACATTAATTAAAGAGAGCTTCATCTGAACTAAGATTGTTCTCAGGTCTATGGTTTGTAAAGAGGGTTTATCATGTTTAACCGTCTTTGTGACTCAACTGCTGTCTAAGAGAAAAAAGAAATACATGGAAATGTGCTGAAATATTGAAATATGACAAAAAAAGTTGTGCGTTTGCTGCTCTGCTTGCAGTCAGGTGGTAAAGGGCATGTCAGGATTTACTTGAGAACATTACAGTCACTGTTTCACACACTCTCTCACACACACACACTCTCACACATACACACACACGGCTTCTGCTTCGTATTAATGAGTGCAGCCGCTGGCTGCTGTCAGGCCTCCATACACACCGTCATAACCAGACAGCAAGATAATCATTTTTCAACCTGCTGGCATAAGCATTAAAACTCTCTCTCTGTCTCTCTCTCTTTCCCTCTCTCTCTCTCTCTCTCTCTCATTGTGTCTCTCTCTCTGTCTCTCTCTCTCTCTCTCTCTCTCTCATTGTCTCTCTCTCTCTGTCTCTCTCTCTCTCACTGTGTCTCTCTCTCTCTGTCTTTCTCTCTCTCTCTCATTGTGTATCTCTCTCTGTCTCTCTCTCTCTCTCTCTCTCTCTCTCTCTCTCTCTCTCTCATTGTGTCTCTCTCTCTGTCTCTCTCTCTCGCTCTCTCATTGTGTCTCTCTCTGTCTCTCTCTCTCACTGTCTCTCTCTCTCTGTCTCTCTCTCTCTCTCTCTCTCATTGTGTCTCTCTGTCTCTCTCTCTCTCTCACATTGTCTCTCTCTCTCTCTGTCTCTCTCTCTCATTGTGTCTCTCTCTCTGTCTCTCTCTCTCTCATTGTGTCTCTCTCTCTCTCTGTCTCTCTTTTTCATTGTCTCTCTCTCATTGTCTCTCTCCCTCTCTCTCTCATTGTCTCTCTCTCTTTCTCATTGTCTCTCTCTGTCATTGTCTCTCGCTTTCTCTTTCTCTCTCTCTCTCTCTGTCTCTCTCTGTCTCTCTCTCTCATTGCGTCTCTCTCTCTCTCTCTGTCTCTCTCTTTTTCATTGTCTCTCTCTTTCTCATTGTCTCTCACTCATTGTCTGTCTCTCTCTCTCTCTCATTGTCTCTCTCCCTCTTTCTCTCTCTCATTGTCTCTCTCTCTCTCTTTTTCTCATCGTCTCTCTCTCTCTCTCTGTCTCTCTCTTTTTCATTGTCTCTCTCTTTCTCATTGTCTCTCACTCATTGTCTGTCTCTCTCTCTCTCTCTCTGTCTCTGTCTCTCTCTCTCTCTCTCTCTTTCCGTTTCCGGTGAGTGTGAGTGAGGAGTCGCGTGGTGTTTTCGGGAGGAATGGCGTCCGCCGAGACGCCACCTCCGTCTCTCCGGCAAGGAGTGAGGATCGTCCCCCCGGATACCAGCGTGCCGGTGGAGGAGGTGTTGCTGGCTGTCGGGGAGCAGGTGGGACACGATCAGCTGTGCTTCGCCTCCAGGATGAACAAAGCAGTGGTGGTGTTCCTGAGAGAAGAGCCGCTGGTCCACCAGCTGATTGAGAGCGGAGTGTTGATCCGGGACGCGATAGTGCCGGTCTCCCAGCTGTCAGCGCCCTCCACGCGGATCACCGTGTCCGGAGTTCCACCGTTCATCCCGAACGAGCTGTTGGAGAAGGAGCTCCGGAGGTTCGGGAAATTTGCCAGCGGATTAAAATCTGTGAGTTTGGGATGCAAAGACCCTAAATTGAGACACGTGCAGTCTCTGAGGAGACAGCTGTTCATGTTCCTGGACTCACCGACTCAAACACTGGAGGTGTCCTTCAGGGTGAAGCACGGAGACGGAGCCTACATGGTGTACGCCAGCTCCGGACACCTCAGGTGTTTCGAGTGTGGAGAGTTGGGACACAAACGGGTCACCTGTCCGCACAGAAGGAGGACCGGTTCTGCTGGCGCAGACACCGGAGAAGGAGCCACGCCCGCGGATGACGGACCGGCGGTCGGACCGGCGGTCGATCCAACAGCTGACGGACCGTTGGTCAATCCAACGGCTGGCGGACCGGCGGTCGATCCGACGGCTGACGGACCGGCGGTCGAAGATACGAAGAACGGACCAATGGTCGAACCAATAAACAACGGACCGGGGATCGAACCTACGGCTGAGGGACCGGTGGTCCCACCAACGGCTGGCGGACCTGGGGCCGGGCCCGCAGCTGCGGTGGCGGGTTGCGGTACTGCAGGCGCGGCGGCAGGTGGTAAAGACAAAGGTGAGGAGGAGCAGCAGGTTGACGGTGCAGAGGACATCAGCTCTCAGACTGAACAACCAGAACCAGAAGACAGCGTGGAGGAAGCAGCCTCCACACGTGAGGAACCCAGTGGGTCCAACAGCCAGGTGTCCGGTGGGGAGGACATGGAGCATGACTCTGAGTTAAACATGTCTGCTAGTGGAACCTCCAGCATAAACATAGACCTGTATACACTGGAAGAAATCAACTCATATCTGGATCAAACATTTAATAAGAAATCTGTCAGAATAAGTGATCACTCAGTGACGTCACCAAATTCCTGAGATCAGTCCACACATGGAGGCACCTTCTGGAGGAGAAGAAGCGTTTCCGCCTCAGAAAGCAGATCACTCTCCTTTACAAAGCACAGAAAGGTAGAACTGTTCAACAGACGAAACCCTGATGACCATGGAGCTCACAGTGTCTGTGTCTCTGCACTGCTCTGTCTCTCTGTCTCTCTGCTCTAACGCTCAAAGCAGAGCCTCAACATCATACCGTTGAACATCACCAGTGGGAGAGATAGACATGAAAAATGAAATGAAATCTAAGACTCTTTATTGAATCTGTTGTACTTTTGATATTTAGTTCAGGTTGAAAGTTCAACTGAAGTAAAAAGCTGAGTTTCATGTTTGATATGTATGTTTTCTGTGGTTGGAGGAGTTGTTTTATTTCTTATTTATTTGAATTCATGACGTGACAGTAATCTGTTCTGGATCAATAAAAGGTTTTTTAAAAATCAAAATCTCTCTCATTGTGTCTCTCTCTCATTGTCTCTCTCTCATTGTCTCTCTCTCTCTCCCTCTCTCCCTCTCTCTCTGTCTTCTCAGATCTCTGGTTTCTTACCGGTCCAGAAGCTCCAGTGGAATTGAACCTCACCGGAGACTCTTAATAAGTTGGCTGGTGGCGGTGCAGCTATCGTGGAACGCCATCGTGCTCACCGAGCAAAGAAAAGAAAAAAAATGCATGAAACGTTTCTTTATATATAATATGAATATTAAAAAATAAACAATCTGTAGCACTTTCATCCGTCATATCTACTTTACATTTCCCATGAGATCTGTCTAATATCTTCTAATGCATATTAGATTAAACTATTGTAATATAATTCATGAGAAATACATATTTCTTTATTCACAACCATCAACGACAAAAAACTCTTATTTTCTGAGGTTGGTTTAAACATCCCAACAACAACAGGATGTTGTGGGTCGGTTCTGGCCGGATTTTGTTTTTTCAAAAGGTCATTTATTGAGATTGTTCTATTTTGTCTCTTAAGAGTGTTAAACAAACTGTCAGTAATTAATGAAATAAAGTAAAATAATAAAGTCTTGGGTCTCAACAATGGCAGCAGGAGTACAATTTAGTCCAGAAGTTAATATTTTCAAATTAAGTCGGCAAAATAACAGGAAACCGTTTTCACCGTGATGGTTAAACACCATCTGCCACAAAGTCTTAAAGAGAA